>NW_008796218.1:4712410-4768714 GCF_000699145.1 Aptenodytes forsteri
AATTCTATCAGGGCTTTAGCTTTCCTAACCTGATCCCTGGCTGCTCGGACAATTTCTCTGTATTCCTCCCAGGCTACCTGTCCTTGCTTCCACCCTCTGGAGGCTTCCTTTTTGTGTTGGAGTTTGTCCAGGAGCTCCTTGTTCATGCATGCAGGCCTCCTGGCGTTTTTGCCTGACTTCCTCTTTGTTGGGATGCATCGCTCCTGAGCTTGAAGGAGGTCATCCTTGAATATTACCCAGCTTTCTTGGGCCCCTCTTCCCTCCAGGGCTTTGTCCCATGGCACTCTACCAAGCAGATCCCTCAAGAGGCCAAAGTCTGCTCTCCTGAAGTCCACTTGTTCAGTTACAAATGGAGAACAATCCCCTCATGATTTTAAATGGTACAACCTCAGTGGAACTGAAAGGGTCCATCGGGTTTACACTGTGGCAGAAATTATGATACTGAACCTGCAAGATTGCTTAGCTAAAACATAAAGTTAAGCACAGTATATAAGTCTCTGCTGACTCAAAAGCCAACATACTGTATTACTTGGCATTCTCAATGCTCCACAGGGACTACAGAATTAGCTCTTCTCATCAGCAACTGTCACTTGTAAGCAATACGGAGCACATGAAAGAAAGAACCGACTTCTGTTTTTTCAGATTATCTCATTGATAAAACTGTCAGTTAAAGTACTGAATTATGATAATGTCAAAGAAAGAACCTATTCTGATTACAGACCGAGTTTGTATGGCTAGTAGCCACTCTGCCACCTAATTTTATAGGAGAGTTAGCTTTTATCTACATAACAGAGAGTCAAGTTATTAAGGAGTAGGAGGAGCAGGGCACTCCATTAGTGTAGCTATATGCCTTCCAGAATTCAAGCTCACCTTGGTGTTTTCAGCCAGCACTGAAGACTCTAGCATCACTCCACATTATGAACACAACGTAAATGCTCAGTTATCTGCCGCCAGTTCCATAAAATACCTGCAAGAGCCTAGAACTTCACAGAAATATTATATCTCATAAAGCTAAGCATTTATTTATGCACTTGCCAAACCACAGCTGGACCTTCAGACTGAATCTTGGAAGATAATTAATTTCAATGTTTTCACACAGCGCGGTTGAGTTGACAGTCTCAGTTGTCCCAGCAAATAATCTCTTTTTCTTTCTTACTTGGTACTTTCCTGAGTAGAACTTCATTTAACTACAGACTGAGGAACTGGTACAATTTAAACATTTCCTGATTATTAATTTTTTGCACTTATACATGGTAGATAAACCTACGAGGTAATCCAGAGCATAAACCACAATTTTCTTAAAATACTACACAAAACCTGACTAAACATTAGGTGGAAAAAAACATGGATATAATTGATTTTTTTTAATTACTTCGAGCTCAGTTTTCTCCCGTGAAGTCAATTTTGCTATTATCAGATTTACAGTTAACTTCAGTGGCAGCAAGAACATGCTCCTGTATGTGTAAGTGAAACCAATGAGGTTAGTCAACACAGGATTGCACACAAAAATAGTTGTTGAAGACATTAAATAATGCAGTAGTAACACCATCATATATTGATTTGGGATAAAGAAATTTGCTTGGGAAAAAAAAAGCTATCTTAAAAAATGCAATGAAACTAGAAAAGGAGTATGATACGCATTCTAAAAATATGTACTTTGCCATTCAATTTTCTAAATGTAAACCCAAATGCTTTGTCTTCGGGCTTAATTTTACTCCATTCTACTGCAGGTAAGTCTTCTGCAAATTCTAGCCTGAGGGTATACTTTTTTTCCTTTGTGTTTAATGCTGTTTGAAGCTGCCTGAGTGGAACTTGTGAAATTCCCAGCATCACAAGAGAGGTTTGTGTTTTCCATTTAACCCCTGAGTTCTAACTTCTGCTCACAAAGTGTCTGAGCAATATGCTACATGCAGCATTTTCCACATGCTGATATGGATGTTGGGCTCCATTCAAATGAAAGCAGAACATGTTTATTTAAATATTGGTTCCACTTAGACATCAATATTTTTGACCATAAAAGCTGTACCTGAATGTCATGGAAAGTGGGGACGATCTAGATAATACTTCCAATACTTTTTTCAGTAAGAACATAAAATCAACGTGAGTAAGAAAAGAGACCAATGAAGCATGTGCCAACAATCATAAGAAGAAAAGATTTAAATTACATGGGTAGATATTTGGCAATGACTACAGTGGTTTATTTTTATAGACAAAGTAAAAGCCTTATCTAAACAGAGGAGGAACTGGATGTACTAGCTTTAAGGCTTTATTCAAAGAACTTACACCTGAAGTTAATATATTTTTAGGACTGATAAAACAAATGTAATTTAGAGTGCTCAGTGTGCTAAATCTACTTGGCATGCTCTACAGCTTCCTCTTTGCTGCTGTAAGATTCGCTGCCTATAGCTTTTGGCAGTCCCAACAGAGCTAGCTCTTTCCACTAACAAAATACAAAATGCAAAATTAATAAAAGGACTCTTTGAAACTGACAAAAGTGCCTCAGGCAAACTATCTGCCCAGCAGCTGGTTAAAATTTAATCAGTTATTTTTTTCCAGTTCTGTATATCTTTTGTATGGAGCTCCCTAGACTGAGTGTGGTCAAAGTTTGTTAGAAAGAAATAATAGATAAGTCTTTCAGTAAATTAGTTGCAGAGTTAATTTATTTCTGGTTTTTATTGACAAATTAAACTAATTGTTTTGGTCTCCTCAAAAGCATCTAAAAGATCTATTGACAGATTTTATTTAAATATAAGAAAATTAACACCTAAAAACTGATTTGGATTATGATGAAACTGTGATGCTTTTTATTGTGTGCTATTACTTTAAACCATAAATACTTTTTGTGGAGATGGATTTTAGCAGCCATGCTGGTTTTAAGCGTTAATGCTACCTGTAACAGATGAGGAACATAGACTCACTGAGTAGTCAGATGCAAAATATAGTGTTGCTCTTCAGTTCATTTAGCTTGCATACTTAAAGACTATTCCCAAGCATTCAAGTGAAAAGGAAGCATTTTCTTGAACCATAGGGTACTTTAAGAGTGGACTTAGATCAGCTTCCTTTCTAGTATCAGTCTTATCTTTGATATCTTAGGTTAGACCTTCCAAAGTAACTACATGCAAAAAGTGTTTTGCATAGTTTAGGTAAACTTTAATTCAGGGAATATACTTCCATGCACTAGACTGAGTGTATAAAAATTTACCTCTGCTTGAATATAACTTTCAGCTGCAAAAATTGTAGCAGACGGTATTTTTTAAGAACTTCCAATAAGCTCTAACACTCTATTAGCATGTGCTTTGTCATAACGCTCAGGAACTGCAGGCTTAGAAAAGGATTCCATTGCATTTCATTTATTATGGTCACACCATCAGAGTGGAAGTTTCCCCAGAACGCTTAAAATAGAGAGACAGGAAGGCTGTTCTAGGAAGCAAATAAGTGAGCATGAGAAGCATGGGTCCAAGCAACTGTATAATCTATGTATTTTAAAATTTTATTATTATTTTTGACATCATGATAAAGGACAGCTTTAAAAAGGGACCTGAAGAATGAAATGAGATTAAAAAATGAGCCTCTGAACCAATGCACCTATTTCCATTGCTTTTAATAGCATCTGTTTTTTTCTTTTTCTTTTTTTCTTATTTAAATATAGCCTTCATGGGGATATTTAAAATTGTTTTTATTTTGTAAAACTTTTCATATTTCTGCAATATAAACTATCTCAACATCCCCACCAAGTTTCTTATGAGTCCATGCCTTTATCTAAAAGAGGATCATCCTTCTATGAATCTCTGAGAAAAAAAAAAATTGTTCTTAATTGTATAGCCATTCTTATGAATCATCTTTCTGATATCACTTGTCATGCCAGAGCAGATACTTAGTGTATGCAAGTGTTATTTATTCTCTTAAAACAGGACGAAAAATCAGGCTCAAGAAGAATCTAAACAATGCACAGACATTCTGTAGGCTCTTTCAGGTTATTGCCTTGACATATTGATAGTCACAGTATATAGAGAAGAAGATAAATTTTTCTTTTGGCCATATTTTTCCATTTTCCATCCCAGGATTTTTGTTACATGAATTTAAGTATCAGCAAAAGAATAAACTTTAAAGATTAACTCTGGTTATGAGAGATGGTTTTTTAATTCAGTGGTACCATTAACACATATAACCAGATGTAGGACATAAGCTACGTATTTTTAATTTGTTTGCTTGATTTACAACTAGAAATCTACCAAAAATATGGATTTCATGGTAATTTTTCTTTGGTATACCACCTGCTGGCAAAGCAGACATGGACTTTTATTAACAATTCATAGTATCATAGTGGTGTCAAGTCATATTTACAGAGCAGAGTAAGGAAGTTTATTGTGACCTGTAACTCCAGTGTAAAATGGATTCCATGAGATCTAATGTCCAACAACCTCTCTGTAGCTGTGTGATGACATCCCTCCATGCCCCAGCAGGCCTCCCCTGATTCATAGGTGCCCACATGTAGGTATAAAGTTCAGTCCAATGATCATCTGCTGGCAGGATCAGTCACCTGGTGTCTAATAGGCTTTATGGATTTGCATTTTGCAATTTCTTATTTTTCCCAAATTTTCATTTCCAGGAATAAAAAAAAGTATAAGAATGCTCAAGTCTTTCAATCCTGCTGAACAACTTGGTACTCAGTAAATTCATGGTACAGGTAGCCAGCTTATTAGTCACCTCACTAGTATATGTTTACCCTCATGTTCTTGCAGTAGTAACTAATAAGTTGGTTCAGTAACATTGCACTATGTAAGACACTGCCTCAGGCTCTGCAATAAGCCCAGAAAGCCCAAGGCAGGCCCCAACTACACCTACACATAAAGAGATTCGGTTTCAGGTGGAAATGCTTTCAAGCTATTTACCTTGAGCAGATCATATGTCTTTCACTAAATAACCAAGATAATACGGCCAATAAAACCTCCAAGCATAGCCTACTTACAGGCAAGGATTTTGACAAATGATTTTCTTCATAATTGTAATGTCTATTCTTTATTGATATGGCTCTCTACTTATTTTTAATAAAACCAAATGTCATTAATTGCAAATTGCAAAGTTTTCTCTTCATTCTTTAAATCTAGCAATGTAAAAATAAGAATATGAATACTAAAGCATTATAAGAAGAGTTAAATAAATCTGCATTTAACTAACAGAAATAAACCAAAACTGCAAACTCTACATTTTAGTGGAATATTCATCGGGAGAAATAAATTCCTTTTATCACAACAATTCTGTTTTGTTTATCCATCTCTCCTGGTATGCTCTGTATTTGTTTATACTATAATGTTACTCACTTTTCCATTACTATTCTATTATTAATAAAATAAAATGGTGTTGCATTACTAGCAAGCATCCACCTATATAATATATAGCCCCTAATGCTTTTGAAGTCTTGATGATATCTAATTGAGGACAAACTCTAGGCCTTTTGTGCTCCTACAAATGGATGACCAGAATTCCATACCTCATTTTTGCTTAGCTCAGGAAATTGTGCTAACAGCTCTGATATGAACACCTACCTCCACCTGTGCTTAGATTCACAGTCATAGCACTGCTATTTTATGTATCCTACAGGCTGAGGGCCTGCTCACAGAAAATTGTTCTGTTTCTGTAGCTCAGTCAGGTATATTCTGTTGGCTTTCTGAGGTTCACTGATTATCCAATTTACAAATACGCACGATCTAGCAGTAATCATTGTGACACCAATGCAAGTATATCAACTTTCACATGCATGTATCTTTACGAATGACTGAAAAGAGATGTGAAACATTTACAGACAGCAATGACAAGAGTCTGATTCAGGCAGAAGTGCAAAGTAGACAGTCTTATTCAAATCCATAATTAGTGGACCTACAGTTGGGATTGTAGTTTCTACCTATTTCTCATAGCTTATGAACTCTGGAATTCCTCACGAAGCTCAACGGTTCCACAATAAAATTACAGAACAATCATAAACAAGCAATGCGTAAGAACCAAGGGACATATTTAAGGTAAATATGAGATAGATATATATACACAAGGTTTCTTTAGGGTAAATACGAGCTCAAGTACCATTATTTTTACATTCTTTGACATCTCATGAAATCCACAGCCTAAAAGTGAGCTCATCAGCATACAGAAAGTAAAGCTAGATAAATTACTCTTAGAAGATAACAAAAGGCACATCCTCCTGATAGACCAGCATTTGGAATATTCATCTGACATGCAAAGTTTCCTGGTTCAAATGCCTTTTCAGGTTCTGAGGACACTTGTTCAGATAGCCATTAGGAGATGAAAGAAATAAATTCATTTCTCTCTCTATAATTACATGAAGTATAACAAGTTATAAAGCAGTGAATGGGAGAATTCCCAACTAGAAAATCCTCTTTCAGATTATCTGCTAGCACAACTCTTGCATGAGGAGTGATCTTGAGATAAAAGGGAAGAACCATCATGTTCCTCCCAGATTTGCACTGTGCAAGCCCCAGGTCAGTACGAATCTTGAATAAATCCTTAACTTAATTGGACCCCTCAGGAAAGACAGGTAGAGGATCACTTTACTGTGAACTGTAATAGGATTTGTGAAAAGATCTACAAGAGATGTTGGCAGTCTTTATGTGTTCTTGATGGCCCACAGAGACCTATCTAACTATTGCAGTTCAGCATTCTATGCTTTACCAAAGAATGCCTTACCTGCCAAATTGCCTTCCCTATTGCACTCTTAGACTGTCCAGAGCTTTGTGGATTCCCTTTTTTTTTTAGTGCTGTTAGCACTTAGGACATGCCTAAGGGTATTGTAACTTTGCCTGAAAAACACCTTTACAGACCTAACTATCTGTTCAGAAATGTCAAGAGTTCAATAAATTATAGCATCACCCCAAACCAGACATACCAGGGAGAGGAAATACCTATGTTGTGGTTCCAAGGATTTACACTCTGATTTCACCACTACAGTAACTAGTGCATCTATCATGTGAACTCTTTTGTGCTTCCTACAGAAAATGTATTCCTTGATTCTTGTATGATATGAGCAGGGCTGCTAAAATGAGCTGCAGTGAAAAGAGCAGAGCAAGACCACAGTTTCGTCTCTATGAATAGCAAGAACTTAAACTTGTATGAGTAGTTCTAACCGATAAGATGAAAATAATGAAGAATACATCAGATATTCTGCTCAGAAGTACCCAAGCACATTCATCCTCTAAAAAGTCCTTTCCCTTCTCTTTCTTTTACAAAATGAGATTCTAATTCGAGTGGGCAGCAAGTCTCTCCCTGCTGGTAGTAACCTCTCCCTCTTCTGGGCTCCAGAAGAATCTGTTCCTACAGTATAAATTTTACCTGACCCTCTTTAGATATTTTCCCTGCTTTCCAGCATGAATGAGGAGGAAAAAACCCAGAGTTATATGTAGATCCCATTGGGAGGACAGGGAAGGGACTTTGTGCTATGTAAGAGAATCTAAACAGGACTCCCACTTCTGCTTATTATCAAAGAGCTGTCACTCACTCTTAAAAAACCTGTGGGAAACCTTCCAAACTAACCAATCCTCAGTAATTATTTGGCACTCATCGATCTCCTCCTTTAAACTATTAAAAAATAGCTATATGAAAACTCAAGTAAATAGTAGTAGACATATAGCCAAATAGCACTAAGTACTTATATACCAATAGTAGAGTAACTCAGCTCCGTATCAGGACAGTAAAAAAGCTCAGTTTTACCCACTATCCCTATCCATTTTATTCTTTATCCAAGGTCATTAGGCCTGGGAGGTAAAAGATATAATATTCATATAAGAGTTGAATAGACTGAGAAAAATATTATTAAAATGCTTAAAAGTGTAACGATAGCCTTGATGACTGAATTATTCTGCACCCTACAAGAAAGGTTTAAAACCTGGTGATAAACCTTCTCTCGGATCACTAGGTTTAATGATAAGATAATTAAGATAAAGAGTGTCAGGTTACCAAGTACAATTAATCTGATCTGTGAGTAATTTGAGGAAGGTGGAGATTTGAGAGACACAGATGAAATATACTAAATGAGTGTCTGATTAGGAAGAAAATATGTAATAAAGTACTTTCAGAAGAATAAGAATATAACTAAAGACCGAATATAGGTATATTGTGCTGGAAGTAAGTTATATATGCTGAAGGGTCAATTACAAATTAGATCAAAACTGAAAGCTCAAATCTGAACTTTTCAGGTCTCCGGAGAGTGCAAGGAGCACAGGCTCAGACTCAATCTACAATCCTGAATTCAGTAATCCACTAGTACCAAGTACCTTGCACATTGGTAATGGAATACCCTGAAATCAGAGGGATGGTTTTCCTATGCACTTTTACAAAACCAGCTAGTAAAAGGCAGAAATCCTCACATCCTCGCCATCTGTGAATTTTTATGAAAATTCATTTCTCATTTACAGGGGGTCAGATTCTATCACCATTAATATATAGAGAGTTGAAACTGTTTTCTCAGTAATGCTATTAAAAGTAGTAGGGATATGTAAGGGGCAGCAGTCACTTTGGATTTAAGTGACAAAATCTGAAATTAAAAGAGGAGAGAATTTTAGGCTTTCATTAACCATCACCTTTAATTAAGGAGATTCTGTAAACATATGTCTAAAGTCAGTTCTTAAGTTAAATACTTTGCAAATCTTATTGATTCCTGTGAACAAACCTACTATATAGAAAAGACATTATATGTTACTGAGTTACAGAATTATACATCCTGTTTGGTATTTTTCTTGGGTTTCATATTGTATGTATAAATAGCTGAGACACATGTATTAATGTATCAGCTAAAATTAGTAATACAGTAATTTAAATGCGGGGAGCATTAAAATAAAAATCAAAGACTATAAAATAGCCTTAATCTTTACACTGTAGCAGCTTTATCCAAGCTCGTCTCAGTAGACACCATGACATTGCCTAAGAGTTGTGTATAGTACACACAGCAAACTACCAGAGCTTTTATTTTGCCAGAAACCGCAGACATTTGTTTTTATTAGCGTATCTGAAGTATACTAACTTTGTGCCTGTAGTGTGAAAAAGACAGGTATTTAAGTAACCATCTAAAAGTATAATTATGGACAATTTGCATATCTTTCATGGTTCTCTCTTTTGTAAAAGGATGCGTCAACAGTGATTGTATGAATTTGTACACATTTCCCATCTCTGTTTTCTGATACTAGGTTTTAAATTATCAAATTGAAAGTGGACACGTGGCTCTATCAATTATATTCAGAGAGAAAAAAAAGGGGGGGCAGGGCTCTTGGGTTCTATGTATAATTTATATCCAGCTAACATTTCTGAAAGAGCTTCATTCACAAAGGTTCCACTTCTGTAAATTTATGGAGAAAAATACTTTCTTCCAGTTGTTCCCCCAAATTCCACCAATTTCCCACTTCTGAACCCATGTCCTGCCCCCTAAATTAATTTGATCTACTACCATGCCTTGACTAAGCCATAACACTCTCTGAAGTACAGACAGAGGTAGGTAGGCAGCACAGTGGCCTTACCACATTCCTGACTTCTGGCCCACTCTGTTGCATTTTTGCTGGAAAATCTATGTTTACAAAAACAACCTGGATCTAATTCTGCATGTAGCCAACTGTCACGATGAATCATTTTCCTTTCCAGAATAAATTCAAAAATCAATGTCTAGGCATTGGGAAAGACTATAGGGCCTTTAGCTGTGGGACATGTTCAGCTGTGGTTTTGAATGAATGAGATATATACGGCAGTTTGGACCTAAGAAAGCAAGCATTTGAGACCATACAGATGGAGTTTTAGAAAATGCCTAATATTTTCAACATCAGCTCAGCGATCATCTGAGAAAAAAATCCATATGAAATTCTTCAAATACATTACATCATTATCAGACCATTATGCTGGCTGACAGTGCAAGATCAACAATTTTCCTGTCTGAAAACAGAAAACATTGTGGATGTTCTCCCTAGGACCCCAGATCTTTTTCAGATACTGACTTCAGTACATCTTATCACTGAAAGACTCTGAAAGGCAAAAGGATTTGCACCAGCTGTGCTTTGAGCTTTCTGAAAAAGGTTTTGAGACATAATGACATCTGTAGAGGGAGGAACGCAAAAGTGCCCATATAGTTTGCATCTGAACCAACAAACTGCACATGGCAGGGTTCGGAAATCAGTGATCTCTTGGGAAATTAACTGTAGATCTTAACCCATAAATCAGAGGTGTTTAAAAACTTAAATTGGAATTGTTTTCATGCAAAAATGCTGTTTGGGGCAAAATTATTTTAATGATATACTATTTCCTATGGAAAAACTGTAAGCTTAGAGGGTTTAGGAGGGGGTGGTTTATGTTCCACAATGAAAATCTACATAAATACTTTAAATTTTAAAAATGACATTTCAAAATGAACACATTTGTTGCAGAAATAAAAGAAATTAAAGAAAATTGTTTTGTTCTGGGTTTGAATGATCGTAAATTTCAAAATAAATCATTAATGTCACTAGAAAGTATAAGTCAGAAACTATAGTCATTTGAAAGCTACTGAGATGGGGATAGTGTAAGAACTTGACATTGAAAATACCAATACATGTATTTCTCAAAACTGACTGTAACTTATCCCTTCCTTTTGTTTTTTTTGGTTGCTTTTTGTTGTTGTTGTTGTTTTCCTGTTTTTTCTTTTTTGTACTATTCCAACAGACTGAACCAGTATTATTCACTGGAATCCACTAGTTGCCTCATGTGAGTAGTTTACAAACCTTTTCATGCTTTCTGCAGCATACATTAGAGCTTCTGAAGACATCATTTTTATGCAATTTAGAATTTTCCTTTTCTCTGCAAGATTAAAAGTTATTAGTTCAAACAGGTGTGCAGTATTCTTCTGAGTTGATTCATTTCTTCATTGCTCTTTCATTCTAGATGCCCATCAAAATCTAGATTTGAGATAAAACTGCAAAATGGAACAGTGTGTATGTAGATGTTAGAGGATCTGATGGACCACTTTCAGATTTTCATGGCTAGATATTTATTTTGGCTTGCCTGGTTCATGTTGCTCTCCAGCATAACAATATAACTGACTTAAAAACAAAACCTCACCTTTCTGATTACAGAGCTTAAGACAGTCACAAATACATTAGCCTGGGAAAGCGTTATCATGTCATAGACCAGGTTTCAGAGCTAAGAACATTGCAAAATCTTTCTTGTGGGTGGATAGTCTCCTTACTGCCTATCAAATAATGAACAGGCAAGACTAAAGGTGATCTCAACTTGAATTAGGTATCAAATACCTACTATGTTATTTATCTTTTGCTTCTACTGCTGAGATCCCTGGCACCAAAAAACACAGAGTTTTAAATTAGGAGACTATCTGTCAACAGAGGAATCATAGACCCCATAGGTATACTGGATGGATAGTCTCCTTACTGCCTATCAAATAATGAACAGGCAAGACTAAAGGTGATCTCAACTTGAATTAGGTATCAAATACCTACTATGTTATTTATCTTTTGCTTCTACTGCTGAGATCCCTGGCACCAAAAAACACAGAGTTTTAAATTAGGAGACTATCTGTCAACAGAGGAATCATAGACCCCATAGGTATACTTCTCTCAAAGAGGATAAATTACTGAGCACAATTCAAACACATTGGTCACGAGTTTTAAATACACTGTGTGAGAGAGTTTTAAAGAAAGGGATATTGTTGTAGTGCACACACAAAGATTTTCTAATTTCTTTATGCATTCCTCCATTGATGGGATTACAGGCCAGTTTTAACACCGCTGTGAGATGAAAGCAGTTGAGATTATCACAGTAAATCTTAAAATTAGTGATGTATAAGAATGGTTATCAGAAATAATCTAGCCTTCCTCCTGACCACCACAAGACCACCACATCTTAGTTGAACACAGTTAGCTGCCTGTCTAAATGGGGCAGGTGAATACATGCTCTACTCAAACTCAAGGGCATCCCCAGGAGTTGACCACTCACACATATGCACCTAAACATACTTCCATAAACATGTTTGAGAGAAAAGGTGAAAGCACCATTTGAAAATTCAATTTGTCTTCCAATTTAGACTATCTACGCCTCAACATTAATGACTGAAATTCTGAAACGGGTTTGGAAGCATAATCCTCCAGCTGCATTGGCTTCCATTTTGGAAAGCACACAGCTACAGTGGTTGTGCTGTGCAGATCTGGTATATTTTGACTAATAGAAGAAAATAATCTGGAAATCTCAAAGCTCAAGAAAATCTTGTCTCCTTGACTCGCATCTTTTATGACTTCAAAATGAGTAGCTTGTGGTTATTGAAAGATAACCACATAACCATTTCACCCAAAATATTAGAAATATTTAATGGATCCTATGAAAATCAACGAGTTTGTTAAATGCAGAATCAGGAGAACAGTGATATGCAGCTTGCAGTAATACCTTCTCTGATAGGACTGGGGTTACAATAAAAGACTTCTGCCCACAGTCTAAGCTAATGTTACTGGGTGTAAGGAAGGGCATTAGCATGTAAACTAATTATGTTTCACCCAGCTTTTTAAAAATCAGGCAGCTATTTTACAGACAATTATACTGAGGTACAGTAAGAACAACTGTCAAGTGTGGCAGAGAAGGATATATTAATAGGAAAGATTAGAATATAGTAGTTTAATCATATGTGCTTGTGCAGATTTCTGAACAAGTAAGTTCTGACAGGTAATACCTGAAGACTTTACTCTGGATTTGTCCCCATAAACTGGATGATCAATTGATGATTTAGAAAGGCAGAAAAGAAATAAGAATGTACATGGAACTGCACTTGGACCAAATAAGGAACAACACAGTGGATAAGATTAGAATATAGTAGTTTAATCATATGTGCTTGTGCAGATTTCTGAACAAGTAAGTTCTGACAGGTAATACCTGAAGACTTTACTCTGGATTTGTCCCCATAAACTGGATGATCAATTGATGATTTAGAAAGGCAGAAAAGAAATAAGAATGTACATGGAACTGCACTTGGACCAAATAAGGAACAACACAGTGGATATGGCGCGCTTTCCAAATAAAACCGCAAGTGGCTAATACCTTGCTGTGATATTTTAAAGGGTTTTTTGTCCTAAAAATAAAATCTCATCTCCTCTGATCAAAACAAGTATATGTTTTATATTGTATATACACATTTACAATATTTAAAACATAATTATATTTATATTAAAGAAGGCACTTTACAAAACGTAAGCATCATTTTTAATAGAGCTCAGTGATTTGTAAACCTCAGTTTCACTATGGGTACTTTCCTATGGGATCTCTTGTTTTTCCTCTAGTCTTTGAATCTTTTAAAGCCTCTCTCATTATTTTTGTTGTCTGAAGTTGGGCAATAATGTTACTGTGATTAATTAAGCAAAAAGACATGGAAATGGGGGTGTGGTAATCATCAGATAATAAAGCCCGCTGGGTCTTGCAATGCATGAGGTGCAGCCAGGACCCTTTATCCCCAGAGGTCTGATTATCTCCAGGAAAACTACACCTCCCTGTACTTGCTGTATGGCTATTATGAAATATCTTTACATTTTATAGATAAAGTAAATTACTTTAATCACTGAAAATTGCCAGTGTTGTGAGGTTTCAGCTGTGAGGTTCACAGAGCTTAATCTGCCCATTTAAAGTCTGAAATAACCAATAATTGTTCTAATAAAAGCAGCAGTAAATCATTATTTAAATGCTGGGATCATCCCCTCATAGTGGCAAAGGCACCTTCTGTATGTTTGATGACATGGGGTGCTCATTTAACCATAACCCTGGAAGTGCAAGCCTTAAGGGAAATACTTTACCAGGGCTATTTAGTGTGTGTAATCAATGTTTTGTTAGAGCATCAAATTATTTTCTGTCATTCTGCAAAGTCCTAGGTCAGAAAACAATAACATCTGCCCAACACCTGAAAATCTCTTCGGAAAAATTCCAAATGTCTTCTATTTGTCACACTTCCAATCAGGCTTTTTCAGAAAATCTTCCGTGGTTTTTGTTCAAAGGCAAAATACATTTTCCTATTCCTAAATCATTGGAACGCACAAGAAACATGTTTACTAATTGCAAATATGATGGGGATGTCAGCGACAACTCTATCCTGCCCTCCACTTGCTCTGGAATTGTGAACACAGGGCTCTGGCAGAAGCCACAGTCAATCAAAACACGTATCAGTCTTACCGCTGCCAGCCCTGGAACCATGATATTCTCATGTTTCCCTTCCATGGATGAGCACAGAACTGGAAATTCCAGAATTACATCACAGCTGATGCAAGAGTCACTGACTGACAAAAATATCACTTTCTGGAGTGTTTCTTTCGGGAAAGGTATTTCCAGAAACAAAAATCAGTTACACTGATATTTATTATCTTATCCTTACCTGTCATGTTACAGTAATTTATTTAAAATACATTATCCATTTGGAAAGATTTGCAAGCAATTACACAGGACTATGGATTTCCAGCAGCCTACTTCCTAGAGGCTTTGAGTGAGAAAGAAACTATAAGATACAGACATACAACAAAAAGGCATTCCTGATTATCTGAGTATTCAGAAAGACAATCTATGTCTGAACTGTGTAAACAGATGAATTAAAAACACTCCAAGGTCTTTTTGCAGTGCAACGTTCACATACACATGAGAGCTGGAGACTAGTCTCCCAAGAATGCAACTAGTTATATTTATTGGACTAAGATATGACACAGTTTCAACTGACATGTCAAACTGGTGAAGGTTTACCTAGTAACAGAAAAACAATATCCTTATGAGAGGTGAAAAACCAGAACTAGGAGGCAGAGGAATATGGGTCCTGATGCCATTTTTTCTATTTTTTAAAGAAATGTTAAAAAGTTGTCACATTTCTCATGACAGGAAAATAATTTTGTTTCAGAAGGAAAGAGTGTGCTATCAGTAATTCTCAGGAGAAATCTGAGATTATTGTGCCAGAGGCAATTAACCCTGAGTAATAAAAACTTCTAGCAGCCTCAAATGCAACCTGATAGAAGAGCAGATATTTTCAAGGGAAAATAGTGACTTGCAAACAAGATATCTTTTGCTTCTGTTCTGGCTTTCAACCCAAGCTTTTAAGCTTCCTGCAGTAATTTGTTTACCAAGTTGACTAATGAGAAGAATTAATCAAAAGAGTTTTCATAGGAGAAATATGACCAGTAACGTGAGCAAGAATCGTATAATACAGAAGACCAATGTCATCTGCTTCTGGAAGAATTCCAAATTGAAAGATTGAATTTGGTTACAAGTGACAGCATAGGAGATGAGGAGGAATGCTCTGTGGAAAGGTGCACTTAGCAAAACTAATTGGTAAAAAACCAAATAAGAATATCAGTCCTAGCAATCAAGATGAGATAAAGTTTAAGGCTAGACTTGTTCACTCCTTAAGTATAAGACATGTAAAGAACAAACTGGTGAAGTCAGTGAAAGGACTGATGTCAGAAAATCATATGAAAATGAGAAAGAGGGAAAGTTTCTGTATCCTGATCACTAATTCGTTAGTGTTGAAAACCTATTGCATTTTTGAGATTCAAAGGTATATGTTAAAACCTCAGTAGTGGCAGAAGAGTTGTATGCTTTAGTGAATAGCAAAGTATTAAACACGAGGAGGAGCAGGGAGGGAAGGTAGTATTCACAAGATAATACAATCCTGAGGAATGCAGGTCAATACCTATATCAGAACAACTAGAAATAATCAGAAGGGTGGAGGGACATATTGAAATTTGCTTCCTACGTGTTTTCTGTACAAGTACTATTGTGGACCCGGTCCAAGGGAAGGTGTAATAGGGAATCAGCTCACTGCCTTACTTCCATGCAGAAAGGAACATTCTTTGAAGCTACAAACGGAAGGGAAATTTGTAGCTGGATAATCCTCAGACTACAAGACACTAAATACAAGGAATGAGACTGATTCTCAGTGGTTGGAAGTTGTCAGTATCCCACTGAAAAGCAATAGAGCCAGGAAGAATTTTCCATTGTTTTCCTGAAACATTTCTATGAATATGTAGTTTTCTCAAGATAAAAAATTAAATGTGACACTTCCTGCAAATGACTATTTTTTTAATCTTTGATTGAAATCGTTTGTATGCAGGTTTTTCTATTTGTATCAAAACAGTGAAAGTGCTACATTCCAGTTTTCTATATTTAAACATCAAAATTATAAGTAGTAAAGCAAAAGCATACCAAAATATTCTATTCTGCAAATGCTGAAATACTTCCTTAGCTTTTCTCTTCTTTGGGGGCAGAAGGGTAATTTGCTTGCAGGGTGTGTGTGCATATGTGCCAAACCTGAAATGTCACTAAAAATACCATATACTCAAAACTGAGATTTTGCTGTTAATGCCAGTGGAATCGCCATTTCAAACAACAACAAAACCATGAAAAGTGAAATTTTCTGGAAAGCTGAAGTCCCATCTGAAAGAAGTAATAAGAAATAATTTCACTAATTTAAGAGAAGATAGCCCTGGCCATCTTCAATACATCCAAAGTAGACATGAATTATTATACAAAAAACCACTATTCCTGCAATACTAAGTACAGATTTTGTACTTAATCTGTCACAAACTTTACTGAGATTAAACTCTAAAGTTCAAGCTTATTCACCAAACTGGAAGAAGAACTCTCATGCCCCACATCTCATATGGCGTTCTTCATATATCTAACTGGAGAAGAACCATAATGAACATTTTGTAACACTAATGAAGCTCATCAAACTCAAAACATTGCCAAATTAAACAGACAAAGTAGCTCCAAAATTTCTAGCTACATAGAGTTTAGCTGATGTATCTCTTGGTTAATGCAGTTTCAAAAACTAACTTGTGTCTTACAATTCAGAAAGACAGAGTGAACAAAAGATAACAAAACAACTATTCTGAGAATACAAAAGATAGGCAGGTTCTTAGGAGCTGTCATTGAAATGATGCTGATTGAATTTTAGGACAGGAATAGATTAAAGTTTTGTTTAGGTATGTCTCTTACAAAAAGTGCACAGTTGTCTCAGAAGTTACCTATACCAGAACTATACTTTATGTGGTACATTATGCATTCAGTAATTTTCTTATGCAAAGGAAGTCAAAGAATGAAGTTGTCTTCACCATACTTTAGTATTTCTCAAGGTAATTCTCTTGTGAACAGTCAATTAAAACCAAATTTAACAAAAATTTGGAAAATATACTAAAAAGAGGAATTGGAAACTGGCATCTTGCATGGAGTAATTCTTAACAAATATATAAAAGCCTTTCTCGTAATTTTTTGCTGTGATTGAACACAGCAGAATCAAAGCTGTTCCTAAGTACATTGGTAAGTATGTTCTGCTACTCAGTACCAGGGCTTAAAGCTCAGGCACAGTTGAGAAAAGCTTCCAAACAGTTCCAGACACATGGTATACCTAAAGTGAAAAAACTAAGAGCAGACAGAGCCTTGATTATCTAGGAATGGAAATACTGCAATGGTTGACCCCAGAGTCTTGGGTTCCAGCATTGCAGTTTGTTCACAGTAAGCATCCTGGACAGCTCACAGGAGCAGCTCTCCTCCTTGCCTATGGTTAGTGAGGAGAATGGAAATGTTTAGGTTTAATAATTATGTTAGAAAAGGACTCATGTAGGTACTGGGTATCAGGTAAATTCCTAGCCTAACACAGAAACTGAACTCATGTAACATTCATGCAGACATATTTTACATAGCTACAGTAAATATGATCAAAGCCCTTAATTGTAAAACAGGCTGAAGCTTCTTGTGAAGAATTTCGGGTAATAAGCAAATATGAAAGCCAACTTGGGGGTTACCTACAAGGGTGAACAGCCTTTGAGGTACCAAACTTAAAGCCTCTTGTGCTTCAAAATCTATAATATTTAGAAATGAAACAGAGAGCTTTGAAGGCGTGAAAATCCTGAGGCTTCAAGAATATCTTATTTAGGCTGAAGAGTATGTTACATAAAATGGGAGAGGGCATTATGAACACAATCTAACAGGGAAACACAGAGTAATGTCTCAACATGCTTTTTGTTCAAACTTTATAGGAAATTAGATTAATAATGCATGAGTTGCTTTATGTCAAGGTTATTCACTCACCCACCCCCTCACTTATTTTCCATTAGAAAATATTCTACTTTTACATACAAAATTAGATTTTTCACTTTTATTCAGCGTGGCTATAGCAGATGCAGAGCTCTCAAATACGCTTAGATAAAGCCATTTTTATTGAGCTATGCAGAGCAGTTCTGTTAACGTGGGTATTCTTTTGCTTATTGCAAAAAGTAGACAATCTAAAGAGAATCACAGTTAAATTATATAATTATTTTTACAGCATCATTAGTTGCATCAAAGATGCTATTAAAGTAACTTATGATAAATTGTAAGTGATACTTATCAGATCTCTAGGGAAAACCAGTACATGTTTGGAACCAAACCTCTTGTTTGCTGTGGTGGAGGAGAACAAGAAGATCTGGTCTAGAGAATATTTCCATCATTCTGCCACCCTTTCTTTGTGGAAAGAGGATCAAGCTTATAATAGCTCCAGTTTTCAGCTAATACTTGGGTAGGAAAACCTGCACCTTATTTTTATTCTGAAGAGAAACCGGTTGCAATAACCCAACCTCTCCTTGAAGTCGCCATACCTCCACCTACTCCTCTTATCAGTCAATGAGAAGATTAAACTGTATGCAGTTCATATGTATTCTCTCATGAAGCATGAGGCATTTTTGACATTTCTTCCCTTTAAATGCAATTAAAGTAGAGGTAGTAGATGAGATAGAGACAATTTTTGCTAGCAGAGTGCAACTGTATGTTCAACAGGGAGGAGATATCTTGAGCACAGTCACTCATGGATTATCAGAAAGTCAAACACATATTGTGATTTTTTTTATAGAGGACAAATCATCAAGAAAGCTGGGAAATTGGTGTCATCACTTTTGAAATACAAATAGCAGAGAAGAAAGAAAAACAGAAAGAAGTGCATTTCTCCCTTAAAATCACAAAACTCATTAACAGAACAAGAACAGGCTTTTCCATAACCTTTTTGTTGATAAGTTCTCACAATCATTAAGTCAGACAATTACAGGGATCAAAAGGACCTCAGTAGATCACTTTGTCTAATACTATGACCTGAGGTAGAGTCATCTGTACTTAAATAAACATTTACCAGGGAAAGCTAACAGTTCTTTAAAATCTCCAGTTGCATTCCTTCCTTTAGGGAAATTGTTATTTACCTGCTTGCTTATCTGTACAGTGAGGTGGGGGTTTTTTTCCTGAATGAGGACATCTTCTTTCTACAAACCAAGCTGATTTCCTCTTGTCCTTCACCTGACAGATATGGAGAGCAATTAAGCATGTTCCTGATAACTGTTTAGACAGTGAAAGGCCACTGCCAAGATTCCTCTTCTTTTCAACAGCAGAAAATAAATCCAATTCTTTCAGCTGTTTTCTTAAGCTTTAAATTCTCAAACTGGACTGTGTTTTATCAAAAGACTCAAAACAGGTAAATACAGTATAAATTAATATATCCTTAATGAAGTTATATGCACTTTTTCTCAAAGGACTTGACAAAAAGGACTTGAGGAGTATCCGGGAGTGTGAGAGGGATGAACTTCTTCATTGTCTTCACTAGAAATACCGTTAATCTAAAGAGAGAAAACAGAGTGCAAAACCAGCCTGATAACTATGAATAACAGCACGGGGAAAATCTGGCCAAATTCTTTTTTGCAAGACACACCCATTCCTTAACTTCAGAGAGAAGTTGCATGTGGGAGGATTTGACTGTAAAAGAACTCCCTAATCACGTACACTAATATTTTAAGAGGTCATTATCTGGCATACAGGCAATATTAATAAAAAAAAATATAACTCCATTTTCCTTTGCTTGTAATTAATATTTTCATTGCCAAAGCTCTCTCAAATTGAGCGAGCTAGCAACAGGAATCATCTTCTGTAGATTATAAAAGTTAATTTCCAATACATTATGTATATCATTCTTTAAATGCCATATCCAAATGCATTTTTTGTGACTGATCTTAATTTTGCATATGCTTTTAAAGTCGTATTCATTAAAAAGTAATCTCAATAAATTGACGTCAGGACCATGTTTCATTTCATCAATCAAATTCCTGAAACCTTTTGAGACAAATTCTTGCACATCACTAACTATACCTGGGAAATGATTGTTTCACTCTCGCTTGAACTACACCCTGAAACATCAAAAAAATATTAGGAACTTACGAAGGAGAGATCCTTCACTTTAAGTAAAAATGGAGAATGCTACAATACTGCACTGAGTTTTCTAAGCTGCCTTACCCGAAGCCTGAGTTCAAGGTGAACCTCCTCATCAGCTGGGCAGAGCCACAACAGTCCACACTCCGTGACAGGGCCACATTTTCAGGGTGGTTCTTCGTGAGGTACCAAAGTGACTGACCTTCTCTGCATATACATAAACATTTCTAATTCATTTCTGATTTCAAATTAGACTGAAAATTCAATGAAGACCAGGTTTTGCTTTAATTTACTGTGAATTTCATAATGTAATAACATCAGAGGAGTTAATGTACAGCTCTATTAATTGCAAGTAGAGCTTCAGGGGTTGATGGAGCTCTTTGGTTCTTTTCCTCATTTCTCTGTAGAGAATGAACTTTGAATTTTATATTTTCAGCTCCTGTGGATTTGTGAGACAAAACATTTTTTCCTCATTCTTGCCACAACGTGATTAGGGAAAAAAGGCTTTTTTTGGCTGGCTTACTCCTTCTCTTTTTTTTACATATAATGACTCATATCAGCTAGTCAGTCTGAATACTCTCAGTGTCACAGCTTTCAGGCTGACAGTTATGTTCCTACTAATACTTCCTTCTGGCTAATAAAGGAAATTGGGAAATAAAGTTCTCATATAAAATGTGTATCTGAGCAGTTGGTTTTGTGGAGAGATATTAAACCCCAAAATGTTGGAGAAAGGAAAAAAACCAAAGCTGAATCAGATTTCAAACAGTTTCCCATCAAGATTTGGAGGAATCCTGGCAATTTTTTCTAGATAGATCCAACGTCTATTGAAATCAATTGAAATACTAAAGGCCATTTTCCTTACCTAGTGTTGTATCAACTGGTAACCAAAGAGAAATAATAAACAGCAATTCTTTCTTCTACCCAACACAACTCCAAAAAGAGATAGGACTAAGAAGCACCATATTCCCTTTCACATATCATAAAGGGAAATCACCTGAGGTTCACTGTGATACATGAGTGCACACCTGTACGCCAGGTACACCTGAGTACACATCACTGCTGTACTCGGGTAGGAAGTATTTTGTATATCTGTCCTTCACACTTTCACATGTAAATAAGTATAAATGTAGGTCTTGCTGGAAAAAAGAACAAGCCTGGAATAAATAGCAAAATGCCTAACATAACACATCCCAGTCTTAATTGCACTGTGACAAATTCTTAATGACTGTGATCAGAATATAGCCTACCATACTCCCAGACCAGCTAATCTAACTGTGAAAGATGAACAATACAGAAACAGGCACTCCACAGGCCCAAATGGCCTCTATATCCCATTCTCTCTTTACACATCCTTCCCAATACTTTCTAGTTCTGGGTATAAAATCCAGCAACAGAACTGAAGGCAGAACTCTTCTCCTAGGAAACACCTCATGTCATCCACAGGTAGAGCCAGAAAGAAGATACCAGCCTTTGAAATCCTGGAATAACATCTGCTCAAGGCTTACGATCCCTAATAAGACTGCAACTACAATTTAGATGACTGGCAGCCCAGTCCAAAAATCAAATGGAAGTATGGGTAAGGCTCCTGTAACAGCAAATTGAGGCCTCTAGCAGCAATGAAGCTATGAAGAGATATAACTTGCTAAAACAGACAGATACAAGGTGGAATCCAGTTTTGTATATTTTGTTAAGGGTCATGCCCAGTAAAGGAAAGAAGTTCTGTTTATAAATTTTCTTCAAGCTTAATACATCTTTTTTTCTATTAAATATATTGCTTAATGTTAAAATTAAGATGTTGCTTAATTCAGGTAAGGAATTCAGTTTCCCTCTTGAAAAATCACACACAGACATTTCTCTCCACCCTACAAATACATAGACACACTCCCCCACACAAACATACATAAATTTATATAAAAACCCAGAATTTGCATAAAATCTGTCCATTTTTCTGCATTTCCTCTAAGTGCAGAGGAGGGTCATGAAATCTGGCTGCTAAAATTTCTACCTACCTCACAAGCAGAAGAGAAAGAGGCCTAAGAAAGAGGTAAGCAACATACTGGCCATCGGGTAAAATTAAGGTACTTCACTCCTGTATTCCCGGTTTGATACAAGAGTTCTATAGTCACAAAACACTGTAGCAGTTTTCCAGAGGATCACCTGGCCTCATCTAAATCACAGGAGAATCTAAGAAGTCATTAGGACTTTCTGTTTTGGACTCTATGTTTTGTTTCTTCATTTTATTAAAAGTCACATTCTGGGACAAACACTGTAACATCCTGGGAAAGTTTAGCAAATTTTAATTTTCCTCCAAGAAGGAAAGCATTAAACTCTACCTACATACCTAGCTACATATTATGCCAAAGATATATGATTCCTCAGGAAATCCTCCTGACTGAGGTAGAAGAATCCTCTAAAAATTAGATTTGTTGTCTGTTAACACCATATTTTATATTCAATTTTCTTTTCTCACATTCCAAGAAAGCAATTATTTTTGCATGTACAGACACAATGGTCTTTCTGAAGGGCATGGTTTCATATCTTTGTCCATCCCTTTTGATTTATTGCCTCAGTGTCAAACTAAGATGGCTGTGCCAGCATTTTGAGACTCAAAAAGGGTATTTGCTCCACAGAACGCAAATGTTAGTTCAAAGAAAACCTTTGCTTGCATTTATGCTTTGAGAAAACAGATTTTAAAATCTTAGAAGCCTGTTTAAATTTGAAGAATACAGGTAGTTTACTAACAGTATCTGTCCAGTTATGCCATTTACCTCATTAGCTCCTGAAGGGTAGCAACATAGAAAAATCACCATCACGGTCTGCAGATTAGTAACGGGTGAATCAAAATAAAAATAAAAATAGAATAAACAGAGATTATAATTTAGTAAAGTGTCTAAAGTATAAAAATTTAATCAAAACTGATGGACACTTCCAAGTATTGGAGCCCACTAGAAGTGCCCAGAGCTTTCTGTTCTGGCTGGAATACATTATAGAAGTGATATTGACAGGTGCTTATAGAAATATCGTAAGAATATTTTTGCAACTCTTAAGCCTTTTTTGTATCACCAACTGTTATTAATTTTTACTGAGAAAGAATCACACTCTTTTTTTGCTTTTGGGGTGGTAATCTGCTAACAAGCAAGCATGGTTCCCCTCATCAGTTTTGTTTGCTCAAGATGTTTGTACTTTTTGTTTGTAAACACAGCAATGTTAATGAAATTTTCCCATATTCTGTGTTTAGCTTTTGAAGCCAGAAAGAACTGTTCTACGAGCATGGATGAAAACCTTTTTTTCTGTTTCTGCGGGACCAGCATTTATTCATATTGGATACACTAAGAAATTTAAATGAAATACTTCTATTTTCAGCTGAAATCCACTATTACTGTATATAACAAATTTTCTGAACTAAAAAAAAGCATTAATAAAATAAGAGGAATTATTGCAGACTGGCAAGTGCTCTTTAACTCTTCACAAAGGAGAATAACAGCTGTGAATATCAAGCAGAACTCACTCATTGCAAAAGCCCCATAATTTACAGTGTTTACAGTAAAAAGTGCTGGGGGAGGCGTGTGAGGGGGCAGGGGGAGAGACTACTCGGACACTGACCAAATCCAAAAAGTGTTTTAGCTTACTGCAATGTCTTTGAATTCTGTCTACATTACCACTTTTAAAAAACGCTTTGTTTGAAGTGTGTTACACATATGAAGGGATTTCGTCAATGAACACTATAGGTAAGTGCTTTTTAGTTTTAACGTGTAAATAACACGTCCATGCATCATACACCCTTGCAATGTACCCATGCTGAAAACACACAGGATTTGTGTTCTTAACCCTGTGATTTGAGAACAATAACTGTTAATGTAACTCAGTTAACTGTATTGCTTTTAATTGAAGATAATCTTGATTACAGCCAAAGGGCACTATTAATACTCTGAAGAAATGACTAAGACTTTAGCATTTGAATGTTGTAGAGAAAATAGAACTAATTAGCACTAATTTAATTCTAAGATTAAAGAAAACTCATTTTTTAAATTTTTAATTTAAGATAAACTATTTTACTCAGAACAAAGAAAGAATAATAAGTACTTTTTCCAACTGAAAGGCATTTTTTACTTTTGCATTATTTCATTAATGTGGGAATATGGGAATCATGACCCCATTAAAGATCAAATAATAAGCATTTTCTAAGATTAAGAAAACTCATTTTTAAATTTTTAATTTAAGATAAACTATTTTACTCAGAATAAAGAAAGAATAATAAGTACTTTTTCCAACTGAAAGGCATTTTTTACTTTTGCATTATTTCATTAATGTGGGAATATGGGAATCATGACCCCATTAAAGATCAAATAATAAGCATTTAATTATTGACAGCAAATAAATTTTTAATAAAGATACAAGGGTTTTGCTGTATAAAAGAAAGAAAACAAAGTACCTCTGACCCAGAAATTCATAGAGGATCTCACACCACTATATAATCTGTAACCTAATTTTAAAAAGATAGGTTCACAAAGGGACATGTCATTTTTCTTTCTTCTGTACCACAGAATGAGGTACTGTAAGTATAACGTCTGTGAAAATGCTCCCCAGAAGTACCCCAGTTCTATCTTAATCATGCACTTAAACTAAATAATACATTGAATATGTCATAACCAGGAGGACATTCATGATAAAAAGTGATTTAACCCCTTTTTACTCTACAAAATAATACTTTCTTTTCTTTACCTTGGGACTAGTTGTCATTTATAATTTCTGACCAAGGGAGACATAATGGATTTACAATGAAACCCTGATGCTTTTCCAAGGAACATGAAGATGCAGAAAATAAGCACCCATTACATTAGCAGACAAAAAGATGTTTTCACTGGAACTCTGAGTCTCATTCTGATGCTGGCAAATAAATGGGCTGTTTGCAGGTTCTGAAACCATAGTTTCTGGCTAATCATGATTCTTCAAGGTAAAAATAAAATGAACTTTTTCTGAACCTTTTGATGCATCACATAGAAAGAGATTCAACATGACTTTTTCCAGCTTTGCATTCATATTCAGAAGGGGCCCAAATCCAAGAAGCCCAATCCAACCAGTCACTACCAAATACTCAGATTATTTTCCTAAAATGATAAGAATTATCTATATGATGTAAAAAACAATGAAGGAATTGGGAACTTATTACCATAAGAAACTCTCCTCCTAACTCTTTTCCCAAATTACTTCTTTTGCCACCTGTAAGTCTCATCAGAACATGGCATCAAGGAGGAAAAAAAATCTCAAAAATGTAAAGAGTAGAAGAAAAAGAAGAGCTGTCAGAAGCCAAAATATCTACTAAATTATGGAATCCATTTAGTCTTTTCATAGTTTAAATGAAATAGCATATTCTTGACAGATGAACAAATTTCAAAAGATTCTATGTTCAGATTCAGTTTGAATAACCCACGTACTAGCCGAGTTTCATGAATTTGCAAAAGTGGGTTGAAGTTCTCCCATGCACCGCTTTTCTTCATATTCCTCAGACTTTCAGAAGAAATATGAATACAAATAGGGGGAAGTGAGTCACATGAACATTAAAAAATTACCTCCTCAACAGTTCAGTCTAAGTTAGTTTACAAAGCATAAGATCTGGGAAGTCTCTTAGTTGTCCCATCTCCAAATTGCTGGTAGGAAATTGGCAGCAGTCACATGCATGTAGCAATCACGGAAATATTCTTCCTTTTGTGTCTGGCACTTAGATGATAGCAGTACGAATTAATATGCCTCATTTTGCCTGTGTTTCACAAACAAAGTAAAAAATCCACAAAAGAAAGTGCTTTTCAAACAATGTATTTCTCATACAGTACATATAAACTTCTGCATGTACCATGGTTAGATTTACAGTAGCATGGCCATGACACACATGCTCTCAGCCTGCCTGCCAACATAAACACCAAAATGGTGGCGTTACCAATAATACTTTCAAGGATACCCAGAACATTCATGAGCAAAAGCAAACATTTTGGAAGGAATATGACTGCTTGAGAAAACCAGACAGAAAACTGGAAATGATTTAGCCTGAATCTCCCTATTGTAAAATTCTGTCAGTTCTTGTGAAACATCTGGTGCAGGCCACTGCTCAAGGACAGGGTAATTGCTACTCTATGATTTTGACCAAGCCTAAAGGACCATTTAAAGAAAATTTTTAGGGTGGGTTTTCCCAATATCCTAGACCAGGCAAACTGCAACTCAGCAACATCTGCTTTATTGGGAGCAAAATTAAGCCCCTAGTAACCACTTTTGAAAACCCTTTGTAATGAAAATTTCAAGACAGCATTGTTATCATCTACTAATGTTGTAAAAGTTGGTTTAATTTTCATGTTTCTTCTGATATAGTATGGATTTTTAAAGTGTAAAATATAGCGTATGATGCCTTTGGCTGCTTTGTCTTTCATGCAAGTGCAGTCTTTGTGCATATCTACAGTAACATGATTGTTACGCAGACAGCTTCTCAGTCCGTTTGCCAGGGCAAGCACTGTGACATTGGGATAGCACCTCCAGTGCTAAGGCTTCCCAGTAACGTTAGGATTAAGATAAATCATGGATCCAAAGCAGAGCAGCATAAAACTGAGCACCTATGAATGATTTCAGGCTACTTAAAGCAAATATTCAGAGATAATGTATTTGGGGGAAAGGCAAAGTCTCCCCGGATATACATATGGAGTACAACAGAAGTTTTTACTAGCAAAGCATTGTAAGAAGTTTGTATGAATTGAACAGCCCACACAGACGAGAAGCACTGCTACCTGAAGCCTCTCCAGAACATGACCTGGCTGCTGCCAAACACCAGAGAGAAAGCAGTAGTATGAATCAATACACAGCTCTAAGAGCCTCAAAGTGGTGAGACATTTCACATGAAGACCTAGGCATGTTAAAATGCATGGGTTATGGGAATATGGAACAGAGAAAGCTTCTGTGTTTGATGACAGGCTAATAGCCCTACAAATGAAGGTACCAACTTGAAGAATTCAATTTTTAGAAATAACCTCTGCAGATTTTTTAGCATCAATGGAACATTTAAGATTCTTTTTCCTCTAAAGGATGCGTACGCTCAAAGATACTGACCCAAAGCCATATCTAGTGCTAATCAGTGGAGGACTTTGGTCTGCAGTAGATCAGATATGTATTTACTCTAAGCTTAATGACTAGAGAAGCATCAGTCAGATATACAATATACCTAAGGATGTACATCTGTTTAGTAGGATACTTTTGGAACCAGCCCAGGACTACTTCAGTCAAACACATTTAGCACCAGTATGGTGTTAGAGCCTGACCTGACCTAAAGGTGACATGGATTCAAGGTGGACATATGCTCCCAAGAATGCACTATGCAGTGTGTCAGTCTTAAAAACACCACATGAAAGAAAGGTCCATGCATAAAATATGATCTTAATAAAGCTAACATTGGTAAAATAAGTAAGTACATGCATGTTGTCTTTGCTTTTCATAGGTGCCCAAGTATCCACACCAACTTCTGGCAGTACTGCAAAAAAATTACCCTTCATTTGTGTCTTGGTTTCAGCTGGGATAGAGTTAATTTTCTTCCTATTAGCTGGTACAGTGCTGTTTTGGATTTAGGAGAGAACAATGTTGATAACACACTGATGTTTTAGTTGTTGCTAAGTAGTGCTTACACTAAGTCAAGGACTTTTCAGCTTCTCGTGCTCTGCCAGGTGCACAAGAAGCTGGGAGGGGGCACAGCCAGGACAGCTGACCCCAGCTGGCCAAGGGATATTCCACACCATATGACATAATACTCAGCATATAAAGCTGGGAGAGGAAGAAGGAAAGGGGAGACATTTGGAGTTACGGCGCTTGTCTTCCCAAGTAACCATTACGCGTGATGGAGCCCTGCTTTCCTGGAGATGGCTGAACACCTGCCTGCCGATGGGAAGTAGTGAATGAATTCCTTGTTTTGCTTTGCTTGCGTGTGCAGCTTTTGCTTTATCTATTAAACTGTCTTTATCTCAACCCATAAGTTTTCTCACTTTTACTCTTCTGATTCTCTCCCCCATCCCACTGGGGGGGAGTGAGCGAGCGGCTGTGAGGTGCTTAGTTGCTGGCTGGGGTTAAACCACGAAAATTTGCCTACCTTAGCATTTGACAAAAAAGACAAATAAGCAATGTTACTTTCCTACAGGTGGGGTAAAAGTCAGGGAAGCCAAAAAACAAGTCCTCTTCCAAGGTAAATTAAATTTCTCCTCACAGCTCTATGTAGACTCTTCCCTTCTAATCACATCTTCCCTGCTACATTAGCTTCTCAACACCATTTACCGAATCGGATTAATTTTAAATACAAATGAGGCCTTATTCTGCTTAGCTGTTTCTCAACAATATAGGAGCCCATCTAGAAAATGTAGTTGGTAATTTCATTGCCACAGTTTTATGCTACATTCTTTCCATTTACAACCTCTACTTACCAACAAGGACAAGGACAGTCCATTCCCCAGACACTTCCACATTACAGCTTTTGTGGATGAACGGTACATAACTAACTGTTCAGTTCAGCTCATTTGAATTTCCCAACTTGATTGAGAGGGCAGAAAGCATCAAAACCACCTCACCTTGGATGCAAGAAAAGCAGTGTCCCATCTATTCCCTTAACCAGCCTCTGACACAGGCCAGACCCACCTACTTTCCAGTGAAGCCTGGTTATTGAATAATCTGACTCAAAATGAAGTTTTTTGCCAATAGGTAGATGAACTTTGAGTGAAAATGGGAATGTTGGCGGTGACATAGCCAGCACGTTTTGAATATTTCTTAACGTCCACAGACAATTTAAAAAAAAAAATCTTGCTAAATCTGTAATTCAGTGGCACCTTTTAGCAAGGAATTCTGCCAGGGAACCAAGTGAAAGTATTTCTTTTTATCAGCTTTAAGTTTGCCTCCTTTTCATTCTGTTGTTTATTTTCTTGTTTTAGTGTTAAGAGAAAGGGTGAATAGTGTTCCTGATCTACCTTCTTTATACCAGTCATTATTTCTGATCCCTTTATCATATTTCTTCTTATTCATTCTACTCTGAAATAAAAAGGCTTAGTATTTTCAATCTCTTTTCATATTATTCTTGTTCTGTAACCCCAATTATTCTTGTTTTCCCTTTGAACACCCTGTTTATTTCTTCCATATCCTTTTGAAGCTACTGTGCAAGTAGAACTGAATATTTATTCTAGAAAAAATAACAGATTTTACTTGAAGGTATTAGACTAGTTTTTGCACTCATCGCCAACCTATTCTTTACACAAGCTAATATATTCTGCTCCCTGGTGAACAGCATCCTTCAACAAGTCCACTGCCTTCCGATACTGCCCTTCAAGAAACCATTTAAACCAACTTTCTATTGCACTCCAAGACTTTTTCTCTTAAAATGATCAAATAATCACAGAGTAAGAAGTTAACTAGAGCAAGGAAAAACCTTGACCAACACCCTTGGCAAACAATCAATTTCCATTTGTTTTCATGGGCTAGAGTTTGAAGTACTGATACCAAACTTTCATCATAGTCCTATGAATAACTTCAGATTTTTTCTGTCAGTATTTCAGGGATTCTGTAAGTGTCAGCCATGAATGGACTTTGCTCTTTCAAGTAGGCTGATGTCTAGTTGGTTTGGGGCAGGGGAGAAGATTCTTAGAAAGGGTTTTCTTTAGAAAACAAAAGAATGATTATTTAAGAATGTTAATCTAATAACATGCTGCACCCCTTACTTCTGCCTGATGGTTTAATTATTAGTAACTCAGTGCAGTTCATTAGGGACCTATTGTGCTGCTGTTGGCAAAACAGAAATGTCACTGCATGTTAAATAATTAAAAGCACTAAAACAAACATTATCTTTTGAGTCCTGGATTTATAAATTGCTGTTAAGCATGCATCCCTTTAATCAATAACTACTTATCTATTTTGTTTTTGTGAATAATGAGTATAAACTCTTTCCTGCTGTTCTAATTATGATTTGATGCTTTCCCAATTCTTCTTACAATAACTATAGATATTTTATTTAATTTTGTTTTTACAACAGAGTATAAAAGTGAGCAACAGCTTATGCATCCAACGAGTTCTCCAGCAGTACTAGCGAACGCTTCCCAACTTAATCATTATATTTTTTCCCTTTTCTGGAGGGTCAAGTATTTCTAGGGGACCAAATCCTGCACTCCTCACTCAGGCAGAAGGCCTGTCTGTGCCATGTCTTGGTCCTGCAGCACAGGAACTGGTTCAGACCCAGTCCTGAGCAAATTACAAACTTGTAAAACGTTCAGGGAGAAGAAGCGGTGAAAGGTTATTGAATAGTATTACATTGCTTATGTGAAATAAAGGAACGGTCTTGCTGGGCCCAATTCCCCAAAATTTTGAGAGCATTAACTTCTACTTATCAGCAGTGAGGGACCTTGGTGTTAAAGTAACTCTGTGCATTCAGTCCTTAGTTCCTAGAGCCCAAATTGTTATGGCATGTATCATGTATTTTAACATCAACCATTACCATTATTGAGCCTTGGTACAGCAAAGACTGAACAAAGGTACAGTCTGACTCAGAAAACTTTGCTAACAAGCAGATTTTTCAGAGTGGAATAATCACAGGAGGGATTATTTTGTAACTGAATATCCTCATTCTGATTTTTCATCTTTTTGGTTCTATTACATTATGGCAGTCTTGTCAAGAAGTTTTGCCAGCCTCAGTCAGAAGCAGACAGAGTGCATAATGAAAAATATAAGGCAGAGTACATCTAACTTTTAGAAATTGTTACTGCTGACATGAAAGAAATGCCAAGTGGAGAATAATGCCTCAGCTGCTGACTTTGTCACAACTTGGGAGAAACTTTCAGAACCATTAAGAGAGTCACATCCACATCACAATTTCAAAACAGATTTGGGCATGTGTGGGCTGGATTTTGAAAGGAAGCAAACCATTAAATCATCATGTAGGCATTTATATTGTCATATTGGCAACACTCACATTTTAAAGCCAGAGTTAAAGCACCACCTACCCTTTTCCTTCACAACTGACTTTTCACTAATTAACCAAAGAAGGCGGAGTGCCGCCATCCAACAGCTAATGCCAGTGCAGAATAATTATTCAAATCCTTGGAAACTGGATACTTAAATTAGCCTGAGGAGCATCTGCCTTACCTGTTGGGTCTTGTTGTAGCTGTGTACAGAAAGCCCTTATAATTCAGTTCCCTTTCAGCAGAGGGCAAGTGAACTGTGATAAGAAAAAGCAGGTGTGATCGCAGGGACACGGCAGCATAAGCATGGGAAGAGAAAAAAGCATTTCAGATACCAATATGAGGGCTAATAAGTGCCTGACCTGACTTGAACAGCTCTTTCCAGAGGAGTTTAGTGGCAGAGAATAATGAAGAAAAAACAGCAGAATGTAAGATCTGTGGAGGAAAGTGCAGTCTCCCTGCACTTATTACTTTAGGGACAAAGTAATTTAATACACCAGTGACAAAAATTATTTCTTTAAATAATCCATTGCAAGCTAGTCATCACAGCTACTTCTACACTTTGTGTTTCTTTGTTTTCCTCTATTAGGTCTCTTACAACCGTGACATCTGAATTTCTGTTTTCTGTTCAGCAGACCCAAAGAACCTTCCCTTTATCCCAAAGCATAGTTGCATGTGACACAAATAGGTAACACACAACTACAAGCATACCACTCCTGGCCTTAGCTGACTACTGATTACAGTGCCTTTCATTGTACAGTATCTCAGACTAATCAGTTTTGCATTGCCAGTACCTTCAGTCTAGCTTGCAACACAACGATTTTTATGTGTATAACCATTACAGCAAGTGAACATAGGAAGACACACATTTCATACTAAAAGGGAAAAACTCAAGTAAAGCCAAACGCCAATAGGTACATTTATTTTATTCAAGAGAAAAGACAGCAAGAAGCCAAAGAAAAACAACAACCTAACATGCACTAAAAAGCCAGTCAAACTTGAGATAGTCCTGGTGAAACGTACTTCAGCACTGGCACTTATGCAATCCATACGATGCATAATAATAGTATAGGTCCCTAACTGTGGCAAAGAAAAACAAAGTCATTTCTTATGCCTGGTCTTCAACGGGCAACTAAAACTGACAGATCTCTTTTCTCCATTTTACATAAAGGTTCAGTGGATGATAAATGCATCTTCAATCACATTGTCTTCAAGGCAAAACTCGCTTTTTGTTTGTTTGTTTTTTTCTATGTAGGTACACAGGCACACAACACAGACAGCTGAGGCTTCCAAACACTACCAGAAAGCAAACTATAAATTTCAAAAACAAGCAGTAAGTGAGAAAGAAGGAACATCACAGGGAGGACAGAATAAGTGGGGTCCCTCCTGCAGGACTCTAAATGAGAATGAACAGTGGCTTATACAGGTGGGAGATGGGCAAAGAGAAGGGAAAAATCAGATTGAAATTGTGTGTCAGCTCCCAAACCTCACCAAGCAGTAGTTAAAACTTTAGCAGAGAGCAAATTATGAAATAAAAAATTATTCATGTTACATAGGCACTTCATCATTTCTTCAACATCTTGGAGGCGTATGTTCTTCAGGGCTAGCGCTATCTGTGCATATTTGCAATCTGAATGAACTATTTTTAGAAGACCAACAGGATTGCTGTCTGCAGAGTAAACATTAGTTGGGGTCCAAGATCTAAACCAAAGCAATTCACTCACTGTTCACTTGACAGAACACTGCAATGCCAACAGGAGAATCTTTTCCTCCTATTTTTCATGTGGGAGCTTTTGATTTTTTTTTAGGCAATCTTCTCTTTCACAGGCTCCAGCTGATAGTTCATTTCCTTCTCGTCCCTTCCACTCCCTAGACTCAACCACACTGTCTCCCTAGGTGCACATTATTCCCCACAAACTCCTCTGTTTGTCTTTGCAGATCATGCTGGATCCTTGAGCAAATTGGTCTTTGCTTTTAGATATTTGCATTTTCAACACGTTTGGTTTGGTGCTGAAATAAGAAAAGAGCAATGGAGAGAAGAGAATCTGCAAAGAGACCGGAATAAACTTCTCAGCATGAATAAACCAACTACAGATCCACGTGCATTTTCAGACAGAAGTAATTTCAAATGAAAGTTAAGGGAGATTAGTATTTGGGGGATTTTATCCATATGTGTGTGTATGTGCACATTTATATATACACATATATTACTAAGGCTAGAAAATTCAAAGTATAAAACAATACTTTAAATTCTTTCAAGTTTAAGAAGTGAAAAATGCACTGCTTAGGTACCTAAGAAACCTTAATTCACCTTCTTGCCTTACCAAAAAGTAACCATGAAAGTTTGAAAAGCACCTCATAGGCACACAATTAAAGACTAAATTAGAGTGATTGTTAAAAACATGTTTTCATTTCCTTAATATTGATAATTAGGTACCACTAAAGTTCTAAATTAACCAAGAAAACATCATCTACAGTCAAAAACTGTCGTAGCTTTAGACTACAGATTCTTCCTCCTTCCTGAGTCTCCTAGTGTTGGAGTGCTGTTTTATGTGAAAAACTAACTATGGCAAGTGTTTTCTGACTATGGTGGACCACCAATCCCTATGGGTCCTGGGCAGGTGTCACCAGGTGTTGTTAATCAGCCTTCTGACTTCTGCTTTATTAAAAAACAAAAATACAAATGAGATTTTTGCCTGGGAAAAATGCTTTCATCCTTGGTCTGTCTCATAAGCTCTGAATACACAGATCTGTCAAAACAGGGGGAAGGTCAGCTCTGCTAGATCAGTTCCTGAGGCAGAGCAGCTTCCTCCCCAGTGAGGTCTGAGAGTCTTAGAGGAGAGGAGCTATGCTTACGACTACCCCTGGTGCTGGGGCACAAGTATAAATACAATAAGCTTACTTTGCAATATAAATATAATTCGGATATTTTTTCTTCTCCTATGAATGTCAATCTCTAATGCTAGAAACTGCCAGAGGGGTAACATTAGTGTTGGCAGCAAGACAATACTGTTAAAAGAACAGCAAATCTTCTTTTTTTTAAAAAATGAGTTTGACTTCATTATAGCACTAAGGAGACATAATATTGATTAGAAAACAGAAAGGAAGAAATGTCATGTATGTCAAGTTGTTGTTGCAATTAATGGCCCAAACTACTAAGCAGTAGTCATATTTTGTCAATTATGTCTCTCTCAGTTTTTCCTCTTCTTCCAATCTATGCATGTTTCTAAGTTGTGTCACATACCTAAAGGTCATTCCATCCCTGGTTTTCCAACTCCTATTGTCAATTCAAAAGTGTTGCCACACTTGCAAAAAATCTAGTTTCGTGACACTTGTTGTGGGAGAAAAAAGGGTATTAGCTTTGCAAACACTTTTGATACAGGAGAAGTTAAAAACTGCTGACCATAGTCTCTTTGGAGCACAGTGCCTCTCTGTGTATTGTTTGTACTAAAGAATATTGGAAGTAGAAGAACTCAAGAACTAAACAGAAAAACTTCTTACAGCACAAAAAGCAAACATCAGAAGGAGATGTAACAAGTTATACGGTGACATTGTACACAAACTCCAAGCAGAGCATAAATACATGCATTCAAACTGTGAATGAATTTGGGCTTGCATTAAAGGTTAAGAAGAAACAACCGACCTGAATAACATTTACTAATAAATAAATAAATAAATAATCAATAGTTACACTAGCTTTTTTTCTATGAACAATGGCCCTATCTTACAACCCATGTTTGCACAGACTTGGACTTCAAAAAGAAGTAAAGCTCCAAGATGAACATTTTTATCAAATATTTTTTCACATTTTTAAAACCAATATTCCATTTGCTTGTGTTCATGTTCCATAAATAGAGACAGCTCTACACAGGCAATTGCCTAGAGAGGCTGAGTGCTAAGGACAGCCACGCAGCCCTTGCTTTATTATTTTTCTGCCTATGCCATAGCCTTGGAAAACCAGACAGACTTGCTAGTACTGCCCACGAAGGAAGGCTGAAGGCAAGTGCGGCAGCAGTGACAGCAGACAATGCATGAATATACTGAAGACAGAAATTGCAAAGTCATTTGGAATTTTTTACTGAACCAAAATAGAAGCTATTTAGCCACTAATCCAGGGACTACAGATTTTTTTTTATATTCTCCTGGCTTCACAAAAGAAACTTCTTACATGAATTGGGTTTTCTTGGCCATGACATTCTACAGTTGATGTAATTATTTTAATATCTATGATAAACTGGATCCTAACTTCTTATGCAGTTACTTATTACTAGAATTACGTTCTTTCAAAACTTGATTCTTGATAACTCCTGTTAAAGTTTTCCTTTGAGGTACTTCTATACCCCCTCTTACTCAAGTATTTAACTTCCAACATTTACTCAATGGAAACTGCTTATGATATTTTCTCTTCCTCTTTATTCAATGAGTGTAAAACATCATTATATAGGTACAATGGAGTCTCCACAGCTATATTTCCTAAATATACACAGCTTTAAAGGTTTCTGGTGGTATCTGGGATACAGAAGACAGTTCTGGACAATAAAGAGTTCTCATTTAATTAAGGAATTATTCTTAAGTTAGCATACTGTCACATCTCCTTAAGCATCTTACAGAAACCACCAACAGCTTTCAGAGCTTCATCAGAGGTTAAGTAAGATCGTAGGTGAGATATAGATAACAATAAAGCAAAAGACTTAAAAGCAAAGCCCAGCTCACTGAATATCTCTTCATGGGAGGGTAATCCAAGCTAGTAATATATTTACGCAGTGAACAACATCACAAATGGATGCAAGTAAAGCAGCATGTGCACAGAAAAATAAAAATCTGCAAGGTTACGCTAGACATAAGCCTATGTTAAAACTGCTTCAACATTTAGGTTTTATTCTGTGCCAGAAATTCTTGCACTAGTCTGTAGCTTCAAATGGCATGTTCCTACTCTATTTTAAACAGCTAGGCATAAGTATTCAACCCTTTAAGAGGCGAAGTAGAATATGCAACTCCAATTAACACTAATGGGAGCTGTATGTTTATTCAGCTACACATGCTGCTAAAAATGTACTTCTTGGCCCATAGCTTTAAAGTAAGAAAAACCCCACATTCTGAAATGTAGAGGGAAAAAGGTTCATGTTTCAGATATTTTCACAGAGTGCAAAAAAAGAATATTATAGTGCAGTTGTTATAGGCAGTATAAATTGCTACATAAAGGCAAATCAGGCCTGCAGTAAAAGATCTGAACACCAAATAATCGTTGATGTGTCAAGTCTCTTACACTGATATATAAAACGAATCAAGGCATTTGCATGGATAGAATATAGTGGACATAACTCACAGCTAAATCTTGAAACTTGCAACCGGCAATTATTTCGAAAAGTTTCCAACTGCTCTGCATCATCTAAAGCAACAGTATCATTCTAAAGAGAGAATCTGAAACCATCTGTGTTTGTTAATATGGCCTTAAGTGTTAAATTTGCTGTTGCTGTCTTGAGCTATGTCAAGACTTTTTAAATAAAAGCTGTGACTTGCTAAATCCTGTCCCTAGCTGATTAAAACCATGAGTTTGAAGTATGTTGCTTAATACATTCCCTTTACTCACTGTTCACTGTTGATACACTTACTAAAGAATTGCACAATACAGAACACATATTCAGGGCTGCAAATGCAACAGAAAAAGAAATGAAAATGTGAATTTGAGAGAATTCTTAGAGTACAAAAAAATCAAATATACTGCTGTGATTAAAGGGAGGAGGGGTTTCAGAAAAATGCAGAAAATTCCTTAGCTTGTAAAGAAATGTATTTTTTAATGGATAACACTTACTCATAAATATAAATCAGACAAATGCAGGTTATCATCGGAGGCAGACGCTTTGTAAGAAATCGTTTTCAGTGTCGGAAGATTGACAAAATACAACATTTAGAATTAAGAAAAAAATAGTAAACTCTATTCCAAGAGGAATTCAAAGCACGTATTAAGTAAAGCACATAGCAGCTTCTTAATATGGCAGATCTTTTCTTTTAATTAGGATTTGAGATAATCCAGAAACAGCGCTATGGCTGTGTGCTCCCTTCCATTTTAGGCAGACACATTGTCACTCGGCTGTTTTAGTTACGGGCTGGTTGCATTGAGAACTGTTTTTTTACAGTCAGGAAAATGTTTTCCTAAAGTCCAATACATTCAAAAGGAGCTAATAACTATTAGTGCAACCAGTGCAAGATACTATCAGTAGAGGGGATCCAGCATATAAAGGTCACGTACGAGAAACTTCCGAGCATTGATTAGGTTTAGATCTGGAGCCAAACTTCATCATTCTGGTTCCTCTCCGTCCATCAGTCAGCTTTCTTATGCAGCTGTAGCAAATTACAGCTGCAAAAGCATTATCTATCAGTTATTGAAGAATGGCTAATGATTGCGCATCAGAGTAAAGCTCTTTAAGTTGAAAGAGATAAAAAACATATTCTGGCTGCTGTTGGAGTACACAGCTCTTTGACAGTAACCACATATAACATGCAGATATACTGTGCAGAAGGGAAAGTAATGTACTGGGTTACACCCACATGAGCCAGGAACTTCTTAATGTTAAAATTTTTCACCTTCCCAGAGGCAATGAATTCTTGGCTCATCCAAAATATCTGAAACAATTATCAGGCACAATCCACGTCCCTGAAGCTTTTTCTTTAGCAAGAAGCAGCTTGTGCAACCAAGCAGCATTTTACTTCTGTAGCAAATATTAGTACTAAAAGTAATACTTCTTCACATCTTAGCAAAAATGTGGTAGTGTGATAACTTAGTTATAACAGGGTTAGTGGAAGGAGACCTGGCTCTCCTTGGATTGCCTGTGTGATCTCTAGCAATGTCCTTAACCCCTCTCTCTCTCTTTTTCCTTTCTTTTCTATGCTGCATTAGTTATTTTTAATTGCAAACTTTTAAAGTCAAGGATGGGTTTGTATTTTGAAGATAGCCTAAGTGCGAGAGGACCCAATCATAGGCGCAGCTGTAAAATAAATGAGTAGCAAATAGCATTTATTGAGAGTAATCGAGCAGTGAAATAAGAACAGTACTCTTCAATCTGTGACCTTAAGGTCAAAAGAATATTTCTCCATCCTAAAGATGACATCAGGAAGCTCATCATTTCTACTGAATGCACACAGGGATTGCAGGGACATAGACTTCATTGCCAATCATCCTTAAAAAACCCACAGTGTAAATGGGGACCAGCCATCCAGCAGTACACTGACACAAAGACCACTGTGTCCCCTTCACCAGAAAGTGTGTAAGGCAAGGAGAAAGTCTGTGTGAACACATGTAAGAAGGAGAAAAGTGACAACATAGGAGAGGCTCCAGATGTCCCAGTTCAAGTTTCATCTGAGACCTGAGAGATCTCAGGACATTTTCTGTTTGCAGTATTGTTTTCTACAGTCTCAGCAAGCACCCAGGGTAAGCATACAGGAATTGAGATATTCCAGGAGGCAAAAAAAAAAGAAAAGAAAAAAAAAAGGGGAAAAAAAGGAAAAGAAAAGAAAGGGGGAAAGAAAGGGGGAAAAAAAGGGGGAAAGAACGAGAAAAGAAAAAAGAAAGAAAAAGAGGAGACTATAAACTTAGAAAAATTCTCATTTACATAAGATCTAAATTCACTCTGAATTTAATGGAATTACTTCAGCTTCACAGTTGTGTGATCAAGAGTAAGATAGGAACTGTAGTTCAGTCTAACTATATTTCCGAGTTGCTTTCAGCCTGAAACCCCCATACATCAGTGCAATACGCAGAAGCTTTAACACAAAACCAAGTGTGTAAGGCAAGGAGAAAGTCTGTGTGAACACATGTAAGAAGGAGAAAAGTGACAACATAGGAGAGGCTCCAGATGTCCCAGTTCAAGTTTCATCTGAGACCTGAGAGATCTCAGGACATTTTCTGTTTGCAGTATTGTTTTCTACAGTCTCAGCAAGCACCCAGGGTAAGCATACAGGAATTGAGATATTCCAGGAGGCAAAAAAAAAAGAAAAGAAAAAAAAAAGGGGGAAAAAAGAAAAAGAAAAGAAAGGGGGAAAGAAAGGGGGAAAAAAAGGGGGAAAGAACGAGAAAAGAAAAAAGAAAGAAAAAGAGGAGACTATAAACTTAGAAAAATTCTCATTTACATAAGATCTAAATTCACTCTGAATTTAATGGAATTACTTCAGCTTCACAGTTGTGTGATCAAGAGTAAGATAGGAACTGTAGTTCAGTCTAACTATATTTCCGAGTTGCTTTCAGCCTGAAATCCCCATACATCAGTGCAATACGCAGAAGCTTTAACACAAAACCCACCCTTATCTTTTTCAGTACAGTACCATGTCTATTATATTCTACAACTTCATTAGTGTGAATAAATTCAATCAATATTTCAGCAAAGAATGAAAGTCAATTGTGCTTCTTGTTCATGACCTCTTAAGGAACTCAGTACTGTACCAATGACAGCCTCACACAGCTTTAGTAAGGGCATCTAAAGTAATTATTTGCAGACAAACTGGACAATTTTATATAATTTTTAATGAGGCAATTCCTGAGATAGTAAGCCATTTAAGAGCCAAAGAACGATCATGGCAACTTTTATGTGTACTGTGTTTCTTAGGCCAAACTCAGCAGCTGTGTGCCTGTCTATACATCCACTAACACTAGTGGAATTACATCTCCTCACAAAAGGGTTAAATGGGAGCTCATGTAACTATGATAAGTTAAACATTGCTGAAGTCAGGATGTTCACAAGGGAAAGAACACAGCCCTTTACTAAGACATAGATCTTCCCTAGTTTATTTATCATTAACAGAAAGTGCTTTATAGCACTGCACAGAGGTTGCCATAAAACAACGTTTTAAGGCGCTCTCAACCATATTTCAGCCATAAATGTCCTACAGACATAGGAAGGAAAACTACCAAGGTTCAATATTATCATCTTTATTACAGATGACCTCACTATTGTGTTCTCTATAAAGAAAAAATATTAAACCATTAACATAGTCTGAATCCTAAATTAATACAGGTTTACTACTCATATCTAGATCTAAATGGCCTTACTTGCAATGTAATTATTTTTCTACAAAAATTTTGTTGACAGCCCCATTAATGGTGATCATACCAGAATAAATGTTACCTCTTCTACTAAAATGCGACTTCTGTGGCAGAGTGTGCCATATATTAGTAAACATCCATCAGCGATTCAGTTTTCAGTGAAGTTTTATAATGAATGACATGTTAAAAAACAAGGCACAAATTAATGAAAATTCAGTCATTTCACTACGTGTTACAAAGCTTAAACAGCTGAAAGAGCTATACTCTTTAATTCAGATATTTCTATTCCCCTTATATACTACTTCTCACTAGTCCTATTTGTCAGTATGATTCCGTAATACAAAGATATTATTATAAGCTGTATTGTTGCAGCTCATAAAGATTCTTATAAAAATCCAAAGGAGACAGTAGAAAAAATAACATTACTTATTGTTTCATTATTTTTTAAAATATGATGCGTATGTCTGATGCCAAAATGTGTTTCTGCTTAACTTGCAGCTCTGTGCATCCCAAATCTAAAAAAACCCAAAGCAATTTCTAATGACTTGTGCCAGAGTATGGCAATAGCAACAGTTCTCACTTTTGAGCCTATTCTACTGCATTATTCTACTGGAATTTCACAGAATTTGTCTGACTTACCGAAATGTTCTCAGATAAACAACACATGATTTATGAAGACAGTCAGTTTTACTCAAACACAGCAGATTTAAATCATTAAACTGGCTTTCTTGTGTTGGAAATAATTCTGTCTGCAAAAGTCGTATTTCAGTACAAAGCAGTGTTGCTCTGAAAATGGTTTCCCATCACACAGTGCTTTAGAAAGGACTTTCTCATATTTGCTCTGGAAAGCACATTTTGCCCTGTATAAATAATAATGATTGCAGCAGATTAGAGAAAAAAAATGCTGTAATTTTTTTTTAAACTATTTGAAAATAACTCCTTACCCATTTAACTATTTCTTTTAATTTTTGTTCTTTTTTTTTTGTCCTCTGGAAGGTACACACAGAATTTCTTCTTCTAGTTCTAACTACAAAGTACTGCTGGAGAGGGCACACAACTACAGTCACTGTGTGGTTGCACCTAAACAGAACTATGAACACTGCTCTGCAATAGCAACACATCTCCATTAATCTTGGCAATAAGTTTCCAGGAATTTGCCTAAAAAACAGAATGTCTCTAGGTCTTATGGCTGTAATAGGCCCCAGATTATTCTTTCCTTTTCTTTTGGCTGTTACTGTTTCCCAAATAGATAACACAGAAATCAATTACAGAAAGTTACATTCTTGGGTTTTTAGGCATGAAAGAGGGCCTAGAAAGATATGCAAGCTACAGCGACAGTATATTCTTATTATTCACCTTGATACAGCTTTTGTACATTGTGCTCATCATAGTTCAATAGTACCTGACAAAACTAATGCTAGTTTTCATCTAACACTAGCTTGTGATGTTAAATAAGAAGCTGTGTGTGTGAATGTGCTTTTAAGCACTACAGTGCACCAAAGAATGAGCTGTTTTCAGCTAACATTGAGCCACTAATGATTTTAATGAGAGTGCCTTCTGGATTCATATTTTTTTCATAAAATACATCACACTAAAACAAAATCAATGAGAAACATTAATTAGGGCCTTTTTAGACGCCTTCTGTGGTGTTGTTTTTCTTTTGAGAAGCACCAGATGAAGAATGCTGTGCTTTATTTAAGCTAAGTTGTTTGACATTTAGATGAGAGAAAAAAGAGAAAAATACTAACAAACACAGGAACAATTTTTGACAGCTCTTTGTCATGCAAGAGAGAAAAAAGGGGACCGACTGCGAGATACTACTTTGAAGCCCTGGAAATTTGTAATGAAAAATTTAAGATACAAGAGAGGAAGAAAGATGAGCTATTCATTTGGTTCTGCATATATTAACACTTGTAATTCAAACTAAAGGTTTGCTATGTGTTTTCATAATTTTGACTCTAATAAATATCTTGGAGAATTGCTTTGATATTCTAAGATCATGCGTGTAGCTTGCATCCATTAAGAAAAATGGGGAACAATCATCATCAGCCCTCTTGGCGCTAATGAGAAGGTCATTGCTCTTTAATTATCACAGACATGAAACTGAAATATTTCAAAGGGTTTGTGGAATACAGTGGCTATGGGCAAAGCTGTGTATCTGTTTATAAGTCTGTCTGTCATAGAGCAAATCAAGTAGGACGTGCATCTTCCATTCTGTAGCCTCTCCACTTTTGTGTATATTTAATTTTCAAGTTTGTATCACTGTTTCTTGCACATTAGATTAATCTGGGAAATTTAGACCAGCTATTAGCAGGGGCCGAGTAGGAGGGAGGAGGGCAGGGAGAGGAGGGGAAAAAGGGGTAGAGATGTGAGAATAGTAAAATGTTCCTCATCAGGAGGTATTGTGAAATAAGTACTAGTGTGTTGTGTGACCTTATTTCCCACAGTAGGGGTGTTATGAAGAAATAGAAACGATGAGGTATTGCAGGAAAATACTAGCAAATTAAAAATTTGTGTTTGGCATTGGTTGTGATCTCACTCATATTTCCACCCTTGCAAAGGAAGTGACTACGAGGGGAACAGATACAGTTGAAGCAACAGATACAGCTGAAGCAAAGCAGGGGGTGGAATCAAAAGTAAAAGTGAGTTTTTTCCTTTCGGTTCTGAATTCCCCAAAACAATTTCCTCCTACTCCGGTACAGAACTAAAATAAATCATTGCCCTCACACCTAATATGTTTACACTAAACATATTATTTTGGCCCCATAGCAAAATTTGGAATTACTTCAGAATTAAATAGACTATTTTTTCTTCAGTAATAGGCAGGCACCCTTTCTTTCATGCAAGTGTCTTTGATGCAAGTGAAAGTCTGAAGAACAGAAAGAGAAATTTCCTCTCTCTGAAGAAGAGATAGAGGAAAGAGGAAGATCCAACTTTTGCAGACTATTTTGTTTTGTACAGTTTGGAGTACTACTACTGAACAGCTAACTTCTCTCTTTTTGCTCAATTTTTACCTTGGAGAGCAGTCACATTCCTAAAGGCAGGGTGGGAGCGTAAAAAAAAAAAAAAGATAAAGCATTCAAAAAGCCAGCAATCAACCCTCATTCTCCTCTGGATGCTTTGTTGTAATGGAAAGTTATGGCAAATATGCAAAATTAACTTCTAAATCTAAAATTCACAAATATTTCTCACAATTAAGACTGTTTCTATTTGCCAGCTTTGGAAGACCGATACTGAAATTTCAATACAAACTCACTTGCAGAACTTGGATCTCTAAATTTTCATTACTGAAATCTGATGTTAACTTTTCAACAGAGTAATACAACAGTAAATCTTTATGACAGATGAAAAGTTTACCTTCCTGCAACAACCCTCATCTTGAACGCCAGCTTAGGTGGACTTACAGTGGGTGAGGAGGGAGTGATTTTCCAAATTATTTCTCACAGAGATTCCAACTAATTCTTCTCACAGAGTTTGACCTTTCTGTGCAAATAAGAATTCCCTTTTCTCCCCCTGCCAGACACCAGGCCAGAAAAACTTCTGGGGACTTTCCATGAAATTCCAAGAGCAAAAAACACCCCCCTATTTTTTTTCAGTCTTTTATAATACTTTACATGCAAAAAGGCAGAGAGAAACTTAAGTCCAAAAGGACCATGGGTAAAGCCAGTATAGAGTGGTATCTGCACAAATCTTGTCTGTTCAACTGGTAATGCAAACAAAAGGCACTGGACACTGGTAGATGCTCTAAAAGCAGTTAAAGTGGCCTGATCCCCAAAGAAGGCAGGTCTCCAACTAAGTGATTCTCATAAAAAAAATTGCCCCATTAAAAACTAATGTAAACATTTTCATAGGAGTTTTCCCTTGAGATCTGCATACATAACATTGTACAAAAAGATCACACTGCCTTTTTTTCAAAGAAAGACTCAAGTAATCATTTCCAGGGTGACTAAAGTGACTGACTTGATGTGGTCAAAGCAGAAGCATAGCCTATGTCTGAACTGAAATACATATCTGAACACCCAGATTGAGAAACGTTTTCTGACCTTTCTCCTTCCCACTCTCCTAAGAACTTGCTTTCCACAGTAAAGAAATTTGTTGCATGAGTCAGATGGGGAGCACAGGGTACCTCCCACAAGTAGCGCAGATGCTGTCAAGGTTACCCTCTGACCAGACTGAAAGGTGCTATCCCTTCACTGCAACAGAAAAATCGAGTTAAACAGAAGCCATGCTGGCTGTGTCAACTCACCCCCTTAGCTGGACACCAGCTAATCTAGTGATTGCAGTGATCCCTTCATTAGGCTGGAGAGCTGTCAGTGCTTTCTCTCTTCCCCATTACCATCAAACCCTGAGTTCGATGCGAGAGGAGCACAGAATCTCCGATATCTCCTTTGAAAGTGTGTATCATTATCTGGTACTCCCATGACTGGTATTTATAACTCTGTTCATTCTCACCTGCACTTGTTATTGGACCATTTTTTAAAAAAACTCTGGGGAGAGAAAAAACCCAGCATTTTGTCAGTGGGTAAAATCTTCCAGTGTTATGTCAGAAGAGAGTGCGACCCCTATATGTAGGGATATTGCCTGTGAGAGGGACTCAAAGGAGACTGTTTGCTAGTGACAATCTTGCTCGTGAAGGAAGAGGGACATTGGTTGGATTTCAGAAGTGATATTCCTCAGTAATAACTGTGTCCAGATGAGAAAACATCTACTGTCCAAACTAGGTAGACAGAAACACTGTATAAAAGGGCTTTAGTTGTTCTCTTTCCTTCTGTAAAGAGCATGGGAAAATTTGCAAGTATAGACAGGGAAGGTGGGCAGGAGGCTGGAATTTTTCTTCTAAATCTATTAGAAGTAGAAAAGCTATTTTCTAAAATTATGAAGAAATTCAAAAGCAAATTATTTAGCTTTTGTGAGCCTTGTGCTCTATTTTGCACAAGCTTAAGGAGAATGGCACTATGCAGGTTCCAGCTGCTATCACAAAACAAGCAAATGAGAAGTGAAGAAAGTAAGTGCTCACACCTGAAGAGAGACAATTTTCATCTGTAAATCAGCAGCACAAAAAGTACCAGGGAGCAAGTTTCCTGTTTCAAAATATTGTCCTGCTGGAAATATTTAGCATGTTCCCAAATACTTCTCATTTACAGTATTTTCTATCCTAAAAACACAAAACCAAGGTATAACTTCTCAGTACGGCATTCCTTTTATATATTTGTCCCTAGCTTTATACAGCTCAATATCCAGAAAAATAAATTACTTTCTATTCATGTAGCTAATTTATCCAAATCATTCTTATTTATACTGCCCTCTTTCTTTATTTTGACTACTCTTTGCTTTGTATCTTTGTCTTCTTAAATCCTTTTGCCATATGTTTTTTCCTCTTGATCATTAAGATATAAAGTAAATTGAGTTAGTCCTAAAACTGATCCTTGTGGCACTTCATTTTTCTCCACCTCCTCGTACCCTGAACTGACTTAACTCACAATTACCTTTTTGCCTTTGGTATCAAAGCACTTTTAAAAAAAATCATCAGTTCATGTAGTAGACCCCTACACAATACTTACAAAACTTGCATGTAATTAGAACAGCCCTTTGTGCAGCATTGATTCAAAAGATTCTGAAAGGAAATGAAAACAGAAGAATGCTCACAACATTACAGGACAAAAGATTATAAAGCAATTTTTACCAGGGCAACTTGCATGAGCTTTTGACAGCCAGCGGGGAAAAAAAAAAATTGCTATTATTTTAATCTCTTAACAATGGAAATGCCACACAATGGACAAATAACATAGCTTGCTAGTCAAGTTTTCTATTGCCTCAAACCATCTCCTGCCAGGTGTTACCAACCCTTCTTTCTTCTTCTTCACCCCTGCATCACATACAAACCTGAAAGCAGCATCTACCATTGAAAAAGAAAACTCTACCTTCTAAGCATTTATGTTTCTTTGTGGACTCCCCATTTCACTGTGATTAACAGCACAGAGGATAAAAAATTGCCACTGATGGAACAGAAAGGTGGCTGCTCAGTTCATCTCCATTGCTCCCACAAGAACCAAGCATTTTGGTAGACATTCACGGAAGGCACAGCGTGCTTCCAGAACTGAGCTAGCAGATGAAGAAAACAGCTGGATAAAACTCACAGGTACAGAGAAACTAAAACTACCTGGAAGTACGCAGAACTGCACAGAAAAGGTACAGTTTGCAGCAGTTACAGGGCTCTGCTTAAGTGTATCTGAAAATCCAAGCCATGAGATCTAATCTACCCTCTGGGAATAGCTTTACATGTTGAAGGCAAGGCTGTTCTATAGTTACCCACTCTCAGGGTTAACTACTGTCTGAAGCAGACAAACATACTAGTTAAAGAAATTAAGCTCTTACTCCATAGGTATCATGAAAAAAACTACACATACTTAGTTAGAAATTGAAACACTGTGAAAGCTCATGAAAATAAGACTGCTGGAGCTGTAAGGCAATGGAAAACCTGAGCATGAGGCAATGAATTCCTAGACCAACAGGGGCCTAAGGGGCCAAACCCTGCACCTATTAATTTCATGCCATTGGCTTCAATAGGGCCATATCCAATAATGACGAGTGATACTCCTGGTGCGGTTGTTTTTATGTTGTGTTAATACAGTGTTAAGCCAGTTGTTTAAAACTGCTTTGCAGTAATTAAGTAATGGCAGTTACTGTTACATGTGTTTATTAGTAAAAAAATAGTAAAGAACTGTTGCTGTTCTGTTCTTTATACGTGGCCTTAGGGAGTCTAGCTTTTGTACTCCCCAAAGTGCCCTCTCATTACTGAACTAAACTTGCCAATAAAATACCACAGGGGATAAAGGAGTTTATTTTTTTTCAGTGGGGATGGGAGTTCAGCTGAACCTGAACATCACCAGAACAGCAGCTGCTGATTTCTTGGAATGGGAGAGGCAAGCCACGCAGGGAGGGCTTTCTGTGCCGCTCTCCTCTCTCCTTTGCATTGCAGCAGCACCGCGACACAAGAGGTGTGTAGGTGGATGCTGCAGTTTTCTTCCTACTTTGTTTCCCTTCAAGAATAGCAAACAGGGCTGAAGTCAGCAGTAATTGTTCAAATGAAATGTCAGAAATCTGTAACACAAAAAGCATGGAGCTTTAAGGCAGCACTCACAACTATTACAAAAACGATCACAAAACCAAAATCCAAATCCACTTCTTTCCTGTATTTGTTAAAAAAGACAAATCAGGCCTGATTTTCCATTGCCACATACGTTACATACTCCTTAACAGGAGTGTGAGATTGGCAACACGTAAAAGCTTTATGTTCATCATTCTGACGTGTTCACTAGACAGGGAAAATATGGAGAAACTGCCTGAAATCCTGGGTTGAATGGAATGATGGCTGTTCAAAGCATATCTTACAAAGACTGCATCATAAAAAACCCCCATAACTTATGCTGCACAAAGGATAACTATATAGATTGCCATGAAACATTCAAGGATCTAAAGATCAAATGACTCAATTTTTCACTTAAGAAAGGAAGTTCACTCCTTTTATTTGCTGACTTCTTCCAACTACTAAGCAATAAAAGGTGAACTTCTATCCCAAGTAGGTACCCTACAACTAGGATAACATGATCAATATAATCATCCCATGTCAAAGGAATATGCCTTAAATTTACATTTATATTCCACATCATCTTTTAGTTCTCATATAAATGTTTCCCATGCACTCCAGTTTTGACGTATCTTGCCATAAGGAGAACTTTAGTAAGTTCTGAATAAAAGTCTGGCAAAGATGAGGTATGCCTAAAGGTAGCAATTTCAGCAGCTGAGTAACATGCAATAGTTACAAGATAGTAAGATGATTTCTCTGGTCAAGACTAGCTTTCAGCAAATCATTGTCCCATAATACCATGGGCTCCTGTATTTTAAAGACAATTTTGTCATAAATTTTAGTTTAAATGCTGCCAATAAGTAAATCCTATGCATGTCTGACTTTAAAAATTCAGGAGGCAATAGTCTTGAAGATTCTTGTTAAACTGTTTTCTTTCTCCTCAACTCCTTATTTGAAGCATATTTTTAATTATGCATCATTGCCCACACATAAATTCATTTATGTATATTAATTTTTGCTCCACTTAGCAGAGTGGTCACTTAATTAAATGTCTTCAGTTGTTTTAATGAAAAGAAAAAAAAACCCCAGCTTTAACAGAATGTTGTAACACTATACATTTAAACATACTATTTGTTGCCTTTATTTCAGTCCATTTGTAACACTGATACTAGGACATTTGTGGAACTGATATTAAAAAGTAATATACTTTTCTAAAGCCCCTAGACTGTTTAGCAGATTTTTAAATTGAAATCAAAATTATACAGATTTTTCATTCTGATAATTTTACCAATTCACTAATTCTTTAATCTTTACAGGTCATTGAACAGCTTCACATTAATGAGATGTAGTTAAGAACAAATTTTACAGTTTTTATTTTTTCTCTCTTTTTTTTGAAAAATGTTGCATATCATTTGCAAATTAGAAAGAACTTGTTCAAATTATGGTACATTTATTTAAAATAATCGAATGCATGAGAGCCAGCTGAACACTGTGTGCAATGACGCTTTAAAACAAATTACCATTTATTTATAAGGAAGAAATAGACTTTTAAAAAGCACACAGACTGCATTTCATTATTAATGGTATTCTCCATGCAAAACTGATTTCTTTCAATAAGATACAGAAACAAGAGAAAACTCAAAGAAAAACCAGGAAGAAAGCCTATCTCAGGGATGTGCATATTTTGCATATTAGAAATTTGTAAAACATAAACAAAAACTGATGGCACCTGAGGTGCATATATGAGGAATTTCAGTGGCAACTTCTCTGCAGCTGCTAGACAGTCACAAACTACTGTGTAGATACTTTATTTAAAAAGAAGTCAAATTATTCAACATCGGCATGTAAAAACTTCACTTTCTTCCAGTATGCACAAGATATTCAAGAAACACTTCTAACATCAGATGCCTGAAAGAATCAATATTTCAAAATTATTGTAGACTGTAATTTCATGCTGTGGAAACAGTGAAAGGTAATTACTTTGGCTCAAGTATGTTAAATTACTATTATTCTATTCTAAATTGAATAGACTGTTTATCTTTCTAAACGGCAAGTTAACCACCTAGGGTTTCTCAGGCTAGGTTTGGTGTTTAGACGCATGTGCACACCACCCATGAAAGTCAGCACTCATCCCTGGCCCAGACGTCCATTGTTATTCAGTCAAGAAAAATTAACTTGCTGAAGATTAAAGTTGCATGTCTTAGCTGAAGATTTTGACTGCTATTCAACAATTTTCTAGGCTCGTTTGTAAAAACCTGAAAACTGTGCATTTGACTCCCTCTGGAAGTCAATTGAAAAGCATTTTATACTGTTTATAAACAGCTATTTTATTACAGAAGAGCAGCAGTCAGAAACAAAGATATTTTGGGGGGTAGCTAGTAAGGTTTTTTTTCCTTTTTTTAAAAGAATAATTGAAAACTGTAATTCCATGTGTATGTGTATATTATAATTTCAGCATGCTCGTTCCCTTGCACTTTAGCTCCCTCTCTCATATTTTATTAGCTAGAATCTGACCTGTAGCTTCATAGCTCAATATAAAGGGGTGCCACACATTTCTTGGTCAATTTTAACAGAGGTACGGATGGAAACATAAGCAAATTTTCTTTCAAGTCACTTTTTGGAAAGGCTCAGAAAATACTTTAGGTTCAAAGACGTGAACTGTTTAGCAATAATGACTATGCACCTGATAATTCCAGAAAACTTCTTTGTATAGAGGGATGACGTACATAAAGCCTAGAACTACTGTTGCTAATTAGATTGCTGTTAACAGGGGCAATATCAATGCTTGACTGCAAATTCATATCTGGCCAGTGATCTGACAACAATTCCAAATTACTCATTAGTGATCTTCACTTCAGGAGATGCTTTGTAAAAACCTGAACTAATTCCCTCTTCTCTCACTGAAAGAGCTATTTGCATGATTCCTGAAATACTAAAATTTAAGTTTCTCTGTAGCTGCCAGCTATTGTCATTGATGAGATTTGAAGGTTTTTTTCTTCTAATAAGCTTACTTACAAAATTTCTTAGCAAAGAAAAACATAAAGAAAGTTACAGATCCTGGGGCCTGTTTCCAGCTCTGCAGTCAGCTCCTCTGATGACCTTGCTTTCCAGCTATTCTGATTCTTGACGCTTGCAGCCTTGGGAAGCAACATTGTCTCTGCCTAAGTTCTACTTATTCATTTTAGTAGTGCCTTTCCACAGTGAAGGATCACTGAGATGTGGTTGCTTCTCTGATCCTTCATTCCCTCACTTGTTCTTCACTGCCTTACTACCAAACGGGGAGAGAACAACGTGCACAGGGTTAGCCTGCTGACCCTCACCAGGCCAGGCTCTGGCTCAGACCTTAACATAGCAGTTTACAGCTGCAATGGCAAGCTGTTCTGACAGCAGATCTCAAGATTCAGAGTAGACTGTAGGGAAAAATATCTATCCTTCCCTTTATCACTCCTGTTTGCTTCCGTTTCTCTGAACACAGGAAGAAGACAAAGAAATCGCAGAGCTCTGGACAAAGAGACACAAGATAAAAAAGTAAAGACAGAATACATGGGGAGAAAAATGAGAAGAATGTGTTCTTGGGAGAAGGCTTTGGAAAGTTCAACTTGCTTACCGCTACTAGCATCCAGACAATGTAAGGAAGAGAGAGGACACGATTGTCTACTTTCCTCCTCTGTTAGCTCCAACATTAGGAAAAGACACACTGCCCTGCACGATCTCAAAGATAATGGTCTGCTTTCAAGTACAACAGCTTCTGAAAGCCCCCATAATGCACTTCTTACTATGGCCTACACCACAATTAGGCCATTTCTAAGACATTTCTTCCCTTTTTTTTGGTCCACTCATGCAGTATGGGATTTACACGCTTTCCTTCATGCACTGGCTAATGGAAAGTGCTTAATGGAACCACTATAAGTAAGGTTTTGTCCAAGAATCTCGTTTCAGCTGAGCTGTAGCTAAGTTATAAAAGTTTCTGGCCAGCCAATGTGATTGAAACCAAAGTACATCAACTTGAATTTAAATAACTTAGTGTAGCAGTACTTTTAAAACATGGTTTAGCTTGTGATGATAAAGTCATAGAGTTACAATTTGTACAGACATGACAAATTATTATACCTCTAGCACCTAAGTAATGTAAGTTTTCATATTAGTAGTTTTTGTCCTACATGCTTAAAGTATAACACTCATGCAACATTAAAAAATCTTTACGTTCAAGCCTGATTCTAATATGGATGTATGGACAATGCCTATCTATGCTTTTCCCATTAAGGGAAAAACCATAACATTTACTGCACATCCAAGCATGAAGCTTTATTTGGAAATTGAGAGAACAGCACAAAAATTAGGAAGGTGCTTAACTTTACCCACCAGCAAGTTCTATGAACAATCAAGAATATACAGGAAAACTGTTTCCTTCAATTAACGATCCCTGTTTCCTAAGATTATTTTCCCACTAAGGTTATTTGTGTTGAAACGTCTAGACCAGCTTTCTAAACTGTGAGTTCTCTGTACAGAGCTGCAGTACACCATGCCTCTCTAACTCATAAAGAGTGGTTTCCCTGAACACTTTCTTGTCCTCTGCTGAAAAGAATAATGTCCAGCTGTTTGGCGATGCTAGCCTTGGCATTTCTCACTTCATTCTGGAATGAATTTGGACTACTCATAACCCTAGCACATTATCATAGCCCTGATGCTGGTCACCACATGGGCTGGGCACTGGAGCTGCACTTCCATTGCCTCAACCTCCACGTGACTTACAAGCCCCAGGCTGGTCCCTTCCAGTGAGGAACAAACCTGCGGAGTCCCTGAGAGAAATTCCAGGCTCCCAGAGCTGCTGAGATGAATCCTTTTGTTCACCATGGTCACCACAGGAAACGTAGTGTGTTGTAACTAATAAAATATCTGTGAAGCTATCTTTAAAAAAAATAGGCAGAATAGCACCATGGATATACTGAGATGCCAAGGCAGTAGTAAAAATAATAACAGGCTCATGTAAGCTTTATTTTGACAACAAAATGCAGACTACTGTTTTCTCTTTGTTACAGGGTAACATTTATGAAGAAATTATTGAGAAAGTAGTTGCTGTAGAAGAAAAAGAAAGCATTTGAACCCTGCTACTTGCAGTTCAAATAATAGAAGCAATTCCGATGAAAATGTAAGATGTCACAGTCCTTTGATAGTTTTAGAAAAGGTAGTCACAACTCACTGACAGGAGACATTAATTAATATTCTAGGGCTATATACAATGATAATAGTTTTTGGACAGATATAAACTGCTGGAGAAAGCCCTAAAGGTGGCACAAAACTTTCTCTGGTATTAATTTAATTACCAGATAGTAGTTTACCCAAAATAATATCAATCAGTAATTTGGATCATATTACTCCTGCAATTAAGGCAGAACTCTATGTAAATGTATATACAGATCCATGCAAAGCAGCGTAAACAACCTTTGCTGTCTTTATGTTCACTCTGATGTCCTCTGGACAGCAAATCTACTCTCTTTTTCTTCTAAAATTCAAAGCTATTCTTGCCATACCCTGTTGGAATTGGGCTGACAAACTTTATAAGCGCCGGGGATTTGTCCTTGCAAAATTACATTCTCCAACAAGTCAACAGGGCCTTCTGCTGAAGAAGTCTTTGACTTAGAAGCAGAAGAATTGTGCGATATTCCCCAGAGGTGATCTAATGATCATACCAGTGTTGTAGCTTCACAAACTAGCTGCATGCCTTAGAATGATGGAAATCAGTATCATTGTTGGAAGTGTACATACGGTAACCACAAGAAATTACATTGCGGGGGAAGTAAATGTAGTTGCAAGAGAAAGTGAAAATCCCTCTTCTCCAACTCTTCTCAGCTTTGCAAGCGAAGACTGCTTCAGATCATAAAGGCACAAAATCTGGCCTGAATGCGGTCTCTTGGGAATGGACTGAATGCAATACTCCAGATTAGTCTCTAGGCAATCTCTGCAACATTTCATTTCGTGCCCAGCTCCAGGTTGCACTCTCATTTCAGACAGCAGTCTATACTCCTCTGAGCAGCCACCTGCTTTTTTGTCTGAAAAAGTTCATCTCCTGTGAGACCCACCTCAGATAAGCTGGGTCGTCCAAGGCAACGACCTGACACAGGCACACATGTTGACACCTCACCTCTAGCCCAAGCTGGGTGTTTTTGCCTGTGTCACTGATACTCCTCTCCATTGCAAAAATGGCAAAGTCCAAGCAAATTCACAGCAAGTAGGCCACAAAAAGGAAGTGTTTTTACAAAATACTCTTCCTTTGCCAACACACCCTCACTTCCAGCATGGTTTCTCAATAGCAGCAAACCCTGTTTTTCCTGAGCTCCAGGAAGATTCCTGTGTCTCCTTGGGGCCCTGCAGCTCACCATAACCTCCCGATACAAGAGCACATCATTGCCCCATGCTGCTTGCCTGCCAGCCAGCCACACCACACAGCCCAGCAGCCCCTGTCCTCATGGGCTCTATCCCCTGGGGCACCCATTGCTAGCATGAACCACTCTGCCTAAAGGAAGATGACACAACCATGATCAAACAAGAGCATCCTAATGGTATCCATCACAGCCACAAAAAGGACCTCTATCCCCTTAGGCCGGCTTTAAGGAAAGTCAGCATATAGGTAAGTAGAAGAAAGTTATAGCTATAGTTATCGTTGTAATATTTATAACAACCTCTTAAAATTATAGAAAAACTACATCATAGCAATAGTACCAATGAAGTCTTCATGTCTTTTCATGCATCTTCTGAGCCCTCCAAACCAACTCTGAATAAAAGCATCTCACATGATGTCCATTTCCTATCTCACCACACTTATCCTTAAGTGGTCTCTCTGTTTCTCTCTCTCTCAGGGACGTGTTCTCAGAGCACTGCTGTACTCAAAGGTGTTTGCAACAACAAATATTTCCCTTCAATTTGCAGTTTTCTTAACAAAGTGCTGCCCTCCTGAACAGAACCACATGGTTCTGTTTTTTTCCCAGGCACTTGGGTGGATGTCTCATTATAATGGGTTTATAACAGATACTGGACCATCTCAGGTGACATCAGCCAAAAGCCTAAGCCAGGAAAGTTTCTGCATTTATAGCAATCAAAAGAAAGTACTTCAATTCTGAATGCTTTAATTGAGGCAGCCAAGAAAACTTGCTGCTGAAGTTTTGCCAAAAAATACTGCAGATTGTATGGGGAATCAATAGTTTGGGATGCTCCCCCCTTGCCCACCCATTAATGACTTGATCAATGTTATTATGTTGATGTCATGCGGTGTCACAAATGTCTTTATAGCATTCACTTTTGCATATCCATTAGGTGAGAGACAAGGGTCAGTTAGTAAACAGAAGTAGGCAGCTGTTGAGGCAGGAGCAATTGGAAGCTAAGACTCAGTACGTCCATTCACCCAGTTTTGACTATGAGAGCAAAATTCTGGAGCAACGTGCAAAGTAGCCAGCTACAAGGTAAGCAGATAGATGAGAAAAGAGGATTTTTAAAAGTTTCATATGACAAAAAATTAAAAGGAAATGAACAGTTTCACACAGGAAAGGAAGGAAAAGAAATGATTCAGCATGCTTTTTCAGAAGAGGATTAGGGACTGGTCATCGGACAAGACTAAAGAAGACCAGAGAATTCAGGCAATGAGCAGAATCCAAGTAAGAACTAGGATTCACTGACAGGCACCTAGGATGAGGATATTGTAGTGACCATAGCATCTGGTAAACAGTTAATTACACCACAGAAAAAATGGTGTGAGAAAAGGATTTTCTTGCAACAGGATAGCTGACAAAATAGTTCAAACTGCTCAAAACAAATAATCTATAGCAAAAATTAATCCAGCAGGGGCCTTTTGTACTGTGTGTCTTGCATTAATATGTAAAATAATGCATTAATTTTCAGATCAGATCTGCATTTTAAAACTTACAACTTACTGTAACATTCTCCATTTGTAGAGACTGCTATTAGCAGGCAGTTGTACCATAATATGAAAATGGATGTACAATAGAAGCACACAATAATTTAAGTTGGAAGAGACCTCTGGAAGTCATTTGGACCAAACACACCACTAAATGCAGGACCAGAGACAAGGTTAGAGACAACTTCAAAAGTTACATCGGGTTTTCAGGGCCTTGTTCAGTTGCATTTTGATTATCTCCACAGATGGATATTTCACAGCCTTTCTGGGCTCCTGTAGCAATGTTTGAGCACCTTCAGTGTGAAATTTCCCTAATATCAAAACAGGATTTCGTATGTTGTAACCTATGTCCATTGCCCCTTTTTCTTTTGCTGGGCACATCTAAGGAAGAGTCTGACTCTGTCTTCTTTATCACTTATTAAGCAATTGAAGACAGCAGCATGATTCATCTTTTCTTCCTCAGACTGAACAAACTCTCAAGACAGTCCTTGTACATCATGCGCTTCAGCCTCCTCAATGATCTTGGTAGACCTCTGCTGGACACACCTCTCTTTACTAATGTAGTAGACAAGCCCCAAACTGGAGACAGCACTTAAAATGCAATCTCCCTTTCACCAAAGAGAGAGGGAACAATCACCTCCCTCAGCCTGCTGGCTGCTCTCTTGCTAATATAGCAGTAGGTTGCTGACCTTTCTTGACACAGGTACACACAACTGATTCAGGTTTGACTTGTTATCAGCCAAGGCCCCAAGTGCTTTTCCACAGAAGTGCATCCTTGCCAGTCTGCCACCCCAGGTGCAGGACTTTGCATTTGGCTCTGTTGAACGTCATGAGATTCCTGTTGTCCCATTCCTCCAGCATGCCAAGGTTGCTCTGGATTGCTGGACTTGCTCCCCAGCATAGTGTCATCCGCAAACTCACTGAATCATAGAATCATAGAATCATTGAGGTTGGAAAAGACCTCTAAGATCATCGAGTCCAACCATCGACCCAACACCACCACCCACTAAACCATGTCCCTAAGCGCCTCATCTACTCGTCTTTTAAATACCTCCAGGGATGGGGACTCAACCACTTCCCTGGGCAGCCTGTTCCAATGTTT
>NW_008796218.1:4769441-4790404 GCF_000699145.1 Aptenodytes forsteri
ATCACTTCCCTGCTCCTGCTGGCCACACTATTTCTGATACAGGCCAGGATGCCATTGGCCTTCTTGGCCGCCTGGGCACACTGCCGGCTCATGTTCAGCCGGCTGTCGACCAACACCCCCAGGTCCTTCTCTGCTAGGCAGCTTTCCAGCCACTCTTCCCCAAGCCTGTAGCGCTGCATGGGGTTGTTGTGGCCGAAGTGCAGGACCCGGCACTTGGCCTTGTACCACTGAAGGTACACTCCATCCCATGTCCAACTCGGTAACAAAGACATTAAAGAGCATTGGCCCTAGTATTGACTCTTGACGAATGCCGCTAGTAACCAGCCTCCAGTTGGACCCTGAAGTGGTAATCCTTTCAGCCTGTTGGTGCAGCCAGTTTCCCACCCACCTTAGAACTCACCCAGTCAGTCCATATCTCAATAAAACGTAATAAACAATTAAAACATTATAGTGTGTATATAATTTGGAACGGTTTCAAGTAGGTAGGCAGAAACGGATTTGCCATCCTGAGAAGGGACCAAGCTGCTCCTGCCAAGAGGAGGGGGAGCAGGGACAAGAGGCCAGAAGACTGGGAGATCCAAGGGAAGACCCTTTCCTTGTGCCAGATCTGCTGCCAGTAGTGGGTGCAGCTGCCACCTGCCAGCAATAACCACAGAGCACATTGTGTTCTTAACTTCTCCAGCAACATCAGCCAGCCTGAGCCTTCTGGGGCCGTGCACAAGCGATGGAGCAGCAGTAGGGCCATTTTGCTACCCACGCAACTGCTTCTTGTACTGTCACTGTAGTCAGCCTAGATACTATTCTTGGTTCAACTTTCTGGCCAAGCAGTCCATAGCTATAATGTGCAAATTGTATGCATGTCAAACAAGTTCTTAAAATTTGCCAACACAAGTAAACATTAAAATTGTGATGTGCATAAATTTTTGTGTTTTTCTTTAAGCATGTATAAATATATATAAATTCTTATTTATGTTATTTTCCAGGTAAAATAACGGCAGTGTCTTCTTGCGACTTGAGAGAATCATACCACTTTAGCAAATGCTTAAATAACCAAAGCACTTGCATGTATTGATCCTTCCTTTATTCCCTACAGATATTAGTTATTGCAGTGTTTTGTGCCAACTGAAAAATATGTTTCCAGTCATTTGCCATTGAAAGCTTATACTCCACTTTCTAAGACCCACACTAGTGCCTTTTTTTTCCTGTAAGGAAAAGCATTAGAGGTCTTCCATGTCCCCTTTGTGAAATCTGTGTGCTTCTGCTTCACTTCTCAATCCAACTGAACATGTACATCTGTCCTGTTTTAGCAGTTGGTAGCTTTACCAAACACAAAAAATAAGAATAATAAATGATACTTGGTTTGAAACTAAGTTTAAGTCATGAATAAAAATCCTTTTTCTTCAAAGCTTGAAAGAGACCCTTTCATAACCACTCTTGACAGACCTCAAAGGATGGGATCCAGACATGTTTTAAACAAAAGGTTGTAGATGCTGACTTTATTTCTCAAGTGGCTAAACCAGATGTATTAACTCAAATGGAACAAGAAAAAAAAGATGCCTTCCCTGTCCCAACAAACCTATTATCATGAGGGCTGTGAATATTACGTGTTCAATGTTCTATGTGAAAGAATGAACAGTAAAAGCTTTCAAAATGAAGTCAGCTGTAAAAGCATACTGTTTTTTGAACTTAAGATGCAAGCTCCCATGAAAGTTGGCCTTTTAAAAAGTTAGAGAACATTTGGAAAATGAAGGCATAGCACATATAAAATTTCAATATTTCTAGAGCAAATTCAAAGATGAGTACATCATAATCTTGTTAAAATGAGATTTTTCATTATACTTCTAGTTGCACTAATCTGATGTTTAAGCATGATGTGTAGATCCTTCCTGCTGTAAATTGTGTATATTTCAAATAACAAGCATTGATTGGTCCCAATTCTAACATTGTTATCTTGAATTTCAGTATATTTGGTATTTCTTCCAGAATGACATGTTTTGAAAGCAGCATTAATTTCAAAAGTAATAAAAAGACAAAATTGCTAGCTTCATGGTTGGAGAGAAAGGCTGGAAAACATTAACTCAATACACAGATAAATTTCCAGAATATATTCCAGTTGAAATAAATTATCTTTCTCACATCAGTTATTCCAAAGCAAAATGGCTTTTGTTTCATGATAGAGCAGCCACACAGAGGGATAGTCTTTAGCAAATGACATGCCATTTCACATTTTTTGCAAAACATCTTCAGTTCCTTATTCTCATGTAGATTAGACCTAGGCCTTCCAGGCTACACCTGAAAATTATGGAGAAACATATCTAGACCCACATTTCATTTTTTTTCCCCAGTCAAGACTTCTTAGGGGGTGGAGGGCAATTATGGCCAGATCTAGGTATAAAGAATTTTGGCCATTTCCTAGACCGGCAATCAGCTTGCATGTCAAAGATGGATGTTGGCCCTGAACCTATTTCACTTCTACAAGAGCCCCAGTAAGTCGAGCTGGTGATGGCAGCACTGACTGTCCCAAGCAGGGGTACTGCAGTGGGTTAGGGCGCATGGTCCTTCTCACTGCAGCAAGAGCATGTGCTGCCCTCATCCTTCCCACCCCAGCAGGAGCAGCGAGTTCAACACTGCAGTGCCCTTGCTCTCTTTCCCAGTCCCTCTCTTCCTCATAGCAGAACTCACCCTGGCCTCTGACCTGCACAGTGTCTAAATTCAATTATTGTTTCATACTTCTGAGAAGCCACAAGCTGAAGCTGAGCAGAGTTTCCCCATGTGCGAGTGCTTGCAGCTGGCTATTCCAGGAACTACATTACTGGGGAGCTCTGCAAGGGAGAACCTTTACAACAGGACTCTAGGTCTAGTTCTGTCTTAATGTATATAATGTGAATTACTGTACTTTCCTCACTGAAGATAAATAATGCAGTTATTTCTGAAGCAAAACATACCCCAGGTCAAGTTCTCCCTCCTCAGTTATACTGACAGCCTGGAGTACGTGGAAATATGCCAGAGTCAAAGTGGACTGTAATAAAGTCAATGGCATTTTATCAGATACCATAGCTAGGGGCAGAATATGATCCAACATGTACATTTTGAATAGAATTCTTTTAGAAAGCACTTCAGAGAAATAAAACAAAACCAGTTTATTTTCCTTGATAATATTCAATCCACGCAGTACAACCCACAAGAGGCCAATAAATGATTGTTACTGGAAACTTTGAAAAATCATTGCAAAAGAAAACATTTATACAAGTTTATGAAGGCTTCTGAAGTATGGTTGATATGTTTAGGTCCAAAAGGACCGTAAAGTATCAGGATATTACACAGAGTAATGCTGATGGTTCTTACTCTATTTACATTGAATGCAGTTTAGTTTGCTTTTTGCATATGGGAAAGGTTAATTCTATACTGAACAATGTTTTGATTCTTTTAGAGCACTTCAGAGAAATAAAACAAAACCAGTTTATTTTCCTTGATAATATTCAATCCACGCAGTACAACCCACAAGAGGCCAATAAATGATTGTTACTGGAAACTTTGAAAAATCATTGCAAAAGAAAACATTTATACAAGTTTATGAAGGCTTCTGAAGTATGGTTGATATGTTTAGGTCCAAAAGGACCGTAAAGTATCAGGATATTACACAGAGTAATGCTGATGGTTCTTACTCTATTTACATTGAATGCAGTTTAGTTTGCTTTTTGCATATGGGAAAGGTTAATTCTATACTGAACAATGTTTTGATTCCACTCTAGTGAATTTCTCATAGAAACACAAAGGATTACTTGGATTAATAACAAGAGTAATAAAAATAGTTCCTACTTTATAATACAAAGATAAATATATGTATTTGTAACGGAAAAATGTGTTTTGTAGAAAAGATATAAAATTCAGATCTTGGCAAACAGGTTTGGAGAAAGTAAAAGTAGCCCTGAATGCTCACCCAAAACTGTTTTTAGCCCCTATATTTGTTTATAGCAGAAGTATTTTTTTTTAGGTCATTTTTGGTTTAAGCTTGCTACTGAAGATATTTAGATATGCTTAATAATTATAGTAGGGTTACAGCAAGATTTTAATCAAAATGTGATGCATCTCAGGGCAGCTTTTCATCAATATTTGAGCCAAGTTTGCTAAGTTCATGAACCTTTCAGTAAAGCTGGGTCACATCTAGAATGAACTCAGATTGATTTATGACATTGTATTTAAAATAGAAGTATCTTGTTATCTTCAGAAAGTTCAAAAATTAAATAATAGCCTCAATATTATAAATCAATGGGATACCCTCCTATAGAATAATTTTGTATGTTCTGTCTATCCTACCTTGAAAAGAACACAGAGAAAGAAGTGGGAAGCTGACAGGATTCAAAACCAGGCAACAGTCATGATTGCAGTCACAGAAATACATCCACAGAAGGAAAGCTTGAAACACTTGAAATTTTTTCTTGCAGAGGAAACGCAGGGGGAAGAGGGAGGGAACATGCTAGAGCTACTGCACTGAATGCATGGTATGAGGGAATTCAGATGTTCCTATGTCCCCTACTACTATGTGAGAATAAGGGAATTTTCAGCAAGATTGCAAAAACACTCTTTTTAAAGTGATAAAGAAGTTGCTCTGTTTGTTTTTTTTAAAACTACAAATTATGAATAACCTATAGAATTCATTGTTATAATCGAAAAGCTTAGTTGGGTAAGGAAAGAGCAGTGATTACATCCAAAAACTCAAGAAAATAAAACATGATGCTTAGCACAAAAACTAACTGGTTAAAGAGGTTAACCTGATTCAAGATGAAATGAAACTCCCCTCTTGGGCATGTTGCCCTTTGTACCAAATACTACTACTACTGCTATTAAATTTACCCATTATTAATTCATATTTCCCCCTATTGATGCTACTAAATTTCCAAATTTTTTTTTCATTTAAGAGTTATGTTAGTCTTTATTGCCAAAGGATTACTCTGAGATCAATCATCTACAAAGATTGTGTGTGTTCTTCAATGCACAGGCTTCTAAGAGAGAGGCCTGCAGAATAGGAGAAGGCACTTCATTCACGATTGCTAGACATATCTCCTTGCTTTTCAGCTGTCAATAACCACCTTAAAAATAAAGATATTATAGCCAGATAATTCACATCATTCTAGCGAAAATTGATCTTTATCAATGCATACCACCAGAGGAGTCTGGATGCCATCTAGGAGCTTCACTAAAATATTTGCATAAATCATCATCATGGAGCCCCTCTAGGCATTTGTTGGCTCTGAAGTAACTAAGATGCAACAAATCCTCTTTGACTAATAGTCAAGAGACAGCAACTGACACCAATCGATGTCTGTAACTCTGAATCAGCCACAACATATTTCTCCAGAAGCCTGGGCAAATACAAGTAGGGGACATGGAAAGAAACTAGGAGTGGCATTGAGAACATGAAAGAGAACTAAGGATATATTTGCTGATATTAGAAGGGGGTGTGAAATACATGCAAGAATGCCAAAATAGTATGGATTAACTACAGGAAGCCAGAGGAAATCGGAACTCAGTTTCTGTGCTCACAGAAACATTTATTCCTTTTTCTCCATCTTCCTCTGATGTATCGGAGATTGACCACAGCGACAAGGAAAGTATTAGGTAAAGGTGGACAGCTCTCACATAACACAGAATACTTATTTTCCTAAACACATAGCTCAAAGTATGAGAACCAGTAAATTAAAAGCCTCTGTTATTCAGGCAGTCACATTAGATCATCAAACCATTTCTCTTCTCCTCAGATTCTGGATGTTAATCATGTGCTTTAGCCACTTTTCCTGTCTGCTTCATTCACTCTGGGTATGACACATCATCTATTGGGTATGGAGAATGGGGGCACTTAGAGCAATAGCAACAAGAAATATTAAGGATTTGAATTTCACCTTGCATGCATGTCCTTCCATTGCCTTGAATACTCTTGCAGTTTAAAAGCTGATACAGCTTAGGTTTAAGTATGAAGGTTAGAGCATTAGAATGAACTTGGAGCAGACATCCTGCATGATACTTGTTCCATGCCACATGGCTTAATGTTTGTGGCAATCTTTCACACAACCTTAGATTGCAGTTGTTTCTGTAAAAGGCATTGCCTCCAGGTATGCAAAGCCTGCAAAACATTTTTTCATTCCTCCAAATGCAACAGGGGTCTGCAACAGTCTGAGCTGCAAAAAGACTGGGGAAGTATTTTTCAGGCCTTTTTTCCTGGGTGCCCCATAAACCATTTAAGTAAAAGAAGGATGGATATCGCACTGGCAGATACAGTCAGTGCAGACATTGACATGTTGTAGGATCATCCCTCCACAACGGAAGGGAAACAGCTCACAGCTTACTACCAGGATGTCTCTGGGGAAAGCAAGAGGACCTAGCAGCTCTGCCTACACGTTAGATTTCAAACTGCCAGTCCAGCCCGTGGCATTTTACAAACATTACAAAACTAGTTCACATCTGTAGAAGCAGATATAAGGGAGTTGACTGAGGCCACTGACTACGAGTGCAGGGCTTTGACTTGAAAGTCTCTTCCTCTCCACCTGGCCTACAGTAGCCTGTACTGCCAGAGGGAGAAGCCTCTCCTGGAGAGCAGTTTCTGGTCAGCTCAGACGAGCCACTGCAGTTGCTATGTGGCAAATGAGCCAACTCAGCTGGACAACTGGGAACCTGCAGAAGTGTAGCCGTGGCTCAGATTGAAACATACCCAACAACTGAGCTCCGCACCTGTGATGTGCATGAACCCAGTAACCTGCTGAGCCTCGTGTGTCTTGTGGGAACAGGGGGGAGGCACTTAAGTTGCAAGATTTCTTTTTTTTTTGGGGGGGAGGGGAAAAAAAAAAATCACAGCTACCTCTGTGATCAGCTTCAGCTGACAAAGCTATTCTCACAAGAAAAAAAAGCTAGAAAGTTATTTCCCTTCAAAATATTAAATTAGATGAACCTTGACATTTCTAGGTGAAAGACCAAAGTCTAGCTCCAGGTAATAGCATATATGCTGTGTATGTCACTTATGAAATATATACAACAACTAAGACACACTAGTTAAGAGAGGCCCATTAGTCATTTGTGTGTTTACAACACACTACCTGCTGCTTGAACACAGCCTTTCTGGCTTGATGAACTATATACAGAATACCATTGTGATTTTTTCTATAGAATGCTAGCTGGTATCAAGAAAATGCAAATACTGCATAGTGCTGTGAGATCCAAACTCACAGAGTACTGTTGTAGCTGAATTGTTTGAAAAGACATATGGCATCCCAACTGTAACAGATAGTTGAATCTCAAGGGGGAACCATTGTTCATTCATCTGGACCAAGTGACATTCTTTATGCAAGAATAATTCCTGATTAAAGGGTGAGTTTTAATGGAAACTAATTAGGCAACCTCTTTAGCCTGGGCATAATGATCAAATGAGCTGTCACACAGTACCTGATACAATGATCTCACTTGGTACAAGATTTTATTCCTTAGCAATTACACTCCCACGTTGCACTGCATGTGTTTATTGCCTGGAGCACACATGTCAAATTAAAGAGCAGCTTATGCACCTGATATTTAATTATTGCCTAGCACTACAGACAACCGGGAAATGTCAAAGCGAGCAGTCCTGCATTGGAGCAACTAAAACTGATATCTTCTTTGGCAAAGAAAAAAATAGAGATAAAATATGTATGGGATGATTCAGTTGTCTTACAATTCACAGTTACAAAAAATGGTCTCCCAAACCTTAAATAATTTACCATCATGCTCAATGCAGAGAATTCTGTCAAAGCAGAAGAGTATGTGAAACAGGTTCACCAGCTTACATGATTATTTGTATTAGATGCATCTTTGCATGATTAAAGTGTTTACAAGAAAATGGTGGGATCTGAGCTGTATTATACCAACTTCAAATACCAAAGGAATCACTTATTTATTCAGGTATGGACTAATTCACAGGTGTTAAAAGAACCATTCATTTCTACAACTCTGTTATCCTGCAGTTAACTTAAAATCATCTTTAGCTTACTGGAACTTTTCCTAAATTCCTTCATAGTCAAATCACCTCCTTAATCCTAGTTGTAATAAAGCTGAAATGAAAAGCCGGCAATACTAAAAGAGATGTAAGCAAAGTGTTTCCAGCAAATTGAGACATGCTAATCAAAAAAGAAAGTTTTATGGCTGCAACGGAGGTGCTGACAGTAAGGTGAGGAAAAATCTATACCGCCCCAAGTTTTGAGTGCAATTTTTAATAAAGAAAAAATGTGCACAATGCAAAAGAGTTTCTCTTAGTCATTGATCTGTAATGGAACACCCAAATAGAGATCTGATGGTATCCTGTGGCTAAGAAAGTTGTGTGTGTATCTTGGACCATTCTATTCCAAATAAAGGAATCTAATTACTCGTAATCTTAATTGCACAGTCTAATACTAAAAAGGCTTAATAAGAGTGCTTTTGTATTTACAAAACTGCACAGCTTGTGAAAGAGCCCTCAAAACATTTGGCAGGAATCCCAGCCGAGGTATGACTGACTGGAACCTCTAATGACTACAACATGTAAACAAGTGTTTTGTTTCGACTGATAATCATTAACTTCCAGTGTCAGACTTATCCCACAAGGTTTTGTTCGCTGCTTCAGAAAGTGCAGAGTGCTATACAGTGTTGTCACTCTTAAACTAAAGTGGCAGTAGGCAAATGAAAGGGTCATGAGGTAAATGCTTCTAACAAGGAGCAAGCTGCTGTGATAATTCCCACCATTCTTTGATGGTCCCTCTTACTGTGTGACTTACTGACATAATGTGCTACACCTCCTGGTTATTTTATTTTATTTTTTAATGAAGAAAGGTAATTTGAAACGGAGCCTCTCTGAATTATTGTTTCATGCCTTGGTAGCTTTCAAAATTGAACATGTGCAAAAAAAAAAAAGGAAATTTGGTTTCCCTAACTACTGCAGTACTGGAACGATCTGCGCCTAAGTGCTGCATTAAAATAAAAGACAGAGGAGCAGTTGAATACACTCCTACAAGGATGAATCTGGTATCCTAACAGAAGGGAAGCATGTCAGAAATTACACAAACTGCACTGGTTAGCTCAGCTTTGAAAGGGTGCTCAGCAACTGTCATTTTAAAAGTGAATTTCAAATGGCCAGATCCTCAGCTAGAGTAACTCTGCTAAAATGCAGACACCATGGAGAAGCCTACCCGGATTCCTCGTCATTCATTTACTTTATTATTAAAGTAGTTATTGTTTAAATAATTTTATGTAGAAACACTGGAGAAGTTGTAAAAAATTATGTCCATTATGTAAAGTGTTTGGTAAAACCTTGCAGTCTATGAACAGAAACCTGAATAGCCCATATTTACACCCTCAACCTTTTCTTAGCTTGAGAAGTGCAACTACTTCGGTAATTTTTAATCACGCAATTGTAGATAGACAGTGTTTTGAGTGTTTGGTAAAACAGCAGGAGTAGCTTATAGATTGCAGATTAGTACTTCTGTGGCTACCTGTAAGTAAAAGGTGATTTTTAAACTCCATTTCACTATTAATACCACGGAGACTGGTTTCAAAGGTTTACACTTCATGCTCTGCTAGGATCTTGCCTGTGTAGCAAGCATTTCCCGATCAGTTTTAGGAGAGCACTGAAAAGTGTACCATGCGTAGCTCTCACGATTGCATGAAGGAATTTATGCATGCAACTCTCCAACAGCTTTGATATATAACCCTGCAGAATCAGGTAGGAGCTGTGAATCAGCCTGGTTAAATTTATTTAAAAAACACTTGGCAAAGCAAGTTTACAATTGTTTAATTTTCATTATAACTGCTGCCTCACAAGATAATGAGCCCTCATAACAGTGTTTTATATAAAAGCACATTATGCCTTTACACAGCACACACAAATGGCCAGTGATTATTAACAATGTTAAAATGTCAGTAGAACCAAGCCAGCATAACGGCATACATTTAGATGCCATAAAAGCTGCAAATGACTGTTACATTGTTTTAAAAGAAGCATCTTAAAAAGGCACTTACAAATAGAGGAAAAGAAATATTTGTTACGAGGAATAGAAATTTATGAAGAAATGTCAATCAAATTTGACTTCATGAAAAGCATTAGCCACAAGAATCAGCTAAGCTCATCACTGCTGCTATTAGTACTCTCAGTTTTAGGATTAGAGACAAAATGCTCCATAAATAATTTTTGCTTTTACCTTTGACTTGATTTTTTTTTTTTCCCTTGCCATTCCAGGATTTCAGTGTTTTGGAATGCTTTAAGAAAACATTCTCAAAGTAAAACTTTGGAGAGTCCAAATGTGCACATTTGCCACTAATTTATGGTCTGAAAAAAGTTCCAACATTTAAATGAAAGTCTAGCAAAGAGCAAAAAGGTCTAGACAGGGTAATCACTATCTAAATTATTACAAATATTTTAGAGGCTTTTAGCCTCAAAATGTCACTCAGGGCATCATCTTAGATATAAGTGGGTCTTACTCCCATTCACTGAGGGGAAAATTAATATGGTAAGAAGTTCGAATCACAAAGGATTCATGTTGTTAGGCTGTTGTTAGTTACTTACACCAATCATCCAAAGTTATTCTTGTGAATTTGAAATTATTAAGCTCATTTATTAGGCTATGTTTAGGTTAATTTTATTTTTAAATTAGAAAGAAAGAAGCATTCTGGAGTGGGGTTGTTTTGGTTGGGTTTTTTTTTGTTGGTGGTGCTGGGGTTTTTTTGTTGTTGGTTTTTTTAAGTTACCACTATCTGGCAAAGAAAACAGCATCATCTAAAATTTGTCAGAAGAATTACTGATTTGCTCCATGTAACTCAAGCTCTACGAACCCATATAAGTTAAACAAATAATTTTTAATTTTAGCTTATTCAGTTGCAAGGCCACATGCTGCATTTGATTTCATTTCATACATTAACAAAAGGTGTTCAAGAGCAAATGAGTTGTGAATGTTAATTTCCCCCCCACTAAAGATATGGTTTTATAAACATAAACCTTCAACACCTTTATTAAAAGCGAATATATGCAGAAATGTGAAATCAAGCATTTTAGACTGTCCCAATCCACATAATCAATTGCCAATATTTTTTTTTATTCCCAACTATTATAATTTTCATCTTGCACAGACAGCAGCCTATTCAAGTGTGATATTCAATAAATATTTGTATCTCCCTCTCATTAACCACAGTCCTATTTTTTTCCCTTGGTTATTATAAACCAAATACTTTAGAAACTGAGTTAGATAGCTCAAAGAATAAATTGGTACATCTGTATCATTAACATAATATAGATTTTGAACCAGGTAGAGAGGAGATATTTAAAACATGACTTTAAAATATTAATATTTCATTGCTTTTATTGGGCACTCTATTGTGAGCTAAGGCAGTAAATCAGTCTTCCTTAAACATGCATTAAATAGATATTGTTTCTGTAAAGTTGGAAATCTATCATTTGTCTCCAGTCAGCTTTAACACTTAAATACACATGCAAGCAACAAAAGCCTGAACATTAGCAGAGACCTTAAGAGGGCAATTAATTAAGCCACATTAGTACAACGTGATCAAAAACAAGGCATCAGTATCCTTAGGGCAAAAACACATTTCAGGTCAAACTTTACACACACGCACACATATACGTGTATATATATACATACAAACAGGCACACATAAAGCAGCATATATCAGACAGACCCTTCCTTTATGTTAAGTTAAAAAAAGCATCAAAGTAACTATTTGCACTGTCTGCTTCATTTATTTGCACTGTAAATTATTTGAGATCAGATTTTAAAGCTCGTTTGATTTTTGATATGTACAAAAAGAAACCATTGTCTCATATTGTATATACTGATTGCCTGGCACCACCCAATGGCAACCATCAGAAATGCAGATGGCAGTTCTTCCAGATGCATGTAGAAAAATTATCAACACTTAAACGTATTAAAGAAAATAAGCAGTGGGTGTTTTCTCAAAAAAAATAAACAGGCATTTCTTCAGAAACTAGCTGGCTGCTCTAAATCATGTTTTAAATTGGTTCAACAAGTGTGATTCTTGCAAAAAGTTTAGTGCTGTCCAAAATCCATAGCAAAGCAAATTAGTTGGTTAGTGAATGCTGTATTTGTTTTTAAAAAAAACACCATTAAATGATCACATTTCTTATGACATCAAAGCTCATAACCAGATGAGAATTATTGTTAAGCCTTCTGTGACAGGAAAGCTCACCTACAGTGCATAACTACAGAGCAAAGGGTAAAAGTTAATCAATTCCAGCAACTAGGGAAAGAGAAATAGGTGGATTCAAAGCAGAGAAGAAAAAAGTCTAGTGATTTCTTAGCCACTGCAAATGTTATTCAAGCCTTACTTGGTCCATGATACACACTATGGATAATTAAAAAAATAATAATAAAATACATGCACACACATACACTCCTCAATCAAATGCAGGAGAGTAAAAAATTCCAGTGGCTCCTCCATTACTCAAACAGGATAACAAAAATTACAGTCTGTAGGATCAGGAAAGCTGGCCATTCCCAATGAAGAGGCAAAGTCACAACTTAATCTCCCCAGACTATCTTAGTCAGAGCCTTTGTGCAACTCCAAATTAGATTTCCAGCATACAGGGTTACAACAAAATGTACAGGCAATATAAGGAGCCTGAAACGCTTGTTCAAAAATCCTTGGAAACAACTCAGTTTCTTTTTCTCAGAGAAGATGCTAAAAAGCGACTTGATATTGCAACGTATTTTCATCACTGTTCTACTCTAAGCTGTCTTATGCTCTGGTGCATAGTTTGCTCTTCATTGCCTTCCTTATGAAGTCTGAGCTTTATTAAGTGTGATAATAATTTCCTGCTACTCACAGAAAACAATAAAAGAGAGCAAACGGTATTTAGGCTTGTCCTTTTTTTGTTTAAACATACACATAAGAAACTTGAAAAAGGATAAACTGGTGAGTCATATTCTTTAATTGACAGATTGCTTACTATAGGCTTTGCATGGAATGGAATGTACTGAACATCTCAAAATTTAAGACCTTCTAGATCTCAAGTGGTACAAACATATAGCACCTGCAGAATTCCACAGAAATGAACAGTGCTTTCACAGGAGAAATTAAGTCTCAAATGCCATCATGGACTAAAACTGCTGTGGCAGCTTTATTTGAGTTCAGAAAAGCTGGATCTTTCCAATGTAAAATGAAGTGCATGGAGTAATACATAAAGTTTACTTGCTCCTGTGTTATCTAGTTCCATTTAAAGCTGTTATGCCTTGCCTGTATACTTTCATTATTTCCATGTACTTCTGTGGAGAACAATCTAAGTATCTATAGCTTGTAACATTGGATATTCCTGTTCCTAAGGACAGAAAGATGAAATGAGGACCAATGTATGTTACAGATATTTCTGCATAATTATAAATTGTTTTAATTATGACAAAACCTGCGATCCTTAGGTTTCAGGCTCAATAGTGCCAGTCTAATGGAGGCAAAACAGCCTACTTTTAAAGAGATTGTTCTGGACACTTGAGTGCTAGGAAAGGAAATATTTACACAATTTTTTTTTTTTCAGTTCAACACTGACAACTAAATCACAGATTCTGGACCACAGCTCTATATAAGGACAATGATTCTGCAGCAGATTTCACAATCAGAAAACCACAAAACACCTGCGGTCATGAGAGTAGCACTTTCATTTCTATAAAAGCTTCCATAGGAGAGATTCAAAATCCTTCAACAAATTAAGGCACACACAACGCTCCAGAGGTGAGCAGATATTACTACGTACACTTTATAGATAGGATGGATGTACACAGGGATTTAATAATTTTCCCTGGATCAGATGACAAGTCTGAAGCATCTTGTGTCTTGCTGAAACATCCTTCCTCCCTTTTCTTTATTCTCTAGGCAATAACCATGCTAATGACAGAGGTTCGTAGAATTCACTGAGAGAATGGAAAAGGCACAGAATATGTTCTTATGATGGTGGATTTTAACTCAGAAGGCATTATTTGTCAGAAATTCCATGGCTTCAAAACAAAAAGAAAACTAACAGCAACAGCAAAGCTTGCAGCACTAAATATAATAGTATAATTTATATGTTATTTTCACAAGGATAAGCTGTTTTCTAAGGACAAGACAAAATAATCAACCCTATAGAAGCAGCTTGAGCAGTCTAAATATGTCCCAGTTAAAATTGTTAATGAAGCTGCAGAGTGAATGCAAATCTACAAGTCCCAGAGCTGGTATAGCACCATGTAATTTCTAAGTAATGGTGCCTGCGAAGTCCCCTAGCAGCACACTGCAATCCCTGCTAAAGAACGGAGTACCCTTGTAGCACATTAGCGGTCTACACAGCAGTATTCAGTCAGTTTCTTTAATCCGAGGAGTGCCTTTTTACTTTGTGAGGAATCTAACTCTACTGGGGGGATTTGAACTGGAGGCCCTTGGATCCAAAAACAGCAACATTACTAACGCAAGCGAAGGCAAACCTCCAGTACCTTTTAGCTGGAGTCTTAAGAGGCCTGTAAAAACAGTGAGTCTCTCCCTTGCAGGGATACTAGTTATAAAGGGTAAACCATTCAGCCAGGTTTAACAGAAATGAATGGGGGAGAAAAAAACCCACACAGGAAAAAGGGATGCTAAATTATAGAGGAACAGTAGCACGTATGTTGTATTCATTCCAGGTCAGAGTTCACAAGGCATTAAATCCTGGCAGAGCCTGAGTGCTTTCAGCTACCATTGGGCCAAATCCTCCCATCTTTAATGTTTCCTCACGAAACAGCAAAACCGCCAGTGACCTCCCAGATTATTTTTCCCCCTCTTAGAAGAAGATCTGGAGTGCTAAAATGAGAGGGAGACGCGACAGAACTACTCTGGCTTACAGACAGAGGTTTCTCCGCATATCTTCTCCCCCTTAAAGAAGCAGGAAAATCAGATGCATAAGAGAACAAGCGAAGAGGAGAATAAATATTTCTCATGAAAACTAGAGGCAAAAGATGACTTGTTTTCCTGCTCGGTAGCAGGACAGCTTCCCCCACTGCTGGAAGACTTGGAGCACTTGTACACTCCTTCCCCCTGGAAACAGCTGCCCCCCCACTCCTGCTGCTGCCCAGTTCCAGGTGTGATCACCAGCTCTGAACTCCAGCACACTGGGCTGACGGGAAAGCTGAAAGGCTTTCCTGGGGTTTTTGGCTCACGACCTCTAACTTTTTGGGATGATGCCAAAGTACAGCTCTTTCTGTGCTTGTTGGCTCAGGAGCCCTAACAGACTGAACTAAAGCACAGGCCTCTAAAGGACAATTACTCATTTATGCACAACGAGCATACAACCTTATAACAACCAGGACAAATACAGCACTTCAGGGTCAGACTCTGCTTTTGGATAAACATGAAGTGAATAACACAGAGTGCATGTCATTTAGACGTTTTTGAGCAAGTCAACAAAAAGCACGTGCTTACACAGAAAAGAAAACCTTACCCCCACTTGACATAACACAGCAAATATTGCTCAGTTGTGTTCTATTTCTGCATTGCATTTGTTACACCAAAAGGGAGAAATCTTCACTACCATATACATCTCTCCAAGAGACACCCTGGTTCAGAGAACTGAGTTCATAGACTAACAGACAGCGGGATGGCTCCTCAAAACCCCGCCGGAAAAGTTGCAGGATAAATAGGGAGCACTTGGATCCAAAATTTATGTAGTAATATAAAATATTAACTCCAGCCAGGGCGTGCAGCCTTTTCCAAAGCTTGATTGGTGTTAGGTGATTTTGGCAACGTTGCTTACAAAGATTTCAGTGGAAACCTGGGTGACTGGAAATTAAGTGTAAAAAAATTATACGGACTAGCATCTACCTTTAAGCCCTTGTGCAACAGAAGATGTCAACCAGGTGGCTGTTATTCTAAAGGCAAGGAGATGTATTTAAAAGCAGTTTTAAAGCTTTATAAAAAGGAAATACTGATACAGAAGATACCATGAAACCTCACCTGGCTAACAGCTTATTCTAAAAAGCAACACCAAAGAAGTGAAAAAAAGCCAGTGAGCATGGGAAACCAAGAAAAACATATGTAGCATAGGGGGTTCTGTCCTTTCAGCTAATTTCTGTGTGCGTTATTCATTAAGTCTTTTGTCTACATCTACTGATAAAAGGCTTTAATCTCTGCACTTCAATTCCAAATCTCTATGAATGACAATTTAAGGCATTTTATTTACCCCGTATTTTTAAAAATGCGGTAATTAAAATAATCTATTTTACACTTATTAAAAATAAATTATTGCATATTTTAATGTTTTTCCTCCCTGCAACTTTTTCTTAATTAGTTATTTAAACTGCGTTGAAATTCCCAAGTCAATACATTTCAATATTCATTTTTCTATTTCAATTTTTCAAACAAGAAGAAAAGTTCCCCTCTTTAAGCTGAAAATTCAATTAAAAAAGCAGATTAAATACTCATTGGTGTTATTTTACATCGTTCACAGAGATCTTTTTTTTTCCTTCAGTATTTATTAATGACAACAATCTTGCATGTACCCATTATCTTACATGTATTAGCATCTTTCATCTGAAAGATCTTGAAGAGTTCTAACAAATGGACACTTTTGTAACTAAGATGAGGGACTGATTCACCACTCAAACCCAAACCTCTCTGGAACAGAAATCCTTCAACTGTTTAAAAGTCCATAGCAGTGCTATGGAAAGCCACAAAGAGTGTGGACATTAGCGAACATTAGCAGAATTTAGCACAACGTAGTCCCATTCCCTCTTGCTCCCATTGGATCCTGAGGTAAAATTCATAAAGTAAATAAATCAACTGTCAAGGCTGATTGACAAAGTGTAATTACTTCTGTTGAACTCTAAGATATCAGGCCTTGTGTCCCTAAATAAAGGATCAGTAAACCGCATATTCCCAAATTAGAAATGGCTACACATCATTTACATAATTTAGTAGCACATACTTTCAATTATGTTGCTGTTTTACTTTCTGAAGAGCACTGTCACAAAGCCTACTAGTGGCCTACTTCAGTATTAGCAAAGAATTACCAAAAATATTACCAAAGACTGGCTGCCATACCGGACAACATCCTCAGGAGATGTAAGCAGGTTTTAGCTGTATGCCATGGCCACACATCAACGCTAGAGCAGAGACATTCAGTCCAGCAAAGCGCTGTGAACCAAGCTTACAGAGGTCCGATGCAGAGACACAACTCAATCTTGTACTGGTGCCTGTCAGACCATAAATACAACTAGACGAACTCCACATGGGGCTGAAAAATTCAAATTAATACATTGCAAAACATCCATTAAGTTTTTTGGGATTTTTCAGTTGGGTAGGTTTTTTAATGCTCTTCATTTCATATATAGATAGGTGCAATAGAAATGTTTTACTAGCATATGCATACAATTGTATGCGGTTTAAATTTAATTGTAATTATAGACTTTGTTAAAAAAGTTCAGCTGAAGATAGAAGCATACTCTCAGCTCAGCTGGAACTGAGGTATTCATTACACAGTGTGGAATGGTAAGAAGAATGAACTCAGTAAGCTTATGCAGAAAGTGACTGAGTTTAAGGGGTCCCTCCATACCTTAAAAAAAAAAAATTTTTTTTTTTGCTCTTTGACTTTCCCTGTCTTTCCACCATGGCATGGTGTAAACTAACTTTTTCCAAAGTTAGGCACATGCTGTACTGTGTTTGGCTGGGATGGAGTTAATTTTCTTATGCCTACAGGCATGAATGTTCAGTGTGGCATGCTTTTTCTACAACACTCAAAAATTACATATTTTCCATAATTTCTGGGTTTTTACTTCACATGTCCTTAGAACAGCCACCATTCTTTATGTCATCTTTTGTTCCCGTGATATTGGCGATGACTGAAATCTCTAGTTTAGCCAGTCTGTTTCCAGGCTTTCAGGTAGATGTCCAGTCAAAGTTTGGGGCTTTTTTTTCCCCCTTCATCTATTCCACTGTTTTTGCCAGTGCAGACTGGTGTATTATTCATGTTGAAAGTAAGAAGGTGAAACATGAGAGCACTGCCTTGGCACAGGGTGTTTCCCAGTCTCCAGCATCATTTTTATTGCTTGCGCTGTTTAATGGTTCCCTAATTAATATTGTCTTGCTCTTTCATGCTAATCATATCATACAGTGGGTAGTGTACGCTACCCTCTCTTCAGTTGGCTTAATCTCTTCAGTGTTTGACTGGTACAGTATCTTTCCATGTAGAACCCAGTTTAATTTGGGATAAGATGCCACAACTGAAGATGAAACCTTGATATAATTGGTGAAAATAACATTGTAGCAATGTACAAATTCAGAGTTCTTCAGTTTTCCTTCCCGATTTTGATACATAGTTGCCAAGAAACTTTACAATTGAGAACATCTTTAAAGAGCTGAAATAGGCTGCTGTCAGACTCAAAATTTTATCAGTTCTTCAGTGTAAATGTTAAGACCAGATTCCTAGGGAAATTCATTCCTCTGTGTAGTTTTCACCCTCATAAGCTTCCTTTACTCCTTTCATATAAAGTGTAACCAATATCTGAAAGAGGAAGCAGTTTTCCAAAGTCCACTTTAGAAAGGAGAAACAGAGATAATCCAGTACATGTATGTGCATGTATATATAGCAATGCAAACTCCATGTCAAACTGACATTCTACATTTCCGTCACTCCTGGGCTGGAGTTGCAGTCCCGGGAAACAATACAAGCAAAACAGCAGTGAATGACCACTTCTGATGGGTGCCACAGAAGACAGCAGCAGGAAAATTAGATCTATACAGCTATGAATTCCTTGTTAGGAGTAAAGAGGACTCTAGTCTAACCTCCCAGAAACTAACTGCTATCACCTACTATATCCTGATTAACTAATCACAGCAATCCTCTTCACTCACGCTTTGAGCACATGGGATAGATACCATTCCTGATTCCCAGGGCTAAGGGTAAAAGGACATAGCAAAAGAACCCTGGTTACGTTTTGTCCAACTTGGAATGCAATGTTTCCAGATAATTTGCCAGAAGCACACATTGCACTAAATTGAGACAAAAGAGAAAATAAGAAGAGATTTATAAGTTGATGTTATTGTCCAATAACCAATATGTTTTCTCAGTCTTCAGCCTTATTTCCTTTCAAAAATGCATCAGATCCTTCTTCATTCCTAGGGGCTTTCTCTGTAGTTCAAGTGAGTTCGTGAAGCCATATGTACAAGACAGAGCATATTATATCCATAAAAAATATTCTTAAGCCCAACAGCATGCTCAAAGCAGTGGGTTTTTTTACTTTATATGATCAACATGTTATTCTTTTAACTTTTAATTTTTTAAACTTTTAACTCCAGCATAACCCCCAATAATTTTGCAAATGTCTATCTCAAACGTAGTACTCTAAAAAAATGGTAACTAAAAGAGCTGGTTTGCACAACAAAGATTAGAACTGGACCCAACATTTCAGCCTAATGCAGGTTAATACAGCTGAAGATCTGAATTTTAAAGTTTTAATATCTGCACTGTGATGGACTGTCCACTATTAATTCTGTAAATTGATAACACTGAATGAGAACAGAGAGCTGCAGATCTCAAGCCAAATCAAAGCCAAACATATCAACTGTCATCATAATGTCTTTATTCATGAAAAGGGGGGTACACATGTGCACATAGATATACTGTACACTGTATGCAAATTCTCATTCTATAGGAATTATATTGTTGCAAAGCAGAGCTAGGAAAGCTCTACACTAAGGCTACATCCCTGTGGAAATACTGCATGAAAAAGCTTTTTATATTTAAAGATAAATTACATTTTTTGTATAATTGAGTCATATTTTTCATGTAGCACTCAGCCTAGGGATGTCTGCAGGAGAAAAGAACAATATCTTACTAAATCCCTTTTAGGATCATTAAATTTAGATCACAAAACTCTCACAGGCATGCAATTCCAAACATGTCACAGAAACAAAAGGAACAACAAAAAATGACAAGCTTCCCTTACATTATTTTCCTTCTTTACAATGATGTTTAAGGTAGCAAAGTGTTAATGAATTCAGTACAATGTATCATGCATTGTGTTAGAACTTTTATATTGTTGAAAAATTGTCATATTTGGCTAGGCAGCTGCATGGAGAAAAAAAGCTCTGACAATATCTAATTGAGTCTATTTTTACTGTCTTTCAGATAACATTGTTAGAATTATGTACTGTACATATTTCTTATTTTTAGTTTCATACTCCCTCCCCCCTCTTCACAGCCCTTCACTGCAACAGTATTTTACTACTGCTGATATAAATCCAGGTCATTTTCACAAAAGAAGAGTGAGTCCTATTCTGTAATATCAAAATGGGGCTACAAGCTGTTATGTAAATCACTATTAATAACAGAGTATTCAGGGCATGTGCCTCTTAAAAGCTGGTCCTTCTTTAGAACACTGACTGGGGCACAAAAGCTTCAAGCTCTGTTTCTTACTTTATCATATGCTTCCTGGGCATTTTTCAGCTAAACATTTCATCTCTCTCTTGCTCCTTTCTGTAAAATGGGAATAGCAGAAATATTTTCTTTTTTTCTGCCTTTTGAAACCATGAATGCTTCAATGCAGACTGCCTTTTCTGTGTACAGATCATGTCCAGTGTAACTGCTCCAACTCATACATACATACAAAATTTCAGGTATTGGCATGGGATGCTTGTAGGGCTTTCACCACAACAACTTTACATCTCTCATCCTTACCCAATCAGCCTATTCTTAGCCTTTTCACTCGTGATTTTTCATGAGTCTCCCAAGCCTTCATAGTCTTGTAGGAAAATCAGGTAGGTAGGTTAGTCACACAGACAGAATCATAGAATCATAGAATCATTAAGGTTGGAAAACACCTCTAAGATCATCGAGTCTAACCGTCAACCCAACACCACCATGCCCACTAAACCATGTCCCTAAGTGCCTCATCTACTCGTCTTTTAAATACCTCCAGGGACAGTGACTCAACCACTTCCCTGGGCAG
>NW_008796218.1:4791461-4799246 GCF_000699145.1 Aptenodytes forsteri
CGTCTGCAATCTTCCTGAGGGTGCACTCGATCCCCTCATCCAGATCATTGATAAAGATATTGAACAAGACCGGCCCCAGTACTGAGCCCTGGGGAACACCGCTCGTGACCGGCCGCCAACTGGATTGAACTCCATTCACCACAACTCTCTGGGCCCGGCCGTCCAGCCAGTTTTTGACCCAGCGCAGAGTACACCTGTCTAAGCCGTGAGCCGCCAGCTTCTCTAGGAGAATGCTGTGGGAGACAGTGTCAAAGGCCTTGCTGAAGTCCAGGTAGACCACATCCACAGCCTTTCCCTCATCCACTAGGCGGGTCACCTGGTCATAGAAGGAGATCAGGTTGGTCAAGCAGGACCTGCCTTTCATGAATCCGTGCTGGGTGGGCCTGATGCCCTGGTTGTCCCACTCATGCCTTGTGAAATGAATCATTTTCTTCAAGGCTAGAGAAAGCATGACTTGTGCCTCATCCTTTGCAGTAGTCTGGTTCCCCACTTGAACTGGCTGGGTGAGTTATGAATCATTTTCTCCAAGGCTAGAGAAAGCATGACTTGTGCCTCATCCTTTGCAGTAGTCTGGTTCCCCACTTGAACTGGCTGGGTGAGTTGCATGACCCTAACCAGGACTGTCAGGAGCACAAATTTCAGATTGACAGAAAGTCTTTTTAAAAGGAATCAAATTGCCTGCGGATGCACATGCCAAGCAGCACCATCACTGCAGAAGCATGGGTGGAGAAAGTTACTCTTCTGCACAGCTAGCCAAGAGGACTGGACTTTCAATTTGTGCAAATCTAAACACCGTAATCCTGTTTCCATGCAGGAGAACAGCACACCAAACTAGATAAAGCAAGCCAGGCAGGTCAAATAGCCTCTAGTCACCACACAGAAACGCAGTTATTTAAAATTACTATTACTCAGGCTGAATCTCTCTTAAAAAGTATCCCACAATTTAAAAACAACAAAACCCCCACACCAATACCACCACCCCCAACCCCCAAACGTTGTTGTTTAAATATATTTTTGTACCCACAGGCTCAAGGCACAGACTTTTGGGCACAGGATCCTCAATGAAAATTTCAACCAGTCATGACCCAGGAGAGCATTTTGATTGAGATATCTATATATCTATATATATAGATATATATACACTGGGGAGACTATCAATAGTTGGGGTCCACAATGCTTTGGAGGAAAACATTTACTGAGAAGCAGCAGAATTATTTCAGGGACAAGGTGCAGGAGAAGACAATAAGTAAGGAGGAGTTTCAAGATGGGAAAGCAAACCACCTCACAAAAATTACAAAGACTGCTCAGCTTGCTGACTTTGAGTTTCTGTGACTTCTCTGGTTAGCTCCTATTAGCACTACCATGATTTTCCCCCAGAAAGTAAAGGAAAAATGTCTGCTCTTGCACTTTGATAAATGTATATTCATGTGGGTAAATTGAAACACTGAGCAAGAAGTCACAACTCCAGAAACTGAAACTAGTGCATATAATGGAAAAAAAAAAAATTAGTTTTACTTTTTCTCCTCCCAACAATAGAAACGTTGAGTTTATAATGAAAAGCAAGATACCATTTTGCAGAAGACTGACAAAGTAAAATACAAATTCCCTATACCTCTTCCTTGTCCCTTATGCTCCAATTCAATCTTCTATAAAAACATATTTTATTGTTTTCTCCATGACACCCCACATTCTCATCACAGAAACCTAATACTGAAACATTGTTCTGAGTGTCTCAAGGTTGTGTAAGCTTTTAGGTGCCCATGGGGACACTGATTATTAGAGGAACAGGAGTGAAAAAAGGAATGAAAATAGAACTTGGAAAGCATGGCAGTCTCAGGGAAGAATAGGTGGGATCTAATGAGGAGCTGTACCTGTGAAACCTAATAGCCAGAACAAAATTAGCCATTCAGGGTGACTTACTCAAAATAGTTCTTACAGTAGTTTTAACAGCAGAAGCACTCCAAACCATTATAAAGTGCAGCTGTAGATACAAGTAACAAATGCATGAGTTAGTAGACCTGCTCCTCTGTTACAGATGCCCAGAGGCTATGGTCAGACATCCAGAATATGAAAATGGATACACCATATAATCAAGACCATAATGCCCATGGCATTCACTTCCATTTAGCCTGCAGGCTTCTGAAAGTACAGGGAAAAGTCTAGTCGATTATGGGAACTGGCATTATATATGTATTGCCAAAGAGAGCAAAATTCTCTAATATGATAACACCACTTTTCATTTTTCATGAGTTTCCTGATTTACAGTGCATAACATACTGGTCTGAACAGATGGATTTAGGAATCGATTGGCTTGTGCGCAAACTCTCTTCTGTTATTAAAAAAAAAAATCAGTATAATTTTCATGTGTGGATCTACACAAATACACAAAGACTAAAAATGGAATGTCACCAGTTTTGTAGGCTGAACTGTAGTAACATTAACACAAATCCTGCCCATGTCTCTCTGCCTGTTCTCAGCAGAGGTGAGGACTGGGTCTCACATGAAAATTTTTTCAAAAAACAAATTAAATCTGCTTGACTACTACCATTTACTGTCTAGTGTTATTATGTGACTGCATATAAAATGGTAACTGCTAATGACAAAAAACCAGAAACACTTAGTAAAGGAGATTTCCACTTTCTGAATGCAAGATGAGCTGTAGCCTCATAATGATTACTGTGACATTTATTATTAATAGTATATTTTTGGAAATAAAAGGATATGTCAAGTTTTTTGTGCAACAAACAGTCTGACTCTTAACTGTCCATACTCAAGATTATGGTTTAACATGGGAAAATAAGCACCATGTTATGGTCATTTTATGTTCATTTCCAAGCTATACACAGGATAACCATATGCACAAGCCTCCTGCAGAAACACAGAACATGGGAGTGCTACCTGGACTATCAGCTCCTGGCCTCATAGCTGCACACTTCATATAAAGCCTTTCATAAGCAGTTAAACTTCCGTCTTGGAAATGGTAATTTTGGTCCATAGGGCTCATGGAAGGCAGTTCTAGTCTCTCACTGATCTGATGGTTAGATTTGGTCCTGATTTTCAACCTGAATCTACTCATGGCCAACTCATACTGTTTGTTCTCAAGTGTTCAGTGTTCTTGCATCTTCACTTCCTCTATATAGTCTGCTTCCTCTGTTGTTCAATTTTTCTCTCTATCTCTTCTTTCCTTCCTGTCCCCCATGCTGTCCTTTAGAGTTTCTTGGGTAAATTACGGTTTGCGAGGACCTACTTGAAAGCAAATGATTCATTTCCATTTTGCACAATTATGCAAGTAATTTATTTAAGCATCCTGTTGAATGTGTGTACATATAACACACAAAATTGTTACTAGTAACTGAATTATCAAACAGCTCAACATGACACAAGCAAAACCAGAGACTTCATTTTTGTGTCAGTAAGAACACTTATGCTCACTAAGGCAAAAAAATATTTTTTGGCTCTTAGTTCTGTTTATAGCAAAGTCAGTTTTCAGAGCAGTTCTGCAGGACATTTCCTACTACAGTGGAGTCGCAGAAACAAGATTGTTTTCTCTGAAATGTCTGTGCTTCTGGCAATTGTCAAAGAAAACGCATTGGACTAAACACACCATTCATTTGCCCCAGCATGTGTCATGCTAGCAGTTCTTACAATTGAGTTGCAGTACTGGACCAACGCTCAGGTTTGTGAACAAATTCCTGCCATAAGTGTCAGTCCAACACCATTCTTCATTTTGAGAACTACCCTTAATAAAATTAGCAGAGACTGATTATACATTCTTCTCTCTCAAGTAAAAGTAAACACTGAAAAATCATTGCAAGGAAACAAGGACATCCATAAAGGGTCAAAGTTTCAAAGAAGCATATGTAACAGGATGTAACCATCTCTCTATTGTGTTCCCTGTATATAATCCAGGAAACTAACTGGTAGGAAGTCAGACATGTACTAGAAAGTAAACTCAATTTTAAAATATCAGAAACAAAGTTGAACTTCATAAGCCAATGTACAATCCATCTTGAAGATGTGGAAAAAATTAAGCCTCGTGCATGGTTTGAGGCTTTATCAAATTTACACCCTTAATATTTAAAATTATGCAATTGCTGCAAGGCCTCCCTCTATCTCTTTTGGAAAGTCTAATACAAAACTTTCATTAAAGGAGACTGTAATCTTGTCTGTGGAGCCAAATAATTTCCTCATACCGCATTTAAGAAAGGTCTTATTTTACAGGTCAGCTTTGCTTGCAATACATGCCCATTTTGTAAAGGGCTGTAACTCATGCCAGCTAGACTAGTGGATGAGCTGCAGTAGAATAAAGAGATTATCCTGGTGACTTGGGGGAAAGAAGTTCATCTGGCAGCTACATCCAATTAATAAAACATGTATTTTGCATTTTGAGACTGACTTCATTTCTCTTTCCCTTTGCATTTCACAGCCCATTACAGCCAAATTGCTTTTTCTTTTTTTGTTCTTCCCTTTGTTCACCTTCCTTACTTCTCATGTACTACTGTTCTCCTAACTCTCTGTATACTCTGTATTGTCCACCTTCCTCCTTGCCACATGCCATCTCACTGGGGATCCACCTCATTTTCTGCACTTCTTTATCTTCCTCTTTAGAGCAATTCCCACATAACTGAGTCCTCCTTCCAGGAGCTTCTTATTCTTACCATGTCCTGAAGGGCTTCTAGCCTGATAACCACCTTTTATCACACACATGGATCACACACAGCAAAAAGCACCCCTCTGGTTTGCAGTCTGCTCCCCTCTACACCAGGGCTCTGGATATTCACAGCATTGGGGTGTCCTATGCTTCGTCAAGACAAACAGTAAGCCCTTTGCTCCTGCAGGCCAGGTCCTCTACGTGGAGGGAGAGCGAATATGTCACTGCTGCTTTGATTCACCACAGATTTCCCAGACAGGGAGCCAGAAATGCACTCCAATTAACCAGGGGTCTTACAGCCCACATAGGGGGTTCCTAAATCACCCTGCTCAGCAGAAGTTTTGGAGTGTGTGTAAACTAGGATTTTTCCATGTAGGATAGCCCAAGAAAGAGAAGAGGAGAAGGAGAAACTGACACCTAACCATTGATCCCCAAACTGCTCCCACTGAAGTCAGAACAGCCTTCAGGTCATCTGATTTGAAGCCCCCACAGATCATTGACCAAATGCAGATTATGACTGTTTTGCCATTCAACAATTCCTCTTCTCACATCCCCTCTTCTCGCTAAGAGATACACGCTGTACTAGAGCTTACAAAAAACAAAACCCATCTATGTTCATTCTGTGTGTCTGCATCCAGAAGGGGTGGCTTTTGTCCTTTTGTGCTGCTCAAAAACAAAGCAGAGAATCTTCCCCATTTATTGATTTCAGGACCCTAAAGGTTTTGAAATAATGTCTTTGCCTTTCAAGCCAGAAGGGTTAGAAGCCATGGCATAAAAAAAGTAAAAAGAAAAAAAAAAGGCAAATTGGCAAACAAAGAAAATGTTTTTGAAAGCATTCACTCAGCAGTTCAGAATCAATCTGAAGAGTGTATTCCACTTGTGTTTGCTTTTCACAGCCATTAGAGCAAGAAAGCTCTATTCGCACTCATGCTCTGCCAAAGGGGTAGGAGGCTGCGGATAGGGGCCTTGTCAGTTGTGCGCGCCCGAGCTCATTTAGCAGCCTAGCAGAGTTAGGCTGCTATTGCACAGAAATAAGCAAAGGCCTGGTCGGAGGCCGGGCTAGAGGCCTACCCTGGTGAAAAGGAAAAAGCATCAAAAAGATCGGAGACAGCCCAAGTGCCCACAATCCAAACTGCTCCCTCATACATCAGAAAAAGCATTTTACTGCAAAACTGGTCAGAAAGTGCAGACAGCTATGTCCCTACTTCCCTTCTTTCCAACCTCAGAGAACTGGTCACTCACAGGGATCACTGCACCCTGCACTGTGGGCAATGATGATCTTCCCCTAAGCTTCCCTCTCCCCTGCCCACCATTCCATTATTCAGCAGCCAGAAACTACAGGCTTAGCTCCAAAGCAATGAGTCTGTGAAGCAATAAGAGTTGTAATTTAACCTGATCTCATACTGGGGAATTTCTATAGGTCAGGACCATACTTTTTCAGGTAAGAAAAAAAAGAGGGGAAGGCAGCTGAATCTTTCCTTACATCACCTACTGGTGTATAGTTGGTAATTCAAATAAAAAAAAGACAACGTGAAAAAGCGGATCTGCCCCAAGGCAAGTAAGGGGATAACCATCTGTTTGACCTTTAATCGACGCCAACTCGGATTGTTCCATCACGTCTACAGCCACACACTGAACCACTTGCAGAAAGGAAGTTATTTATCCCAATGATCTCCTGTAAACTTCGCATTTTCTGTGTAATCTGAAAAGGCTGCCAAAACAGTATTTATTTACTTCCTAACATAGAGGCTGGTTCAATGGACCTTCCACAAGTAAAAGAAAAACCAAGCAAGCAATCCTTTCTCTGTCACAAAGCAGGCAAGTTCCTCGCTGCTGGAATGCAAGACCCCAAACTTCTTTGGCATATCTCCTGTACATTGACACAAAACAGTACAGGAAGGAATAGCTGTTTGACCTCTCCTTCTGCTGACAATAAGCACAACAAACATATGGGATGGATCTCTGTAGTGAGAAGAGCAGACAAATTCTTAATTTATTTAATGTTATCAGAGGCTGGAAGTATTCTATGACTTAGAGGGTCCCCTACAAACTCAGGCTTTTGTGAAGAGATTATTTTATCACGATGGAAAGAAATATATTTAGAGATCTCTTGACCTGAGACTTATGAAAAGTATCTGGTTACAACCATCTTCAGGAAGTTAGAATAAAAACAAAAGGAATTTATGCTTTTAGAAGAGACTCAGAAGTTCAACTTTTTCAGAATAAATTTCACTACTTTAAGATTTTTTGAAGAAAAAAAGCACTCAGACTTTAACTTTAAAAAATACATGTTTCTCTAACAAGTAGTCCAAGGCTGCGTGGCAGGAATATTTGACAGCACACTCTTTTATCATCTTTGCTCTGCCAAGATTTTTATACCATGCCTATGGCACATCAGAGACCTTCACCCTAAAAGCAGCCATCCTTTTTCAGTAATCAATACTGACCTGTCATCAGCCAATATGGGAAATTCTTTCCTGATCTCAAACAGGTATCATGATGATAGTCTATACTGTATACTGTGTCACATCTATGTATTCTGCTGCATAATTTGTCACCTAGAATCACTTCAAGTCTCTGGTAGTGTTTCTGAATATGCTGGATAGATTTTAGTCATCCCATTCACCCTATTACTTGCTATTTTTTTTTAAGGCTGTTCCCTTTGTTAACCTAAGAAACTTTAATATATGACAATGAAGAATAAAAAAAAAAATTTAAAGAGATCAAATTCTAGTTTTGCATCTACTTACAAAGCTGCTCATTTTTAATGAAAAACAAGTCATCATTAAAATTCCTTGCAACAACCACAGTATCCATATCTTTCACGGAGCTTCAGGAGAAGTACTGTTTTTCAGCAGAGCCAGACTTAGGCCTAGCCTGTGTTAACAGCTCCAGGAAAACAAAACAGAAACCACTTAAACAAATCTATCTGCATTTAAGCTTTCTTCCTGACAAGCTGTGACTGTGCAGAAATTCTTTTTAATGCTTTGGTGCTACTGCCATAACTAAATATCACAGATATTCACTCAGAACTACAGCAACACAAGTATAATTTTCATGATGTCAAAAATACAATGAATATCGTACTTCCTACTCATCTCCTGGCTACAGCATGTCAAAAAAAGAAAAAGAAG
>NW_008796218.1:4799262-4850938 GCF_000699145.1 Aptenodytes forsteri
GGGGAGAAAAAGAGATGTGGAAACTGTCTCCTTGGGAAAAGGCTGGAATTTCAAGTCTTGGCACTATTTATGCATGCTATGATTTCTTATGCACAGTCTCTATAGCATGAAAAAGCCTACATCAAATATGACCATCTTCTGAAGATTCTGTGTGGGTTTCGAAAAATCGCTTTGCACATTCCAGTGCTAGTAGGTACCCACACTGAGTTATGAATAACTCCTAACATGTCTCAAAGCCAGCAAGCCTCTGGCACCACTTCAGGACATGCCTGGCAAGAGAGAGTTTTCCTACCACTGCCATATTAGACTCAGGTAGCATTTTGGAAAAGGATAGTCTACCTATTGAGCAATCTTTTCCAAGAAGGGGTCACCCAAAGCTCTCCTCTTTATCTACAGACCTACAAATGGGTTTTTAAGCCTGGTTTCCTCAGAAAACAAGGCTGATGCAATCACATTTGTTTATCCGTTTTTCCCCAATGCTTCCCATATCAGCCACATTTGCAAGTAGAACTAGTATCAAAGATACTATGCTGACAGGCTGTCAATAGAAGGAAATAGAAGGAAAAGCTGCAAGCTGGGCTTGTGCACTTACTGGTCCCCAGAAAAGTTTACACTAGGGAGACCAAAATAATTTTCTGCTTTTTAAAAACCAGGATGATAACTCTAGGGTAAAGACAGGAGATCCTTCCAAGCCATGGGAAAATGTCAGATTTCACTATCAAGCACTATCTGCAGTTCCATAGAAAACCAGTCCGCCACAGTTCCCGTGCTCCTGGAATTACTTGCTTTTACCTTTCATTTTGCTGTTAATATCCATGTAGCTCAGCAACATTAGAGCTCAGAGATCAGAAATACTCTGTTCTGGTTGCACTTGTGCATGTCTGTACACTTTCAAAGCTACTTCATTGCTTTTTTTGTTCCCATTTGGAAAGAGAATCTGCATTAGATTCACCAACAAACAAGCTGGGCTGACAGGTCCCATACATCAACCTCATTCATTACACAGGCCTCCTGGAAAGAGCCTATATCTTCAGTTCCTTTATGCATACACATTTTCTGAAGATTTATTTTTATATAGCGTATTTCAGTGACACTACGAGTATGAACCCTTCTAAGTTTTCTTTCCCAATCAAAGTGATAAAATCAGTATGATTTGACCCACGAAAGCAAAGTCCAACCCCAATTTTTCAGAGCATGGAGGAGAAAGAACCTAGAGCTTTAGTTCACTCTTAAATCTAGTTTAGAGCTCTGAAAGTACATCTATATTTGCACTGTGTTCTCTTTGGCAGATAAGTGATAAAATCGCTCAGTTTTCTTGATGCTTTCAGCTGATGGTAGGCAGATTTTACATGGCTTTCTTTACTTGATTTTTACTTTTAAAAAAAAATATATATATATACCCAGGAATGAATGAGAGCATTAGCCTCCACACATTCTGTACTTTATGCTATTTACTACTGGATAGCCCTGGAATATTTGCAGCTGGCTGTACTGTGTTTTGTACAATGTAGCTCTTTATCATGGTTTTTATCAAAGAACTGTGGTTTAGCACAGAATGAGGCAGTGCTGTATTGAAGTTGTAATGTGGCTCAGGTTACCAGATTGCGTTTTTGATGATTTAGTATTAAAGTGCTCAACACAAAATAAAAATCAACATTTGAGAAATGCAAGTGAGAAAAGCTTTAAATAGGGACTGAATAAACTACAACATTATGGAGATTTTGCCTTACTTTCTATATTAAAACAAGTATCTTTGAATAAATACAAGTGAATCTCCCTATTATTTTCTTTCGGAGGCAAATCTTATACTAAACTTTTGCTAGCAGAAAGTCAGGAGTGCGAGGACATGGGATTTGCAACCAACACAGCTGTGCTGGCAAAAGGCCCTAGTGTAGATGTGGGTTTACCAGCAAAATTGAGCTTTTGCCAGCACAGCTAATTTCTCTCTTGGGAGTTAGTTTTGCCAGTACAGCTGCGTCCAGACTAAGGATCACTGGTGTTGTAGACTTTTACAGCTCTGCCATCACTGACTTTCAAGTGTAGGCACGCTCTTGGTCTCAACCTAACAGTAGTTTGCCAATGTGTGTGCATGTGTGTGTTTGTGGGTCTCTCTGAGACTGCAATCATGACATAAAAGTTACCTGGCTCCTCCAATACTGCTTCTGGTGTCCTGAAGTTAGTAGTAGGGCTTTTCTTAATACGTTCCTTTGCATACCTCACACATTTTTACTGCCACAGCTAGTAATTGCTCATTGAAGCAGAGGCATATATGTGAACGCATCATAGCAAAGCTTCTCCCTAAAAGATTAAAGATATTACAGATGTTTCCTTTCTTTCTGCTTTGTTCTCTTCTTCTTGACTGCTTCCAGCCGTCTCACTCTTCTATCCTTTTTCCAGAAGGCTACATTCAACATATTTACTCCTTTTCTTGCCTTTCTTTCTTGTCCTGACTGCTTGCTGTAGGGTATCACAGAACACTAAGCTAAACTTAGGAGGAAAGTTGAACTGTCCCACTGCCTCTCTAGTGACTTCAGGCATGTCATCTTCTCTCTGCTGTCCACAAAGCCTTTATGCTTCTGGGCTCAGCTCTGGTTTGCAGCTGATACCTATGCTAATAATTGCTATCAGCTGCTGTTCCATCACCTGGTTATGGTCTTTGCCCAGCTGCTCATTTCTTACCCTAAAGGACTTCTGGAGCATGCCATTTCTGATATGCTGCTGAAGTTGTGCTTGAAAGTGTTGATCTGCTACCACCTACACCCCCTTATCAGTTTTTCTGTCTTTCTCAAGCATTATTGCCTCCTGCCTGCAGTTCTCTTTCAAACTGGGATCTCTCCTTTTTCTGTGGGAAGCACTTTCTGCTGCTGCACCAGATATCAGACAGGACTGCTCCCCTTGCACATTTAAGAAGCTTCTGCTCCGGTCAGAGTGCAACTTTTGCATTTAGACACTACAGAATACAACTTCCCCCCCCCCCCACCCCCCCCCCACAAACATCCCCTACAGCACCTCTTCATCAGTAAAATTCTGAAGATGTTGCTCCACATCAATGTCTGCAGAGCAGTGTTTTGATTTTTTCATAACTTTTCTGCCCTAAACCTACCATAAAAAAAAAAAAAAGCATGGTACTATTCCTGTTGGTAAGGGAGAAAGACCAATCATAAAGTAAGGGATTAATTTACATCAAAATAAGTCAAAATAGTAGGAATATTCTATTTTCTACCACTGCTGAGAGCAGACTGCAGTGAAAATGGGAAACTGTCTTAAACAGGTAAGATTTCAGCATCTCAAGCATTTGGCAGGGGGAAAACAACAACTCTGTTAAAATATCGAATGCTTTTCCTTGAAAGATTGTTTTTAATGCTCTTTTATATAGCTGATTTAAACAACCACAAAATACACTACCTTTTAAAAGAGTGTTGTGTTCTTTCTTGGGATTTAAACTGAACCACCTCAATCTGTCATTTAAGTTGAACTTTTAATGATGAGAGTACTGCATCCTGTGAGGATGTCTGCTTTTTGGTTTGGTTTCATATGCAAATACACATGTAGCAATCAAATTCCAACTGGCCACTTTGTTCTGTGTCAGCCACCGTCAAAAGCGGCATAGCCAGTACCTCCAAGAGGCTCCGTACTCAGCAGCATCAGAGGTAGTCTGCAAATATGTGCAAAGGGTTGCTTTGTTAATAGTCTTTCAGCACAGAAAACTAGTACCTTGATTACTAATGTCTTCAAACAAACACATGCAACAAGTTGCTACCAGATTTCTTGAGAAAGAATAAAAGTCAAGTGAGATTTCTTTGAGAAATAGATTATGTGTATCAACTAATTAATAAAAGGCAATTCAGAAAAATAAGATTTCCTCCTATCCCAGATACATCACTGCAGGTAAAATACAAAAGTATTCCTTAAGAAGATAAAATTAAACCCCAGAAATCTCCCATCAAAAGACACAGAATTCAGCTCTGATGCAAAGCGTCTTGCATCCTTTTTGGCACAGGGGCATACAGATAAAGGGGTAGTGCTTGCCCTGACCATGCAATTTTTATCATCATGACTAGGATAATCTCCCAGGAGAGGAGCAATATGTGTACACATCAACTGGGATTGAACCGGTGGGAGTGCAAGCCCTTCAATAAAGCTATACTTGCCCTGAAAGGCAGCTGGATGTACCATCCTACAATGGGGGTCCCTGACAGACAGAAACTTCTACCCATCCCCTGGGACCTTATACTGGGAGAGCTGCAGGATGTTAGAAAACACCCTTGCTTGGTATTTCCTTACTGTCCAGGGTTTAGTAGCTCCCTGCACAGACGACAATTATTTTGAAGATTGTCATTTTGAGGAGACTAACTTTCCTCAGTCACTATCCAGAAAAGACAGAGAAGTAATTTAGGGTTATAGATTCTACCTTGAAGATCAGGTGCCTACAAATTGGTTGCTGCAATGAAATTTCAAGTGCCCAAATCTTTGGTGGATCTTTCCAGTGTTTGTCTTGTTTGATTTGGGTTTGTTACAATATTCATGTATTTATATCTGCCTCTCCCAAATTGCTGACGCATAATCTTGACCTTAGCTCTGCCTTCCTGTAGCATTTTGTCAGAGAAGCTCCACAGTTATTTAACATCCAAACAAAAGCAGTAAACAAGCACAAGAAGCAAGCCTGTGATGCTTCTAATGATTTGTTACTTAGTATTGGTATTGAATAATTTTTATTCATTTTAGAGGACATGCACTGCTTTACGAAACACACCAATAGCTAGTGTAAATGAGGCTTACAGCGGTTTTGGATTTGGGGGCAAGCACATAAGACTACCACACTGTACAGGTGAATCTGGCCTTTAAATTGTAAATCTGTTTTGCTCTAGTGTTGGGGTTTTTTTCTGAGAACATGCAAAATGGAGTCAGGGCAAAGCCAGTACCCATACTTGAATTTTTTTAATTTTTTTTTTAGAAATTTCTTAAAATACTAACAGGTAGTGATTATGTACCCATGAAGACTTTGCAGACCAAGGGAAGCAGTCCAAATAATCTACCAGTGAAAACTCTTGCTATGTGTATTCTGTCCTTCATACCCTGGAGCTGTTACAGCCAAAGGTGGTGCTGTGTTCCCTTTAGCCCCAGGAAAAGGGTACTACTTGCCTGGGACACTGCAAGAGTCAAAGAAGTTCAACTTGGGAATCCTCCATCTGGAGTTCACCAGGCTACTGACCTGGCCTGAGTTGCAAACAGCTTGGCTTTATTACACTCTTTTTTCTCCAGATTCAGTGAAGATGCACAACTGCTATTAACTAACAGTTACTGAGTGTTTAAAATGCCTCCAATTATGCATTTTTGAAACAATTTGAGACAGAGGAAATGATAGAGATACAGTTAGTTTGATTTTTTTTCCAAAGGGAACTAGTTTTTCATTTCTATTAAATGCAAAGAAAGGAAGGGGTTTAATTGTTAATTCTTAGAAATTCGTTCCTAACTTAAAGAAAATATACTATATGTCCAGAGAGGATATTCTGCCTTTTGGGGGGGGATTTTTTGTATGAAATAAAAAGCTGAATTCTTGCCTCAAGTGCAAAACAAAACTCCAGTGTAATCAGTGCGATGCAATAAGCACATAACTTTGTGTTTGGTGGCCATATGAAAATGCACACTTGATTATGTACAACTTATCATATGGGCCAGGTAATGACAGAACTGTGGTTCAAACTGACAAATTCCTAGCTAAAGCTAGGACTTTTTACACACATGTGGGAGAGAGTGTCTCTCTCTCTCTCTCACAGACACACACACACACACTCTCACACACAGAGTACCAACCATACATTTCCTAAGTACCCTACCAGTACAGGCTGCAGATTCAACTTACCCTGAGCTTTGCATTTCTCGGCTATTGCCAATTTGCATCACAAGCATAAAGTTATTTAGTATACAAAAGCTTTAATGCTCCTTCCACATCATGTAACAACACATGTTTATCTGAGTGCTAAATAAAAGCTTTCAGAACTTTAAAGTGACTTTATGAATTGTATGTACCATAAAATAAACATTAGAGTATAATAATATTCTGTAATTTGGAAAACAGCAACAGAAACCAGTAGAAGACAAAAGAACAAATGCTTGAATAATCTGCTGCATGTCAGAAACATTAAATTAATTTATGCAATAATGTAAGCACAGTGATGTTAAGGTAATATGAAGGACATAAATTATACATTATTATTGTCAGTTCTAGCACTTATCTTAGTGGTATGTCAAAATAAATCCTGGTATGTTAATATTTATAAAAATGAACAACAAGTGTTACAGCTCAGGGATTCATCTGTGATATTTTTATATATAATTTGCATTTGCCCATATGGTTGTCATTGTCTTTTCTGTAATTTGAGAGGTAAGCATCATGCAATTCATTTCTAATGCATTTTACATTACCATGAAAGCACATTATGCTGCCTCCACTAACGCTTTTCAAATAGATGGCCTGCAATGATTTAGAGATTGCACAAAACAACTCAGCAAACGGGTGACAATCTACCTGCAAAATCTGCAGTAACAATAGGTTACTGGTGAGCAAAGTGCATAGTTTGCTAGTGACAGATTGTCTCCATAGAGTACATACATCCCAAAGTTCTTGTAGTGACGCATTTGTTAAGGATTAATACCTCCGAAGAATACATCTTTTCATTCTTTACATTTTCACACAAGATGGGGGAATAATTCATCCTCCTCCCCCTAAAATCTGAGGATCTGTATTTTACCTCCTTTTATCATCTCTATTTTCATCCAACAGATCAGTTTCTGGTTGAAGATAGCTGGACGCAACTTGACTTAGCATTTGAAGCTGACAGGAGAAGCTTCCAGAAAAACAACATAAGACAATGTCCCCCCACAAGGATTAAGTACACTCACAGTTGCTGCTACCTCAGAAGCAAGAGGCGTACATTCTTCCTGCAGCAAGAGACCATAATTCCTCCCCTGAGTAAGGGTGGGTTAGGGATTTTGGCCTCGGGCCATGTCTTCTGGGGTCTGGGAACCATGCTTTGGATAAAAAGTTAGCTATAGAGTTTACATATTGCTGAGCCTACAAGTAAAGCTACTGTTTCTAATTACCCAAGATAGTTTTGCTGTTTTCCAGAAAAGAAGTGTGAAAATACTTATATTCCCTGATTCAGCAGTAAAAGACTTAGCTTGAGCCTTACATTTGTGTTCTGTTTATGGAAGGACTGCCATGTCAAAATGATTTGGCTAAGTCTGACGATCCTATCTTTTCCCAATTGTCTCACACACAGCTGAAGTTTGTTGCCCCAAAGTTCATCTGTCAGGATTTCCAGTGTGCAAGAATCAAAGTTCAGTTTTTTGTATCTTTATTAATGCAGATGCCTGTTCTTTTAAAAAACTCGGCAACTCTCCCTGGTACCAACCTTTATGCTTCAACTTATCTTCTGAAAGAGCTCATTTGGAAAAATAGCTTCTTTTTTTTTTTTAGTTTTGCTCCCAAATTATTTCTGGGTCTAATTACAAGTCTACAAAAATCAACCTAAACATTCATTTTGATGCTACCATGGGCACTGAATCCAGAGGACAAATAGTAGAGAAAGTTAAAGGATAAGCCATGAAAAACATTGACTATTGTATGTTGTGGCCTAACACAGCCAAGCTCCACTTGGCATTGCATAAGCATACAAGAAATTACAAGAGAAAACACGGGCAAGTCTCAGAGAGCGGTTCCTGATCAGCGTACTCTAAAATCAGCCTAACACTTGAAAGAAGAGAAGGGGCTGCACAGGTGAAAATCGAGAGTATAAATAAGCCCTTTGTCAGATGTGACAACATGGATGAAAAATCCTACTTGATTTCATCTTTCAATAGGAAAAAACCCAAAACTCAATGACCACATTTTCAGATAATCCATGTGCAATTCAGGAGAGTGAAAAATGGCACAAGGGAGTACAATGTCTTCACAGATCCAAACTGTACCTGAATGAATTCCATACCAGTACAAGCAGCAAACTATATACATTGAAAGTATCTAAGTAAAGCATAGTATGTGGGTCTGATTTATCACTTGCCTTTTGTTTATAACATTTTATGCTCCACAAAAGTATAGGATTCTCTTCCATCATTGAAATGAAACTCCTGTCATCACTGCAGTGAAATGAAATACTATAAAAGGCTGCTTGAAAGTTCTGGGAACAGAGAGGAAATAGACTTGGTGTAAGTGCGGAAAAAGCTTCTAAGCATGCAACTTTACAATAGCATTTAGTCCCTATGGGATAGGTCTTCAGCTACGATAAATGTTATCACGTCACTGAAATCAGCGGAGGAATAGCAATCAATATCAACTGAGGATTTGTCCCACTGACTTCAGAGGACCTACTTATAGTGCACACATTCAAAGCAAATGTATAAACCTTTCCAACACCAGGGACTTCAATGTAAGCACACCAGATCCTGAAGTCCTTACTTAATATTTTACACTACTCTGATTCAGAAATCTCTCATTGGAATCAATCAGGATAAGTAATGAACAGCGTACTGAAAAGTGTTTTCAGACCAAGATACTACGTATCTTACATGTCAAAGCTGTTGAGAAATGCTCTTTAGCAAAATAAGATGTTTACTTTCACATAAATTTGTATTCTGGAACCAAAATCTTTTTTATTTCCTGGGCTTAGGAAAGAAGGGGCTCTTTTTTAAATTTTTTTTATTATGACTTTCCCAATGTAGATAAAGCAGAGAAGAGAGAGTGAAAACAGGAGGAAAGTTGGAAGTAAGCATGTGTAGACATTATGGATTTTAACTGATTCAGTACCAAAAGGGAAAAATAAGACAGGCAAGAAATCACCTTGATTTCTAAAATAGTGAATGTGTTTTGCAAACATTACTCATTTTTCAACTTTATAAAACAGAAATTATGTCAAATATTTTAAAGTATTCCATATACTTTTTTTTTCATTTTCCAGCCAGTTCTTACACACATAATCTTTTAGATTTTATATATTTTTGAGTAGAATATTAGGAAAATATAAGATAATGTTAAAGGTGTTTAATGTGGGCTCATCCTTCCTGAGCACTCATAAATCCTGATAAGGGGAACGGGAGTTTAAAGTATGAAAGCATATTTTATATTCCCTCCAATTTCTTCCTCACTTGGTTTCATCTAGATTTCTGTTGTATAGATTTGTAGAAATTCTGCAAAGTTACTGGAAAATTCCAGTAATGGGCATACAGAAAAACACAGTAACTGGCACTTGCCAGCTAGAAGGGAGGAAAAGCTGCAACTTTATAGTGTGCTGATCAGGCTAAAACTGCCTCTCTCTCCTAGATTTAAAGGACCCTTTACAAAATGGTCACTACAGGAAAGGTATCTTTAAGAGATATTTGATCTTGGTTGCCTGTGGGGTTTAAGTGGCAGCCTGATGCTTGTTGCTTGTTTCTTTGTTTTCATTTGAGCTTGCTATCACTGCACTGCATTGTATTTTTCGTGTCACTTCTTTTTCTCCCCTCTGTAACGTCTCTAGTTTCGTTTATTTCTCAGTGCTGCTTAATAACGGCTTCCTTGCCTTTGGCTTTGTCCATCACACTCGTTCCATACTTTGTCTTCCTTATACTCCTAACCTCCTTTTTTATCCTTTTCTCACACATGACCTTTCTTCTTGTCTATCAAACATAGTGTGCTTCCTCAGCTAGCCCACAGTGTTCAACACCACTCTTATCCAAAAGATAACAGGACACAACCTCAGCATTTAGCCAGGAGACCAGCAGGCCCCCAGGCAATGCTCCTGCATGGAGAAAATCCTTAACTGGCATTGAGCCACTAAATCAACATATGTGCTTTTCTTGCCCAAGGAATACAGGATATGTTTGGAGTATAAATGGCCTGACTGGACAATCCTGGTGCAGTATCAGCTCCTGGAACAACTCTGCAGGCAGTCAGCCAACCATGAGCTAGCACAGTCCTGATGTTAACCTAAATTATACCAGCCACCAGGAAATGGCTATGGGATTTGGAATGGGTAAGCATGCATAAACCTCCTGCTGCTTCAGCATTTTCAATTTCTAAAAGCATTTCCTTCTGCCTCCCTACATGTAGCTATCACCAATGTGTTCTTTGGTCAGATACATTACTCTGCTCCCTAGAAAAATTCTGTTCCTCTTTCTCTCCACGGCACAAACTGCCATGACTTTCTGTTATCAAGCACAATTTCCATTAAATCACCTCTTAGGTCTCTTCAAGGTCTCCTGACTCTGCTGAGCACCAGCTAGCTTGTCTAGACAAAAGAGGTTTAACACTGCAATATCCCTGGCAGGGCAGAGAAGCACATGTGTGACTAGAGAGAAGGAACGGAAGTCAGAGAGAACCAGAAAAGGTCTAATACCCAGCCATAAAACAAGCTCTCCTATACACAGATAGGACCTACTGAATTGCCAGATCTGTATTTAGTAAGTCCTAAAGTGACATATCCCTCTGCGAGGAAGAGCAACAACACGTTTCTGAAGCTTCAGGATCTATTTATACTTTTCTACAACACTCACCACTCTCACCTGGGACTATGTTGAGTCACATCAGCTTGCTATATTGCTTCAGAGTCTCATAGTTACTTTTCTTCCTTTTTTTGATCTCTCAGGCATAAATATGGAGCACCCCTAATGCCACTGGTAAAAAAAAAAAATCTAAAAATAAAACAAACACAAGTTCACATTGAGATAATTTTATTCCAGCTAGAGAACCACAACACCTAGTCATGTGGTGTGCACCTGTAGCTCTCTCTCCTTCCTGTCTTTCACAGGTATTAGGCTTTGGTAGTAAACACCCCCACACACTTTCTCAGAGTGGTATGGGGGTGACATAGCCTGTGGGTATTGATAGCAGCCAGGCAGGGTTGTGTATGTCAGCACCAGCTGTTCTCTGCAAAGAATGCGTGTTATCATGCTAAACAGGATGCATCTTTTCTGCATTAGGCTGGTAAAGCTTTGCAACTTTTTCAACCTTTTTAGCATTCAACAAATTCTTTTAAACATATGACTTTTAGTAAGTTAATCCATTCATTGTCTGGAACTGTGCAAAGTGACATAAAAGCACAATGAAGCCTAATTAAACTGGTAAAAAAAAAATCTAAAAAAAAAACAAACACAAGTTCACATTGAGATAATTTTATTCCAGCTAGAGAACCAGCACACCTAGTCATGTGGTGTGCACCTGTAGCTCTCTCTCCTTCCTGTCTTTCACAGGTATTAGGCTTTGGTAGTAAACACCCCCACACACTTTCTCAGAGTGGTATGGGGGTGACATAGCCTGTGGGTATTGATAGCAGCCAGGCAGGGTTGTGTATGTCAGCACCAGCTGTTCTCTGCAAAGAATGCGTGTTATCATGCTAAACAGGATGCATCTTTTCTGCATTAGGCTGGTAAAGCTTTGCAACTTTTTCAACCTTTTTAGCATTCAACAAATTCTTTTAAACATATGACTTTTAGTAAGTTAATCCATTCATTGTCTGGAACTGTGCAAAGTGACATAAAAGCACAATGAAGCCTAATTAAACTTGCTCCATGAAAGCTAATTTGTCAAACCCAGAAGCATAGTTCATAGATAAATGCTAATATTTGAAAGTCAAATTAAAGTTGAAAAGGTTTGTAATAACAGTTAATTAACTCTTGTTTTGTTTTCCTCTCACAAACTTGAACCAGCTGAAATATTGCTCAGTTCATCTTTAACATTTTGGACCACAAAGATAAAATTCAAAGCTTTGAGATAAGCCTTTGATGTTGGTATTCTCTACAGATTATATATTATTTTAAGATCTCTTTGTTTAAAAATTCATTTTTATTATCCCTGCATGAAATGCATGGCAATTCCCCAAATAACTAACCATCAGGGCAATTAACATCTTCGATCGACACCATATTCCTGATAATTAATACAGACTTTGTACCTCCCCTGTGATAGCTGCAAGGGTTTGATTTTTCAGAGCAACTGTTCATTTACAGAATCAGTTTCATCCTAATGAAAATGGATTGTGAAACTTTAATGAACAAGACTTTGCTGTCATAATAATAAAGACTTTGAAACAACACGAAGACCTACATAGCAAGCATCTCGCTATACTCGTGTTGCTACACTGTATCAAACCAATTAAGCCATACAATGAATATTAACACCAGTGTTTTTCTAAACTATATGACATCAGATAAACTCACAAAAGTGAGCATAATATTGCTTCGACAACTTCTGGCTTTATAGCTTAATAAACTAGCATCTGTAAAGCAAGATGGCTTGATCTGCCTTCCTCCCTTTGGTTTAACAAAGGTAAGCAAAAGTCTGGAAATCCAATTTACATACAGTGCTAGTGTGTTTGCTATGAAAGGCAACGGATTGCCTTTCCTGTATGCTTCCACCACTTAGGAAGTATATATAAAAACAAACAAGTACGAAAGAGATCTGCCAAAGAATGCTGTCTCTGGCATGCACGTAAGTGCTTGTACCGGTACCTTGCAGGATAAATAATTCTTTTATTAACAGGTAGGCTATCCTGAGGAGAGTTTGCTGTTTCAACATTAATCTTGGGTGGCCTTGCCAAGAACTCCCTGTCAGCGAAGGGTTAAGGGGTTTTCAACCAGGTAACTAAAACAAAAATAGAAACAGAGACAGGGAGAGAGAGCCTGGAAGAGAAAGGGAGACAGCAACTGACTGCAGCACCTGACTTCGGCACACAGGGACACTTTGCTTCCCCTGGCTGGCCAGAGCAGGGCCGGGAAGGGTCAGAGGGCCCTGCGGCCGCTCCCCTCGCCACCTTGCCCCAGGGCCTTGGCTGCCTGTGCTCAGCTGCCGCCGGTGACCCTGCTGGGGAAAGAGCGACAAGGAAGCCCCTGGAGGCCTACCCCAGCTTGGGAGCTGCCTGTGGGCCCTCCCTTGCTGAGGCACCTTTCCTGCTCCACCTCCCACCTGCCTCATCCCCACGGACCCACCTGGCGTGTGGGGCTCCCGAGCGGCCCTGGTTAGCGCTGTGGGCCCTGACCTGCCCTCCCTGCCGGGGTCCGTGGGGCCACCCTTGTCAACGGGGCAGCCCCCGGGAGTGGGGGCAGCCGAGGGGAAGCGCTGCCTCCCCTTCGGCCCTGTCATGGAAGGTCTCTAACACGTAACCTGACACGTCCCCGTCAGGATGTGGTTCAGCTTAAAAACCAATCAACCAACCAACCAAGCAACCAACCAACCAACAACCTGGTGAAGAAAGAAAGTATTTGGAGGGAGGGAGGGTTAAAATTTGCATCTGCTAAACCAAGATATCAGTGTGTTTATACAGCCCACCTCACCTCTGTGCAGGGCTCCCTGGAAAGCTCAGAAAGGAATTTTGCTCTGCCTCTAATGCCCTGATGAAAGGTCTTTCAAAGTTGTAATCTAAGCTATAATGTGCCCTTAGTTTTCATTTGGCTAAATCCCCTCAAACATGGAAATGGCTGATCGTTCCCATTTAAAAAAATGGTGTACAGGAGGGAAGGGATAGAATCATTAGTAAATAAATGAATGGGATGATTTTAAAAAAGAATAATTTGCTCAATCAAGAATAATTTGAACATCATCTAAGTAGTCATGGAAAATCATAAACTATTACCCTATATAGTGCTCTGTTGACTATTAAATGTCTCCTTTTTCACACCACTGGCCTGAATGAATAACTTGGCAGCACAAAATTAGCCAGGTGGCAAAATGTGCTTGTGTCAGCTATTGGCCAAACAAAACAGCAAATAGCAAAGCTCATTTTGCAATGTCACATTAACTCCTTCAACACTGGAGGTACATATTTTTATATCTGCTGTGTAGCAGTACCTGGGAGCAGGCCAAAAGAGAGCCTTTCACTCTCTGCAGCACAGGTGGCTCTGCTCTTGCTCTGCTCGTCGCAGTTGCAGGTTGAGGTGATGTTTGTAGTTGTTTCCATATGTGGCATCTGAGATTATACAGAAGGGGCTGCTCTGTAACATCTGTGTCAGCTTAACATCCCAGTTTGGAAAAACTGTATTCTCAGATGCTCTTTGCCAGAGGGGATTTTATGCACAACTTCCTTTACCTTTATTAGCGCCATCTCTTCACATTATCGTAATACTTACCAAATTTTCTGTTTTCACATTGTCATTATCTTATGTTTATCTTCAGCTTCTAAGAGACCTTCAGGAAATGGATGTAAAGAGCGTGAAGCAGTAAGCCAAGTGTTAGAGGACTAAACTGTATTATGTTCCTAGTAGCTTCATTGGAATTACCTCAGGGATTAATCTGGAGTTTTACTTACATAGCATTACTAAAATATTATATACGACAAAAGGACGCTTATCTCATTGATGTCAGTGGGATTCTTTTGATAGATTTCACAGAACTTATCAAGAGCAACCAATGACCTTTTTCATTCTAGAGGTTAATACAGGGGAACAAAATATGTTCTTTTATAATTAGCAGCCTTTTCCAGCTATGGAAACTCACTTTCCCATTGCACAGCTAACAGTAGATCCCTAAAGTTAAGACTGGGCCTGTTTTTTGTTAACAAAGAATTTATTTAACCTTAGTATGTAATATTTCCCTGAAGTACTATGGAATTTCATTAAGAAAATAAAGGCAGTATTTCATAATTAAGTTCCCGGTTTAATATTTTTTACATGAGGCATGCTTTACTGATAAAACTTACCATGTCATTCACTGTAAACCCAAAGCAGAAAAGGGTAGGATATTGGCAGCTGTATTTTATACAAAGGACATTTATAATTTTTTTGGTCCACAACATATATATCTCATATTTCAGATTCACTTTACTTCCGAAAATGATAAACACATTGTACCTAGCCAAGGATGATGTCCTGTTCTTATCCAGGCAGTCTCTTTTCCACTGAGTTGTTTCACATGCCCTAGGCAAAAGACATGGGTGAATATTTTCCATTAAAAACAGCAGTGGTGGGAGGAGGGAATCACCAGTACTGTAAGTTAATGAGATGGGGGGCTTTAAATACACTTAATAAACAGTCACTTAGGCTGAGCATAATAAGTCATGGAAATTTATAAACTATTACCCACTATAGTACTTCATTGACTATTAAGCATCTATTTTTCACACCACAAGCCTGAGTGAATAGCTTGGCAGGAAAAAAAATTGGCCAGGTGGCAAAACGTGCTCAGTACAACCCATGTCAGATATTGGCCAAACATAATAGTCCAATAGAAGCTGATTTTGAAATGCTTTTTTAACCCTTGATAGCCTATGGTGAAGTTTTCTAGGAGCAAACAGAGTTATATTCCTGAAAACAGTAATATGCATTAGTACTATGCATGCATGTTTTCCTAGGTACAGTGCTTTTGTCTATCCTGGATACCTGTCCTCTCTATACTGCATATCTGTGATCTCCAGTTCTGCTGATGGTCACAGCCCGGGGACAGAGGCACTGTCTGTCATCTGAGGTGTGAGAGCGCACCTGACAAAGTTTTCATTGCAGGCTTTTAACCCTGGGTTTTAGACCATGCTCTAATTTGGGAGCCTCTGTCACCCTTATTTAAAAATAGCCTCCAAGGAGGACTGGGGGAATTTCTAGTCTAGTTAAACACATGGCGATCCCTAATCACTCTTCCATGAGTGAAACGACGTTTTCTGGTGTAGAGGTAAGGGTTTACCTGTGGATTTAAAACTGTGGCATGCATGGAGTTACACAGGACAAGAAATGTCTGAAAGGAAATCTCTGAGCTTGGTTCCTTGGCCCCATATTAGCTCTGCTGATCTCTGTGGAGGGACTGAAAAACCAGATTTCTAGTAGTTCATCAAACTTCAGGCACCCCCAGGCTGTTTAAGCATCCTAGGGTGTCTCATGCCTGGCTGAAGAGCCCCTATATAACATAGAGTAGAAGGGCTAAAACTGGTAGCATATAGCCCATTGGAAACTATTCAAAGTCTAGATGAAAAATGAGAGGTTTGCACTGTATCTGACCTTTCATCATCCTTTGTGACTTCAGTTAGGCACAGCAGCAGAAAGACAGCAACCTTGTTTTCCATTATGTCCTCATATCTGTCAGAGCAAAGGATGTATTATTTTGATTCAGCTTCTCGCCCCAGCCTCATGTGTTTCTTCCTTTCTCCCATCTAATACTGCACTTCTGTCTTCAGCATACTCACCCCCTCCCTGACAAATTTTGGGAGCATTTTACCAGGTTAGACAGAGAGACAGAATTATCTTTATCTCTTGCCGATACCATCCATCACTACAAATCCAACTGTGCAGCACATAGCAGGTTACACCTCCTGCCACAAGCTACCTTGACTGTGTTCCTGTGTGCCACTACAGGGCTAAAAATCATTGTGTTAGAAGAATGGCTCAGCCTCCAGTGTCCAGTCTCTCTCTGATAGCTGATCCATTCACTTTTTTGGTCCCTGCTGAATACTACCATCTAGAAATGGCCCCCTAGCATCCACTGCTGGAGAGGTGGCACAGATATACCACTGAAAACACATCTGGTGAAGCTGTGTCAAGCATTATATTCTTGGGACAAAGGGCTGTATGGGAAGGAAAGGAGACCTTACAGGTGTCTTAGTGTCTGTTTGCATCAGTCTAGCTGACACAAGGGGGGCCAATGGTGCAACACTGAACTGAGCCCAACATACGCAGCCAAATGAAACTGCTGCAGGAATGAGTGTAGGTTAAAAAAAAAAAATCCAGTTACGGGAGCTGGAATTAGGCCAGAACACCTTCACTAACACCTCTATTCATGAAAAAAGAAAAAAAAAGTGATCCTTAATGACCACAAATGATCACAGACTCTGTTTTACATCTCTTACAAAAGCCAGCATATTCAGCAGCATTACATTCCCCAGAGCTAGACGGATAAAGGGGGAAATATGTCATTGATTTTTCCCCCCCCAAGAAATTAATGACAGTGTTTGCACTAATTTCAACAGTACAGAGATTTTCAAAAAGAGAATCAGTCCTGTTTAACCTGGAAGCTAACAGTATTAAAAACCTAAGGTGTCTTACTCACTGCTTTCTTTTGCAGAGGCAATCAGGATCTGCTTCTTTTCAACTAGTACACATAAAAAGCCTCTTAACCATTAGACTGTAACGCTATTACCTGCAGCAGAATGGAAACAACCAGCCTCTCTGAAGGTACCTTGTAACGTCATTCCAATGGGGCAATTACTGGTCTGTCCCAAAGCTCACTGAAGTAGATGGAAGGGCTTCTGTGGGTCTCACTGTGGGTCTTACAGCCAGCTATGGACACACATAGAAAAGACTATGCGTTTTTCATTTCCGCCACTGAAGAACTATCAGTTTATATGAATGCTAACTGCTTTTAAGGGTCATGCCTTTATATGCCTTTTCTGATATATATAATTCCATCTCAAAAATGTCCTGTTTTATACTCAAACCATGTAACCTATTCATCCACTGGTTATTCTTTATCAAAACTTTGTTCTCTGTTACTGGATACTACCTCTTATTATTTTGTCCTGCAGTCAACCTCCCCCTTAGCTGTGTAAGAGAGACGCTCAGTCAGACTAAGCTCAGACTAATTGGACTTGAACTACACAAAAACTCAGTGGTTACAGAATTAGCAATAGCTCATAATGTGCAAAGGCACAATGGAGTATATAGCCACTGGATACTTAGCGCTATACCGTATACACATATAAGCCACCAAAAGTATCCAAGTTCTCTTCAGTATCCATGGGTACATTTTACTTACTGCATGGCACTATTCATCATAGTACCTTCTAATCATTTGAGCCACCAAACTGTGTGAACAGAATGGCATGATTAATGGCAGCAGGTGGCACAATTGAAGAAGCTCTGAAGAAAATGGATATTTAGTGATCTCTGTCCATGAGAGAGGTGGATTTCACCAAGAAATGAGCTTATCAAGCTCCTTATTAAGTTGATAAATATTTTCTGAGAGAGCAAGAAAAGGATGTCTTTTTCAAGTGAGGAAAAAAATCTACATGGATTTCTGTAGCTAGATGCCTACACAACATTTTTAAAATCAACCTCAAGATACATCTCATTATTTCAATTAACAGGATCATTGAGATCTGTCCCTTGAAGTCAGATTTTCTATTCGTAGGTTAGGAAAACAGAAAGACTTTCCTTTATTTGCAAGAAGAAAAATATTTTTTGTGAGGAAGAGGGAACATAAAATTTACTCTTGCTAACAGGTAGCGTATGCTGCACTTTGATTCATCTATTTTCAACTTTAAGGTTTATTAAGCAACATAAACCTGAGGTTTAAAATAAATATACACGAATCTAGTGTCAGACTGTGGCTTGGGTTCAGTAGGAGTCTGTATCTACCTTCTCTTACTCACATACAAACACAGAGATATATCTTCCCCTTCTCCATATTCCTATTTATTCAGTTCCTTGCCCCCTGAAATTTGCATACACAGGAGTAAGAAGGACTGACTTGCCTTTACTTACCCATACTCTCCTCAACTGGAAAAGGAAGAGGAATGAAGAATTAGGAGATCATATTTTCCCCTCACACACTTGCTGGTCATCAGTTCTCATTGGGATTCAATGTCTTGCGGGACAATTCTTGGCATGGTGTATTCTTTTTCCCAATAATTTACTCATATTATTGCCTACTAAAATCTCACCTTTACTTTGCATGAAAACTACTGAATCGAAACTAAGAGAACAGCTCACATGGATCTACATATATTCCTCAGATTATTTGTTCAAAGAGACTGATATATTTCTGCTGTCAGACTTACAGTTGGCTTAACACAACTTGGAGCCTACAGTGTTGCTCCAACATGTGCTACTGGTAAAGTTTGCTCTTTCCGAAATGTTACGTTATTTTTCACTGCCAAAGCACACACCAATCCTGTGCTCAGCTATGGAAACTTAATGAATTAAAGGAGGCCGTTATTGAACTCTGAAAAATTTATTTTATTTCATATTCTTTTTTTACATTGGCTTCTACTCTGAAATGCTTCTGCCACTTTAATGGGCAATAAAAAATGGCCAAAATCATTGCTGTCCTTAGACCCTGTGGTGGTTAAATAAAAGAAAGCAATATTCCAGCCTACATGTTGAGAGGGAACACACACCTTCACTTCACTTCGAAAGCAGACAAGCATTTTTGCTTACGTGCTTGCAAAGGAAGAGTGTTGTCATACCATCATCGTAAGGTTTGGCATTAGGGTTATTGAACCTATTCTCATTTCTAGACTCGCCATTGTTGGGAAAAAATCCTATGTTTAACATCCTAGGCTGACAGGAGAAGTAAGAAGCATGAGGGCTTGTTGCTTGATTGCTGATGGGGTGGCATCTTGCTGCTGCTCTACCAGGGCCCCTGTGATGGATCTGAGCAAAATACTGTGAATTTTTAAAGTGAAGCCCCACTCAGTCCCTTTTAGGCAATATAGGGTGCTCTAAAATTGAGGTTTTGCTTCATATTTATCTACTTTTATTTCATCTTTTGTCAAAGGATATAATTATAATCACTGATCACATATTCTTGGCTCTGGTAACATGATCTCTTCCTTATGCTTTATTTACTGTCATCTTACAACCCTCTGAATTCTGAATTTCATCTAGCAAAAGTTTGGAGGATTTATGCTCCTCCAAGATGCTTGTGGGGTTGCTTTTTTTCCTTGTTATATGCCATTCATGCCATCTACACAAACTTGCTTTTTCAGCTATGGAACAAATCCTTAAGACACCACTGTAGATGCAAACCATGTACCCAAATGAGTTGATTTTGGCACCCAGATTGCTGATGAAATTTATGCTTCATTAACAAATGCTTAATGTATATAATACACATATTTTAGAATTGACCTCAACCTGGCCAGGGAGGCTGGCTGACCCCATGAAAATACAATTACCTAATGAGAGATTAGAGAGTTTTGCTTATTGTATTTACTATTTCTAGGAAATTACTTTGTGTCTGTGTAGCTGCGTCAACCTTCTTGCTTAGAATGTTTTAATGTTATTAAAGCTTGCAAGCTAAACTAGTGGAAAGACAGGGAAAGGCAGCACAATTTCCTTTTAGATCAGAGCCAATGTTTCTCCAAAACCTTAGCAGGCTGGGTTTGCCATAAGATCAATGCAGCTGAACACTCCACCTGCAGAATGAGCTCACTGTCTGTGCATTACGCTAGCCCTCTGCCAGTCCAAGTAGTAAGACTCCTGGGGTTGGTCTTGAACCTGCTACTCCCCACACTGGAGTGCTAAGCTTTGCTGCCAAGACACCAGGCCAGGTATTAAATGCATTCTTGTTTCTGTTACTTTCCAACACTCAGAGGACCACATTAGAAAGCCCAGAAAACTTAATTGGAAAGCAAGGAGAATGCAGAATGCTTAAAGACCTTTTACAGACAGGAATATGTTCTCAAAAAACCAAACCAAACCAAAACAAACCCCACGAATTTAAATATTCAGCTCACGTTTCCTTACAGAGGCATTAGAATGGTCAATCCTATTTGAAACAAACAAACAAACAAACAAAAGAATCAGGACTGAGTTAAGTTTGTCTTCATTGCTGTATTAAATTTTATGTGGCCTGCTCACTTCAACATTGTAAGGCTTCCATCTTTTGGAGAAGGGGACTTTATGGACACCGTAGCTCAAATCCCCAGGTGTAGGAGCCCTGGGGTATGAACGCACCAAGGACCTCCAGTTCAGTCTCACTCAGGACTTTGGATGAGGCATGTGCCCCCCATGAACACCTTGGAAACCACAGCGAAGGGCAGGAGTGTTGCTTTTAATTAATTTGAGTAAAACTAGTGAACAGGAAAGTGAGGTTCCCATAAAAGCAATTTGGCAGGAGGGTTTACCTTAGGTTTTATAGCTCTTTCAAGGGAAAAATGAAAAGTCCATTTGTGGTTTTCTAGTTGTGATTATTTGAGGTAAAAACTCAAGCACCTCAGGTTTATCATTGTATAGACTGTATGCATGGGAAATAATGCACAGTAGAATTCGACCACTATGTTAAGTCAAGCTTCTCACTTACAGGTTTTCCTAAGATCAAGATAGCAACAAGAAGCAATTTAAAGATTCTGAGATGCAGTGAGGAACTTGGAAGCACATAGGCACTAGGATACATTTTTTCAATATAGCTGATTGTTAAAAAAAACATTAGTAATTTACTGCTTTCTGAATCAGAGCTAAATTTTAGTCTTTCATTGTTTCACAAGACTGCTACTTTTAACTGTTTATTTGTTCCACTACAAAGAGCTTCCCTATTAACTATGGTCCTTACTGTGTATATTTTGCTAGCCAAACTGACAAAGAAGAGAAGGAAAGCCTTCCATTTGTAGTTATATGTCTTAAAAGAAATATTTCTATGCTATTTTAAGCTACCCTAAACATGACACTGCCTTCAAACTAGTCATGTAAGTCAGGGGGAATAAAGAGGAAGCAGTCATATAAATTTGTATAGCTCCACTATTTACAATGGAACTGCATTGATTTTTCTCTTCTGAGATTTTTAAAACTTAACTGTGTTGTTGGGTATGGAGGAAGAGACTTCCAGTAAAATATTATTTAGCATGTAAATAATAAACCTTTGAGAAATCCATAAACCCTCATCAAAATACATGTCTACTGCTGTAAACAGCAGTTCCAAGTTTTCTGTGCCTTTATTTGGAAAGGTTCTCCACCTTGAACAAGAAATGATTAATGAACAATAATTAATCTGATGGTTTTGACAGCTGCTATTTGTGTTGAACTTTGATATACAGCCCAGTCACAGCTTTCTTGTTGGTGGCTTCACAATAAGGTAATTGATCTGGATCCAGACTGAAAGGCAACCATGTCTCATCACAGTCCTACAATGTCAGTCCTCAGTGCAGAGGGGAGCAGTAACTTAAAGAAGCTGTTAATATTTTTGAATAACTTACTTGAAAAGAAAATGCATGTTGATAAAGTTTTGCTATTAACCCTAACATATTAATCAATTTTCATCTGTCAAGAATAACAAATCTGCTTTCTCTCTGATTTGGCTAGGAACAATGCCAAAGCCAGGAGTGTTTGCACATTAGTGCAAGTAGAGGGTAGAGGGTAGTAGTAGAGTTACTATGCACATTTGGAGGAACTATATCATGTAAAGGAATAGCTCTCAACAGGATCAATGCCCCTGACTCCCTGTGTAAGTAGGGAAATATCAAGCAAGAGCACTAAGGTGGTTTTGTCCACATATATGACATTAGTGAGGTTTTTAGATTAAAAAAAAAAAACACCAAAAACCACAAAGTGAAGAAATTGAAATGGTCAGAAAGTTATAAAAATGTGAGATCAAAAGCAACAGCCATACAATGAGAAATATCAGAAGCTTTATCTGTGTAATAAGGTGGTTTTGTCCACATATATGACATTAGTGAGGTTTTTAGATTAAAAAAAAAAAAACACCAAAAAACACAAAGTGAAGATATTGAAATGGTCAGAAAGTTATAAAAATGTGAGATCAAAAGCAACAGCCATACAATGAGAAATATCAGAAGCTTTATCTGTGTAATCCAAATGTCTTGATTACATCCCAGTCGTACTTAGCTGGGGAAGGAAAGTTCTCCATTAATGCAAGATTCTTTGACATAGCATGACAAGATCCCATAGCTGAAGATTAACTTCAGCTACCAGCTGAAAGAAACTCACATTAGAAATACACTGGTTTTCCTTTTCTTTTTTAAGCATAGATTGTCATTAATCACTGGAGCAATTTAAGAAAGCAATTAATTTACTGTTAACCCTACAGTATTTCAGTCAAACTAGGAGGATGTCTCTCTAAAAAATGTATACTCACTCAGGAGCTATAGGATAGATGCAACGTCACTTATTGCCTTCAAGTGGCAAGCCAGACTAGATCATCCCAAAGTATCCCTCCAAAATCCATGACACAAAATAAGAAAAATTCAGTTTAAATCAGTGGAGCTATGTAGATGATGCCCCTTAAAAAATGAGGAGAATTAAAAAAAAAAAAAAAAAAAAAATCAGTCATTGGTTTTGTGTACTTGTGAAAAGAGACACTGAAAAATATTCGTAGGTCTATATGCTACGCAAGGGACCTCCCATCCTATTCCGAGTATTAGTGTTTGGATGCTGACAAATAAATTACATTAATTGCATTCATTCTAGCAACCACTTAAACACCATTAGGGCTTATGCATACAATAACCGTGCCATTAGTCAAATCTGGATACCTCGCTGCTGGTAATCAACATTCTGTCTTCTTCTAGTATAACTATCTTAATTTCTTTCTGCAAGCCTCCTTCAGCACCATTCAGCTTTTGAACATGAAATTAAGGAAATTATAATTTTGCCTAATAACATTACATGGTGTTCTCTCAGAGTTATATTCTACTGGGCTACTTGCAATTACTTGCAGAGAAAAGCTGAGAAGGTTTGCTGCCTATGCTACTTTTTTTTGCCACGCTGCAACCACCTGCTGCAATACCATCCTCATATTACTGTTATAATTGTTGCTTTGCTTCTTTCTTAGTCAGGGGGGAAGGGGAAGTAAGGCTCATTTTCTTTCCTATCCCTCTCCCAGGAGACTGACAACCTAGGCCAGGAGGGACATGGGACATGACATACAGAGGACTAAAAACTGGGAAAGTCACCTGCCCCTTGTATCCACTTTGAAATAAGAGAAAGTGGAGGATGGAGTGGGAGGCTTCTTGAAACCTGTTTTCCTTCCTTGCCCTCCAGCTGGCTGTAGGAACTGCCATCAAGCCCACAGAGTCCTGGGGTTAGGGAGCCGATTGCTTGCCAAAGCTGTCTGTGCATGCTCTCCCAAGAGTTGATCCAGCTGTAGGGGCATCTGCTCTCAGCAGTCCCAGAGTACCATCTCTAGGAGTCCCCAGCTTTGTCATCACTATAGCTACTTCTGCACGTGAGGAGCAGGGGACTATGAGCCTTCTTTAAAAAGTAGCTTGAAAACACTCTTGGAATTTCACCAGTCCTGTGTCAGTCCATGATCACAACAGTGAGATGATTTAGTTTTCATATTGACACCAAAAACTCATCTATGCACCAGGGAGAAATTCCTTGATTATTTGAGTTAGAGAACTACTTTATGCAACTGGGAGAAAAAATTAAAAGTCAGGGTAGGAGGCTTTAAAACTGATCACAGATCACAGAGGTCTCTATTTCTATCATTTCATTAGCATTTGTTACTGTTTGATCAAGGCAATAAAGAAAGGGATGAGTACACCCAGCATGGCATTTTGCAACTTTGGAAGTGCGGTTTGTCCACAGCTTTAAATGAAGCTCAGTAATAAATTAGCAGACCTGAAAAGATGAATCTTAGGAAGAGCATCTCGCCATTAGTTCAAACTCTTCATTCCACAGACAACACCTGGCCAAGATTCTTAAATTCAGCATTGATACGGCATTGTCCTAAATGTAACAGTTGTTCATTAAAATCAAGTTCTTTCATTTATGTTCATTCTCCCCCCTCTTGTGGTTCATTATAAAATCACAATTGTTGCTTTCAGAAATGTTCCATAGTTGGGCTTTCATGCACAAAGGATAGAAAAGGATCCACAAAATCTAACCAGGCAGAGCTACTAATAAGCTCAACAAAATGCAAGTATAGTAAATAATGAGCTTGTTATTCAGGGTAATTCTCATTGCTAATTTAAATGTTCTCTGTAATCTCTGATTGAAAGCAAATCTTGCCACAAATGATATGGAATACATTTCAGACAGATTTACCGTAACTATTAATCGGATATCATGTGCTATTGTCTGGGGAAGATTTTAATACTTGCACCCTCAATCATTTATTGTCTTACTAGCTTAACATAAAGTATTGTAGCTATAATGTCTTCAGCTAGATCTTCAGCTTGTATAAGTTGATGTAGTTCTAAAATACTATGAACTTGTGCCAGATGGTATGACAGCTCCCTTGTACAGGCAACTTTTTGCATTTCTTACATACAGGTATGTTTCCCCACCAGACTGAGCACCCTGACCTGATTCAGAAAAGCATAATTATGAAAAGTACTAACTGAAAATATACAAAGACTTTGTGTACAGATCTTGGGTATTCAAAGGTCTGCAGTAAGAGTAGGCTTTAGCCATGAAAATGGTTAGAAATGGATGTGGATATGCATACAGACTCAGGGAATCTCTGTTTAATTAAAAATGTGTTATCTGTGTCATGATAAATCTAGAGAAACTTGTGAGCAGCAGGCCAGCTAAATAAGATTGATGGTCTTAGCAAATCAGAGACACAATGCAGGAAAGTCAACATGTACTAACAAAATTTGTCTGGAGGATTAAAACTTATTAATAAAGTCAGAAAACTGTCATGTCAGAGTTTCTCACCATAATGCTAACTGACAGCCAAACAGTTCCAATTTTGTAATAGGTAAGTTAGACTATCACACATAATCTCTTTAGCCAGGCAGTCTCATAACCAGAGCACACTGCTGAAGTGCAACAACACCCATTACTAGAAAAGCTGTTGTGACTGGGCATCTACTTTGATTCACAGGACTCAACTGAAGGCTGCAGGAATAAGATATTACAACAGGTCATATGCTTACAGGTGCAAAAATCAACACAAAATCTCCACACATCTGCAGCTTTCAGAATTAGAGGTAAGACTGGTGGTAGACTTGGATTCTGATGAATAACAGCAGATGGTTTCCTTTTGTCATACCATGATAATAAATCTCCTTAACAGTAGAAAATCCTTAAGGACAGCTTGGTGGAAAGCCTTACAGAAAGTTTCTCACAGATTAGACAATTTTTAACAAAAAGGATATAATGGGTAAAAAAAAACAGGCACAATAATGTGAACCAGCTAAATGTAATATTTGAAACAGTTCTTAGTAAGAATGAAAAATGGTGGTGGGACTTCAAGGAGCAGAATTCTCCATTTTCCCCTGGGTATTTCTTGTGCCTGTTACTCTAAATATTGCAGAAAAATCCAAGTGATGCAGGGTCTACCAACGATTAGCTTTTCTACTAGGAATATGAGTTTGACTCCACTAGATAATGCTGAATCAGACACTGAAAAATCATTTAACGTTACCCACCAGAAATCACACAGTTTATTTAGTCCATTGTATGCAAAGGCTGAAAATGCAAAGTGCTGGGTAAAAGAGAGATTTGCTGAGAGCCTGTGGAACTACTTCGGACACTGGTAATTTGGCTTTTAGTTTAAGGTGAACAGGAAAACTCCTACTCCTCACTTTCTACAATTTTTAATTGTATGACACAATCACATCATACGATCAGGTCATAAACTTTGTAAAGTCATAAACTTTTTGGATTTTAAGGATTAAAGATTAGGCGTAGACTGAAGGGGATGGGATAAGTAAATTGCAATAGCACACAGATAACATTGGAAAACACACCTCAGGGGTACATCTCAAAGGCCAATTCATTGCCTACATCTTCCTTGTCCCAGAGGGAATTATTTATCAGTGGTTCATAGTAGTAAAATTTTGGGAAACCCTGACCCCCAGCCAATCCCAGCAAGCCAGTCAGAGGTTTTTTTGTGCCAAGAGGGATTGCTTCATCTTCTGCAATCCCATCCCCTTTTCCCTCCCCTCTGCACGCTCCCTCTGAGGGGAGAGAGGAAGCAGATGTATAACCCTGCTGCTCCTGCAAGCCCAGTCCCAAGGTCCAAGTAACCTACATCAGGATGCAAGAAAAGCCTTCACACTCTTATTGGGCATGCAGTACACATTGCAATCTAGCCCCAAGAAATCAAGAGATTAAAGTTAGAACATGGTTTAAATGGATCTGAGTGAATAATTTTTAATGAATGTATTTAATGATGGATAAGTTTCCTTCCTTCTTTCCACAAAATGTGGGGAGTGGGTTGCAATTTGCTTTACATATTCTTTTCTCATTGAATTTTTTTTTTATTCTTTTGAAGTAAGGGGTTGCTACTCCAAGCACAAACTCACTGTTCAATTGCAGTTGGTCCCATAAATCACTTAATATTGTTTCCATCCTCCAGTCTAATGAACATAACTCATGGAATCAGCTTTGTGGTACACAGGCTTACAGAAAGCACATTAGAAATTCACTTTTCATAGTATTCCTGTGTGAGCTTAACATTTATTTTCTGCCAACAGTTATACGATTAAAGTTTAATAACTCTATGAGTGTGTGCAGGAAATGACACCAAAAGCAACCCCAAGATGGCTGAAGATTTGCTTCCAAATTTGCACAAATATAAGTAGAAATTGTTTCTGCATTATTCATCCAACTTTAGACCTAAACCAAATATGTCTTGCTAGCAGCCTTGGAAACATATGATGAAGTGTTTTAAAATTCCAGTAGATGTCACCACTTCTCCCCCAGCAGGTCCTTAAGTACATCTAAAAGAAGCTTTTGAAAACTCAGTTTGCACTACATCATGAGTTGAGAAAGCAGAGAGACTAATTTTGCTTTGGGTTACATCTATGTGTTTTGACAGAAAAAGGATACATCCATTTTTCTAATCTGTGTCAATGAATTTATGAGCTTATAGAACTCATGCCACTATTGTAAACCAAACCACACGCAGATTAGCTGTCAATTGCGAAGTGATGTTGCTAATACAAAAGAGTATCTAGTGTTGTATTAATTTTTCCCATGTCATTTGATACTTCATAAATATAAAAGTTTTCAACAATACTTTGGTTATAACTATAGCCCTGATTGTGACTACAGTTGGTTTTCCAGCTATAGTGTTCATATCCAGTCCCTGCAACATTTGTTTGCTTTAGTTTCCGAAGTTTAAACAAGCCCCAGTAGTGTCTCCTTCCTAAACACTTGGGTTCAATTGTTTTCAACTTTCACTTGCTGTTATCCACCCCTCTCATGAAAAATGAGACCTCATGCTTCAGTTCACCTGGTTTTCATGGCTACATTTTTCTCCACTCCCATTGGGAACAAGAGGCCCACGAGGCCTAGAGTTCCCACATTATGGAAGAGGGCTCATACTCCTTCTGGCCAGCTACATCCAGTCAGAGATTCCTGGTACCTTCCCTTCTCATTTGCACACTAAGTTTCCATAGGAGCATATATTTTAAAATAAATATCAGATTAAAATCAAGGCCAGCTAAAATCTGGATCTTTGATTAAGGAGACACAACATCAATGCATATTCATTTGCTTATACTGACCTTGGCTCCTTGCATCTGACAGCTGTAGCATCTTTCATTGTTCTCTATAAAATTAATAACTTTTCATCACTTTATATTTATCTATCTGCATCATGGAATAAAACAAAAAATTACTTACTTTGCTCTTTTAAAAGAAACTCAAATCCACAGAACCAGCCTAAGAAAAACTTATCCTGCTACAGAAAAATTCTGTAGTCTAAGCTTCATTTTCTGAAGAATTTAACATTCCTTTTCTTTAGAGACAAATTTTACATTTTTTTTAAAGAATATTGGAAGACAAAATTAATCCTCAACAATTCCCAGGGCAAGAAAATGTTTTGTGTGATTTTTTTTCATGTGACCAGGTGGCCCCAAGAGAAGCTGGCTTTCTGGCTACATTCATCCCTTAAGACTTGGAAGAGAATTTGGATGCATAGCAGTGCATAGTGACCATATATTTCTGATTAGTTCAACAGTATTTTAAAGACTTCAGAAAGGTTCATTTGCAGGTCTGTAGCTGACTTAATCTTATTCAGATTTCACCCAGATTAAAACAGCCAAACTGACTAGACACATTACACACGTAAGGAAAATTGGCTCTTAAATATTCTAGGAAATGAGATAAGATTCAAATTCATCACTAAGACTTTTTAAAATGTCCTTATTCATGTGACTGGGTCACTTGAATGAGTTAAAAAACTATCAAGCACTTTTTAAGACTATTTAAAACATTAATGTTTCAATTACTTTCCCACCCAGCTGTAAAGGGGCCTCTAGATTACTGTATTGTCAATGGGATTTGTAGAATAGCAGCCAGAACTAACATGAAACTGAACAATAGCAACATTGTACTCCTTCTCAAGAAAAAAGAAAAATGCAGCCTATGGTAAAACCTTGGGCTGCCACATGAGGACTGACTCCTTTTACAAGAATCTTCTGATTGCTTTCTATTTTTTAAAAATCAAACCTTCATGTTAAGCTTTTAAAATCATTTGCTTGTTTAACTCCTTTTAAAGAATCTTCTGATTGCTTTCTATTTTTTAAAAATCAAACCTTCATGTTAAGCTTTTAAAACTTGTTTAAAAATAGCTTAAAATTGAAAAAAGACTTTTTACTTTTTATGTTAAAAGCAGTTTATTAACTTGACTAGAAGTATGAGACTGGAGGATAATAATATAAGCAACTGTCCCTCACAAAATTGGCTAATTATTAACATTAAGTATTCCAGAAAATGCTTCAGCATTACGACTCCTTTTACAAGAATCTTCTGATTGCTTTCTATTTTTTAAAAATCAAACCTTCATGTTAAGCTTTTAAAATCATTTGCTTGTTTAAAAATAGCTTAAAATTGAAAAAAGACTTTTTACTTGAACTGTTAAAAGCAGTTTATTAACTTGACTAGAAGTATGAGACTGGAGGATAATAATATAAGCAACTGTCCCTCACAAAATTGGCTAATTATTAACATTAAGTATTCCAGAAAATGCTTCAGCATTACTAAAACAGTGCTGCCTGTACACAGAAGAAACATTATAACATTATAGTTATGTGGTGAGTTTGACTGCGGTTTTCTAGATTTCAGAAAAATCTGTCATGAGCAAACAAATAGCAAGGAAGATGGTTCTTCAGCAGGCAAGAGTTACAAATAAAGCGGAAAAAAAGAGGTATGCAGACAAAATCAGAATTATCCACAGGGCTGCAGCTCTCAGCTGTCCTGATGTGAACAGAGAGAAGTTACTGCTCAAGAGGTTTTTTGAAAAAGTAAACAAGTCCACAGGATACTGAGTGAAGGCAATAGACACCTGAACTCATGCGGGGCCATATGGCATTCTCCAAATAAAGACGACTTGGCTGAATCTTCAACAGGGGAAAGCACTTTCAGCAAGACCTTTGCTCTTGCTTGTACTTCATACGTTTCCTGGCTTTTGGCCTCCCACGTGAAACAGACCTTCAGTTTGCAGGGTAGGACTACAAAACTGCTGCAAGCAAAACCATATGATGTTTGTTCACTTGCCTGTGACTGAAAAAGTAGCCCCTGGGTGAAACTAGATTTTCTTTTGTCTGTTGACACTGGAGTGTCTGGACTCAAGGCAAAAAGGGACATACAACCTCTGTGAAATGTCCTGAAAGAAACAAAATATGAGAACCTGTTCGGTCAAATCTCATGCAAAGGCAAACAGAGTATCTAGAACTGCTGAGAGTCACTGGACAGTGAAGAATTGTCTCGGGACCTTAGGACAGTTTGTAACTGACAAGTTTATTCCACTAGTGCAGTCACTAGGCCTTAGAAGAACTGCTAAACTGAAATTTATTAAAAGAAATACTTCATACTTACAAAATTTTTACTTACCAGCAGCCATATTTTATTCTACTGATTATAGCTAAGACCTGGAAATAGTTTTATATTAGAAAAAGTAGCCTCAGAATCATAACAAAATATATAGCTTGTCTATTGACACTCACCAGAGAATGACCTGGTGTATTTGTTCATATGCAGCAAGACCCTAGAAAACAAAGTAATCGTTAAAGAATTTTTAACTGATTTGTATTGTGGCTCTTCTCTCTACTAAATAGTTTTTCTTTTCTAGTTAGCTTTTTAAAATAGCAGTGAGGGTCCATTTGTGTTTATTTTAATAGAAACATTTTAAATTAAAACTATAGCCTATTTAAGAAATTTTTTTAAGAAAAATTTATCCATACTTCTTTAGTGAAAGATGTTGTACCTCAAAAGTATCTGAGAACTAATTCAAAATAGAGTCTGAGATCTTGATGTCAATAACACCTCTGTATCAAAACCATGTTTTAATGATTTAATTTTCAGCAACCTTTTCAATTATTGCCCTCGCCCCTGCCAACTTACAACCTTTAAATCAGAATTAAAACATCTACAACATTTCCCCCCCCTCTTTTTTTTTTTGTGAAACTAGGTTGGAGGGAAAGTTAACTAATGGGTGCCATTCTCCAAATAAAATTAGAGGTTTTATTGATTTAGGCAATTCCACACCCAATATTTCAGTTATGTAAATTTTCTCTTGCTTCTCCACCTCCCCTCAAGATCCTAGTAAAGAGGCTTATTCTTCTTTCACCAGGAATATTTTGCCTGCCTGACAAAGTAACTCTCCTCCTCTCCACTATTAATAAATTCCTGGTGCATTAATATCTTTCTTCTGCTCACCATGATTCCACTACATGTGTTCTGGTTCCATGGTTAATAGGATAATACATAGTTAATGGATCATTAGTATACTGTCCATTTAATGCTTCACAGATCATTCACAATTAATCATTGACAACTGCAAGAACAAACAGGTGAGCTAAAGTTCTAAACTAACAAAGGGGAAAAAGAGTTCAATATATTTTTTACTCTGTAAAACCAGATGAATTTATCTGCTCTCGGTAGCAGTGTGATGAAGTAAAAGAGGACTAATCCATTTAGAAAGACATTAGACATGTAACAAACACTACAGAGAAAATCCTAACTAATTTACAAGGCTACAGCTGCAGTACCGGCATGTGAGCTTTCCTCTGAAGGCTTTAGTGGGACTTATGCAGAAGCTGGACCTGAAATTGATAGGCAGATTTCAGCATACAAAGAAAGATCTTTTAAATGATTAGTAACAAATAAGTCCTTAAACATATCCTTTACCATAAATAAAAATCAAAACTGTGTCATCAGAAAAATATCTCAGATCTGGGACATTTTCTTATTGATACACATAATGAGAAAAGTGAACAAATTATGAAGGTGATCAATGGATAAATGAAGAAGGCAGAACTTCAACTGAGTATGAGAAGCAACAAAAGTACTGCCACATGAAAGGGGCACTCAGATGATCTTGCAAACAATAGATGTATCAATGGAAAAAATGTTTGAATTCAGCTGTTCTTTTTGAATGAATGCTGCAGTTGAAAATATGCTTGGGCACAAAAGGCAACTCTATCTCTTAAAGCCATGTCAGATTATTAACTGCAGAACAAGCTACAAAGACATTTGCACACAAGGAATATCATAGGGTCACAAAAACAAAGAACATGTTGGTACCGTCAAAGGAGCTGGTCTTTGTATTAATATTTATTTTTAACATATTATCTTTAAGGGGCCTCAAATGAAATGAGGGATCTTAGAGAACTTAGTATCATACAAAAAGATGGAAAGCAACACTCCATCCCTGTAGTTTTTAGTCTACCTAGGAAAGAGAGACAAAAAATGAAAGTAGAAACAATTCATGCACGTTCATCTGATCTTTGCAGCAGAATCCAGAAATTCCATCTGATTGTGCTGCCCAGCGTTTTGGTAACTGTTCTAAGTAAAATGCTTTCAAAAGGGAAAAAAATAAATAAGATTTGAGTATTTGAGGAGAAATACTTGTCAGATGGTAATAACTGTGCAAATGAGAAAACAGACAACCTTTTAGCCAAGGTGCTAGACCAAGAGATTGCCTTGATGCAGATGTAACACAGCAATGAGACAGCACCAGCAAATACATTGTAAAACATGTCACTGTCTTGGGGTTCACAGATGTCGGGTTTGATGTTTCAGTTGCTTTCCTTTATACTGGCCATGCAAATCCTTCAGCTGCGATTCACTCTAAAGGCAAGCATTAATCAGTTGACATCAGGTGGAAAGACATAGAGAAAATTAGAAAGGAACACAGTTGTGAACCACCACACATATATCATCATCTGCAGCATTGATGGAAGGCATATTCTTGATTCAAGAAAGGGTTGCTAAGGTTTGCTAGCTCAGTGCTTAAGCCACAGTAAGCACAGCAGCAGAGACTGGCATGCAAGGATTTAGAAATAGCCTTGATAGTAAGCAGCTTCCATTTATGCTTATAACATGCCAGCATGGCTTCCAATAGGATGGCCTGAACCACCTGGAAATAGTCCTCGTTAATCAGTGCGTTACCCATGATGCTGCTAGGTGCCAGACTCTGCCTTGTAATGAAGGGTCGTTTCTTACTGTTATCCTGTGGTCCAAGCCTGGTAGCAGTCTGGCCAAGTGCAAAAATTTGGAAAACAAATGTTGACAAAGTCCTCTATAGCTATTGAAATGCTGTTGCCTCTATTCTTTCCCCTAATCATGGGGAAAAAAAGGGGTAAAGAAATTTATTGCAGTCCGGCAAAAGTATATCCAAGAGCTTCTGTATCTCTGGTGTACTGTAAAGTGATGGTGTCTGTGAAATGGCACATTAATGGATACTGGTTTTAAGATGCACCTATATTTATCTGGTGGCATTAACTTATAAAAGCCTCACCTCATTGTCCCAAAGAGCTAAGCAAAAAACTCCAAAACACCATTTCTGAAGTTCTCTTGAGTCTTTAAGAGCTGGAAATACCGGATTTGTCTATAACCATAACACAGTTTTTCATGAGTTTGAAGAGAAACATCTTTACACAATTTTTCAGTTATCTACTTCATTAAGAAGCTGTTTAATCAAACCCTTGTTTTAATACGTTTTTATGCAGGAATGCATTTCTAAAGAGAAATCTCTTCAATTTTTTCAAGTTTCGGCTTTGTATCTGTCCAGCATCCATTTTTCATTTTTTCATCTCTTATTTATCTAATACCTCATTTAGAGCTAAACATTTTAAGTTCAAGGAAAAAAATGTATTAATGCAACAGTAATTATCATGAGATCTTTAATAAAGTGAAGCCAAAGAAGACAACTTGACAGGTAAAGACAAGATAATTACAGTACAAGAACATTCTAAAACAAAGTCAGCAATGTAAGAGAAATTTTTTCTCCTTAGAGCTCAGCTTATTATTTTCTGGGAAAGAAGGGATGCTGGGTTTGAGGGGGGGTTGGTTTGTTTGTTTGTTTTCTGGTGAGCAGTAGCTTTCCTGACATGTGCAATGCTATTTATTAGCTCAATGGTATTTCACATATTGTCCAGAATAGCTCACTCTGGAGACCATTCTGAGTTAGTGACCTGGGACCTGTTTTCTTTCTCCCTCTCTTTAGATGCAAGAGATTTTTCTCTAATAAGAAATGGATAATCTGGTGTAATATTCTGAGCTTGATGAGTTGGTCCAGCTATTCCTCGTTTTACAATGCTGGCAAACAGGAGTCATTATCTAGCGCATACCAAACAAGAAAATAATGTCTCAGTTAGTAATTTCAAAGGGAGAGTCTGATGTTGCAAAAATTTCTGTTTTGATGGGAATTATATTTGATATGTAAACAGCACATGAAATCCCAGCTGAAAAAGTGCCTTCCTTTTGTCTCCAGACTGAGTCTGGAATTCATCTCGCATGATCTGAACTAATAGTTAGATGTCGAGGTGTTTAGACATCTCCTCCAAACAAATCATCAGCACTTTTTTTCCATAGCCACTGGAAAAAAAAAGGCAGCTCCATGGCATTATGTACACTCTCTGTCTTGGGCAGTCATCCTCAAGGAGAAAGAATTGCCCACTTCTTTCTGTGGTCTACAGAAAGTACCTAAATCACTGGTCTGGACTATACTTACAGAATTGAACTTCAAAACAGGCAAGAATTCCCCCTTCTACTTCAGATATTCTAAACCAATAACTAGTCTATCTCATTCCACAAAGTTTGTGTCCTTTTAAGGACGAGTCACTCATGTAAATGATCAGCTGTGCTTCATGGTGTTTAGTCACTTCCCTGTTTATCCATCCCTAAAGATGGACTAAACTTTTGAAATCGCTAATTTGTTATAATTGCTGCTCTGAAAAAAAGTGTGGCCTTTTAAATAATTAAGCAGTACAAAAGTAAAGAGCCGTGACAAAGGTCATTGTATCTTGCCTTGGAAGTGGAAGCAAGCATGTGTAAACAAGCAGATTGCTTAACGTACAAACATCCTTAAATGTTCGTGTTTATCGCAAAATTTTACAAGTCATTTATCCTTAGCTTCATATTGTGAGATTTTATTTATGTTTATTTTATTTTATGTGTTAGATCTCTACAGTTCTAATTCTAGCAAGACTCTTGAAACCTGGGGGTTAGCTCTGGCTCTTCTTTACTGCAATGCAGGCACGCTGACTTACCATAGCTTCAAAGAAGGTTTCCCTAGATGATTCGGGCCCATTCCATAATTATTCTTTTGATGCAAGTGAAAACACACATGGCTGTTTCTGGATCTTTTTAGATATATCTTCTTGATTTATCATAAACTTTGCCTTACCTGATGAGCATACATAACGGACATATCTTGTTAGGTATATCCTTCCAGAACTACTCAAAAAGAAAATTTTTACATTATGTGGTACAAAAAAAAATTCAGACTAAATTTTTATATACACCAAAATCAGTAAGTTACTTTGAAGACGTGTGCATTATTAGGTCACATTCTAAAGATTGTGAAGGACATGGACGAGAGCTAGTTGAAAGACAGCAGTAATATCCAGAAAGCTTGAAGAAAAGGGTACAAGCAGAGTACCTTTCAGCTAGACATTTGTGACACAGGTGATCACAACAGTGATAGAAAAGGTACTGCGTTACACACACCTCCTCCTTCACGCCATTTAAGCCTTTTGATCCCTTTTAATTTCTCTCTAAAGCAAATTAACAGTATTACCTACAGCATTTTTTTTGTACTGGTTTCCCATAGGTTACATTGGGTTCTAGGCACACTTGAACTATTAAAACAAAATGTGACTGATTGGCTGTTGAAAAGGAAAGAGAAAAATCTTTGATTACCCGGTGTCATGTCTGTAGGTCTAGTGGTTTTCCCTTATTACTTTGATTCAGTGATTGTTTGGCAGGGGACTAATCAATTCATAAGCTCTTAGTTAACAAGTCTGCTTGTAAAAGTACCAATACCTGGAAGTAGAGTATTATACTACTCTACTATTATACATATGTTTTCTCTCAAATTTTCTGGAGAATATGCTGGTTCTTCCCCCTGTTGTGGGAACAATAAACATTTCTTTTTTGTTCTAGGTGATCTAGGGTACATTTATTTAACAAGCTATTTTTGTTACTTAGTTTCTCAGCAAAAAGCTTATCAATATAATAATTAGCAGGACCAGACCTTGGAATTTAACTCTCTTCTATTCTGATAACTAGCAATTATACAAATAACACTCCGAAGAGGCAGAAATTTGTTACAGCTAGAGAAAGAGAAACTCAGACCCAAAAGCAAACTAGAAAGTAGAGATAAGGATTTCTGTAGAGCATATAAGTATCTAAAATAGATGACCCTTTGTTTTCCTTGTTCCTGGTTCTTCAGCCTGTCAAGGGCTGAAACTATTCACCACCTCCCCACCAGAGCAGCACTTCCAACTCAAATGAACAAATTCACTCTAGACCTATCTTTCAATGCTCAATGCCATCTGCCCTCCCTCCCCTTAAAAACGAGAACAGTAGTGAATAATTTCCCATATCTAGAGTGTTACTTTAAATACATTAAATTTAGTATAAATTTAAAATGAAAATCAAAGCAGATTTCTCAAAATACAAAAGCCAATGTTATTTTGACTGTTCATTGCTGTTATTTAAAAGGACATGGTCAACATACATATTTGGAACAAGCCATATGAGGTACCAGAATCGGTCTTGTACTAAGGCAACATGACACCCTTACAGACCAAGTCCTGTCTTTTGGATACTAACAGGCAACCCTAAAAAATAGGTAAGACATCCAGTTTACCAAGACATTATCTTATCCCTTGTAGATACAAATACTATTTTAAACAGGTCAGACAAGTAACATTCCACATAAATGATTCATGTACCAAACACACAATAAACTAACAAAAAAAATTTATTCTATGAATGAAACATCTGGGCCCCGAATATCTGTAAACAGTTCAAACTAAAGCTGAAATTTGAACACATTGTCCAAAGTCACTGGAATGTAAATCAAAGTTACAAAGAATCCTGCAGTTCACTGCATGGTTGTCTGACATTTCTAATCTCATACAAAACCTAAAATGTTCAGAAAAATTTAAATGAAACTACAACATTTCTGACAAGCATAACATTCAGTTTCCAGAATGATTAAGCTAACATCTAACCTACATGCAGTCTCTATAGGTCAATGAGTCCACATATATGAATTGATATGTAAATGTATTACACATACTCTCTACCTTACTCTACTAACTGTATATGTATATACACAAGGAGTCCAAAGATTGATCTACCAAAATACATGTTTTAGTGAAAATCTTTTGATATGAAATATTTTGTTTCATACTACGTTGAAATTAAACATGTTTATTCTGGCTTAAACTGTTCCTTTTTTTTGGTTTAAAAACTGAAAAGTCATTTTCAAAGCAAACATTTTTAATCCAGAATTCATTCAGAAGTAATGAGAAAATAATATTTCAGTATTATTAATGATTTTTTTATTTCCAAGTTAATTAAGAAGAAAGGAAGAGGTATGTTTATTTTCTCATAGGAAAGGAAGAGGTATGTTTATTTTCTCATAAACTTTAGCATATACAAAAATAAAGTGCACAACTTTAGGTGAAAAATTCAGACCTAGCAAAAACTGTTTCGATGACACGTAGGTGATAACAGGTCTGAACTGGCTCTTTCAAGATGTATTTTTCTACTACAAATATGAGATCCACCTAAATGTATTTTGTTTCTGTAAACAGCCACATTCATAATATGAAAACACGTAAATGGACAATATGGGCCTAGAATTATGGCCACATATTTACAGATTGAGAATATCTGTAGTAAAATCAATTGATGTGGATTCGCATTATTGTATCTGAGAGCAAGTTAGACTAATTCATTGCTACTGGCCTGCTCACTGAATATTTGATTGACTTGTTAGAAATGGCTTTGAAACATTATGGGTCATAATGGCATTTTCTTAATAGCTAATTCAGTTCACTTTACATGTGTGGACATTTTTTTAAAATGAGATTTTAACTTTACCTATTATGGGATAAACCCTACCCCATCTACAAATTAGTATCTCTGGTGTTAGTTGCAGCTGACAGAATGAGGTTCGGTACAGCACATTCACAACAGAATTTTATGTGTTGTATTCTATTAGGGATTATCACGCTATCAGCATGATAGCAATGGGACCTTACTGAGTTCATTTTTTATGAGATTTATGAGTTCATTGTTTATATCAAGAATGTTGATTTTATCATTTAAAGCATCCATGGTTCATACATGTATTTCTGCTTAGTGAGGAAAGTGTTAAAGTCCATGACTTGTATAATATTTTTAAAGCTGTACAGTATCATACATCTTAACAATCTCAGAAATTTAAGGAGCTGTCTCGAAGTAAGCAAACAAAGCAGAATTCATCTCTGCTCTTACTAGAAAATTACGTCTGTGAAACATCTGATTCAACACTTATCTTTGAGTAGTTGCTTATGACAGAGGTCATTGTATGTTCTCTAATGTTTTAAAACATCAGTCAAGATAGAGCTCATAGTTAAATGAAGAGATCACAAGGAAGAAATGTTAAGGCAGAGACTTCTTAATCCATATACTCAAGGGGAGAAAAAAGTAACCACCATTTATGACTGCTTGAAGCAGGACAGATTATTGAGACACAGAAAATGTGGAAGGCAATCACAGCTTAGCAGTTTCCTGGTGCCTTTCATCTAAACACCACATAATACTAAACAAACATTAATGAATTAAGTTGCTTAACATATCTACAAAGTAAGTACAGTAAAGAAGAAAGGTACTTACTTTTTTGGCAAATGTCCTAGTACCCTAAAGATGCTGACCATAAAATGATCCAAAGCAACAGTTGCAAGCCATCAAGAAAAAAATACATATACTTTCATAATCTACGGAGTGCTTTGTGAGATGGTGGGGGGAGAAAACACCCTTAAGATATTGCTGGTTGAGTAATTTTAAATTTATATGGTTTCTTGATGAAAAGAAAAAGATAAATTTTAAGACGAACATTAATGAAAAAAAAAATCTATTTAAAAATCATCTCTATTATTTATGTTGTTATCCATTGGTAAAATCTCCTTTTGTCAACTCCAAGAGTCAACTCCTTAAAGTCCCATTTCACAGTTTCAGAAATAGAGGACTAGTTAGAAAAAAACAGAAAAATGGAAATTCAAGTTACAATTAATTTATCTGTTCTGATTATTTAGTGTATGCATGCACAACTTTTCACAAAAGTAGTAGCTTGAATATTAAAAACATGTCTGGACATGCTCACTTCCAGTTCTTGTAAGGCTTGGAAAGGAGGGAAAATTATCAGTGTGTAATGATTTTAAATCTTATGTGGATACCTTCACATTGATGATATGTGTTTGATTTCATAAAGATTTTTCTAGAATTCTCGCAATTTCTTTAGGAAATTTCAGTAAATGTAAATAAAAGAGTTGTCTGCAAGTGTGTATCCTCTAATGGAGCACATCTTTATACAGTGTGAGAATGTCCTCTAACATCATTCCAAGCCAGTACTTGAAAATTTTCTGAAAAATTTTCTTAGCTAATCACAGTTACATATTTTGTATTAAAAAACAACAACAGTTAAGAACTGGACTCGGACTGTAACATGCCTTTCATTTCAAAGTATATACTTGCAGCTTTAAGGATTATTTTTCTTCTAATGCAGCAAATGCATGAGACTAAAGCATTTCTTAAAAAAACTGCAAAATGTTCTAACTGTAGAAAAATATCAGCGATAAAATATTATTAGAAACATTTAACATCAGAGCACCAAATTCTTGGCTTCATCACCTTGATTCAACTATATCAAACAAGACAACAACATTTTGTTAGATCGCAGTGATAAGGTCTGTTGATGTGTCTCAGCAGAAAAATAAAATAAAAAATTACCTTTGCAAACCACTGAAACAAGTTTGCTCATTCTGTTTCTTTGCTCCTACAAACAACATGTTCATGGGTTTAAAATAAATAAGTCATAAATAACAATAGGACTAAAACTAAATAAAATTGTATATGTGTTATCTGATTGTATACCTATCATCTTGATTATTTTTCAAAGGTTTTTGGCTCACATTTATACAAAGCTCTCTTCCATATTTGTGCATAGCAGAAAGGAATCCACAAGTCTGGGCTTTACTAGCTGCTGAAAATCTGAATCTTCAAGTCCATCGGGACTCATAACTGCTAGTCTTCGTAAGGCTGCCTAGAAAAACAAAACACCACAACTGTAATACTGTTAAGGTTTGACAAAGTCTTCATTGCAGGAATTCATTATAACTACCTCTAAATAATAGCCAAAACTCAAAACTGTCAAATGCAGCTATTAAATGACAATTGGGGGGGGCACATTACTCCAGGGACACCAGGGACAGTGTGGTGTTAAAGAACACAGAGGTGAGAGTCAGAGCACTTTGTAAACCTATCTCTGATCTGCTGCACGTCTCATACTACCTCTTTGTATCTCAACTCTCCTCTCAGCTTTTGTCTTATTTATGAGAACTATAAGTCATCTGATTCAGAAAATGTCTATTAGTGAAGTTTTATGCTATGCCCATAACAGAAATCTTTTAGATACTAGTGTAGTAGAAAGAAGCTGTACATTTCAAACCATTTGGGAACAAATAAAACTGCCAGTTGTTCTGATTATGAGGCTGCACAATACAAATTGTATTGATGTTACTATTATTGTCATAAACTCTTCCCTTCTAAGAAGTCACTTGTTTTTCTCAGTGGAGAAAAATATACAACAATTACCTTCTGGCAACCTGACATGACACATGCAACTGGAAAGCAGGCTGGCTTTCCTCAAGAACAAAAACTGTCTTCTATTAGTAAGGTCTGATAGTTGTGATCAGCTGATCTTTGTGCTGTTTGTGAATGCAGCACTAACACAAGCGTTAATCGCCTTCTTCAAAATATACAAAAAGTAAACAACCAAGCTAAAAATACCAAACAGTACAAGCCCTCAGACTTTAGTGACAATACCTATCAGAGCCTGAAGCAGCTTATGTCTCAAGGACAATATTTTTGCCACATGTTTATCAGAAAGTGTCATCAGGCAGTTACTAAAATATCAGGAGAAGCAGAATTGCTAAGACAGTCAGGCAGGTAACATCCCAAGTGATAGGCATGAATTCAAGGAATGTGCGGGAACAACTTCAATGAGACAGAAAAATCACAGTCTGGTTTGCTGCCATCACTCTCTGGCCTCTGCTCTAGCCATACAAGGTTAACAAGCCATCCTGGCATGTATGAAGAATAACCACAGCATTTCTTATGCTCACATTCATACTGTCTTCATCCTGAATGAGTCCTGCTTAAACGAACAAAACTTCTCATGTGCTGGTACAAAGCTAGCTGTTAATCAAAGCTGCAATAACCAAGTTTTACTTTTACATTTAAAATAACATTAATACTAAAAAGCACTGTCAAACAATATTCTTCAGGCTTCATTCATCAAAACCGATCTCCTAATCCTAGATCACCCATGTCCCCAGAGCACTTTCACAGAATGCTAGGTGAAATTACTCAGCTCCGACAGCTGGCTGGGGCTCATAGTCCATGCAGTGCAGGGCCAGCAGCTGGGATCTTTCTCCTAAGCAGGGAAAGTGTTAACCTTCTGTTGGCCGCTCCTTGGCTGGACACTATATTGTCTTGGAGTCTCAAATAGAAGAAAATGGATTGTAGTGAAAGCAAGAAATCTCCTTTCTTCTCTTAGGCCATTTTACATTAATATTTCCGTGCATACGTGTGTGTGCAGATAAAGGGCTGCTACCCCTGTGATTCAAGGCTCATTTCAGCAAACATAACATCATCAGAGAATGGAATTTAAGAATTACTGAAACCTTAAATTCTGAAGTGTTCCAGTGAAATTTTTTAGTGCTCAAGAATGTGAAGATGAAGCCATTTTTCGTTATGTGCTTAAATCTTCAATCAGAGGCTAAATAATTGACTCTGTACAGGATTATGCTTAAGGGGAAAGCAGGAGACCCTGGCATGAATTTAAAGCATTCCGGCAATAGTTATGCATTTTGAAATCTAAAAGGGCTGTTTTTTCTGCATTTCTCAGGATAAGCATGAAAGAAAGATTAAAATGTACCTACCAGACATGCCACTAAAACAGAATCACTGTTATTTCTTTCAGTTGGTGATCTGCAAAGTTTAATTAGGCGAGGAATACCTGAGTGTACAAAAGAGTGTCAGGAGAAATAATTTAGAAAAACAAACTCCTTATTTTGAGATGAGGTCTTTTTTTAGACATTTCATATTTATCTTCCTTAGTAGAGATGATCTCTAATGCAAAGATGATATGCAAATACTTAAGGGACTGTCCATGAAGCTATGCAGTTCAGAGCAGTCATAATTGATAATTGTAAAGCATAAACAAACAAATGCATTGTTTTTACCCGCTATTGCTGTTTCAGAGTGGAAATTGTGACCTCCATTTCTTCCCTATCAATCCTCCCACATGCCCTTAAAATACTCCGGCCAAAAGAACGTATAGCTTCCCATTAGATTCATCATCTCTGAACCTGCAGGGGTCCAAGTTTTCTGTCCACTGACAGATCCTGCACAAGGGTTTAAATAAAAGAACGGAGGAAGCAGCACTGTCAGTTGGCACGGTCTGCCACAGCTGTGTTGAGTGGACGCTGCACCTCAGGTTCCTCTGGGAAATGAGCCACAGGTTCATTTAGCACAACCTCCTCAGTCACTCTCTGGACAGACTATATAGGGAACCTATTCCGTAAAGTGAGGCTAAAAATTAAAAAGAGCTTTCCCATGACTGGTAGTTCCTCCCTCTTATGCCATTAAGCTAGTCATACATCCTTACAGCTGAGTTTTACGGCTGCATCTGCCACTTCAGGATCTCGGCTGAGTCGTGCCAGTGTAACTGCAGATTTCTGTTGGACTCGCTCACAAGCAGCAACTTCTGCTGAATTTCCTGAAGACGATCTTTCAAAGAGCATTTCCATTAAAAGTTGAACACCTAGAAGGATGTAAGAGCCATTGTTATCCTCTCTCCAACAAAAAACCCAGTCCAAAAAAGTAAAGGGAAAAAGCAAGCTAGGTAAATACAGACCAATCACTGCCCAAAAAGGGCGTGAAGAATGCATAAATGTGGACTGAAATTTGGCCATGAGCATTCAGGCACATCTGATCTGTGCATAAGTTTGTCTTCACTAGGAAGCTACAGAACTTCTAGGAACTAGAAAATGCATTAGCTCTTCCCTCCTCCAACTTTTTCACTCCTCTACAAGTTGGTATTTTAGATTTCACAAATTTATTTCAGTCAAACTAAATGAAATTCTTTATTTGCTTCTAAACTAACCTGAAGGTAATCACTAACCTAAAAACCTGTAATGGCATATTTCAGGTCTCTACATGAACTTTCATTTTTAATTAAAGGAAAGTAAAACTTTTTTTCAGTTTATGTATTTTTAAGCAAACCTTTAAAAGTTCTCATCTCAAACTGTTTAAGGGTATTTTAGAATGGGGAATCCTTTAATGAGGGAAATGATGAAATTCTGCCTCTTGAAGTTTACTGTGTGACTAACTCTTCACTTCAGAAGAGACAATGTCATCCAAGTCGAATTGGTTTCATTAACTTGTTGTTGCCTGTAGGAGTTGATATTATTGTAGCAGCAGAAAAACAGATGAGACTGTACTGATTTCTATTTTCTAGATTATTTTAAATATAAGGACAATTATGTGCTATTAGACTCCATATGCTATTAGGCATTCAGATTACTTCAGGTAGCAGCACAGGATTTTAACTGTTAGAACATTTGCATAAATAATTAGGAGAATTAGCATCAGAATCATGCAGCTGGATAATAATCAATTGACATACAAAAAAGTCAAAGTTGAGAAGAAAACATATCTAAACTCTCCAGGATTCAAAGAGCGTTCTCAGTTTGTGAATCTGGCTTCTGACCAGTATCTGATTATTACAACATTAGGCAGACACAAAAAGCCTTTATACACAAGATGAGTTTCAACCCTTCTCAAAAGCCTGGATGCAAATGCTTCTGTGTGAACTTCCATTACAGAGTGTACACACAAACTTTCCTTGATCACATTGTGCTTGACAATCCACATGTACGTCTCCACCTACTGCAGTATCTAGCATGAGTTAGGCCTAGTTGGCATAGCTGTTAGTATAATTTCATGAACTTCAGTCAAGTTTCTCCTGTAGTAGAAGTAGATGAAATATGATCAAACACCTGTCCCGAACAACAAAACAGGTTTTGGTGTGCTCAAGGAAATAGCCAAACTACATAACCAATCTGTTAATCATAAAGGAGTGCAAAAGCTTCCAGGGCATATCTGGATTGCGAGTGCTAACAACAGCAAATCAGAAAATAACAGCACAAGTCAAACAGACAAATCACCGGCAGACTATTTTCTACCTAATCCTATAATTACAGACACCTAGGGTCCTGGGAAATGTCAGGGTCTTACCAAGAGTTTCCAGAAAAGACTCTGGGTCGGGAACCCCATATGCCTGCACCAAGAGGTCCAGGACCACCTCTCCAACCTCCAGGAACACAGGGAGCTTGGACCAGGAGCGTGGCAGGAACCACCACGTGGACCTGACCAACCTCTCTGGGACTGCCCCATCCCTCCCATGCAACAAGGAGGTCATATAAGAAACCACCATGCTAACCTGTGTTGCTCCTCCCCCTCACTGCACTGTCTTCTGCATGGGACAGGGAAGTCAGGTAATTTGTAACATTGCATATATCTGTGATTAAATTGCTTCAGTATCCAGATCCATTCAACGGCCACATTGTCATTTGGTCTCAAACTGCAACGTGTATCCATCTTAGCAAGGACATCAAATGCACACTACCACTGTGCACACATGGATCATATCAAGCAAATTAGCTGTGCCTGATCCTTGCCTATCATATTTGTGTGCACAGAGCTCAAATATTCTATGTAGATGCTTTCTGAAACCCCTTCTCCCACCTACAATCAGCCGTGTCTGAGATTCAAATGGATCCAAACTCAAACCATTCCTATCCAAACCTTAATTAAAAAAATGTGTAAGGGATATTTGTAGGACAGAAAAAGCAATATATGTGAAGCTTCACTGTAATTTAATATCTCCCACAAAAAAAAAAAAAAAAAGCTGTCTTACTATATTGCTTGGCCATGAATTTGCTGGTAGGTATATTAATAAGGCAGTTATGTCTTCCTGTATCCTTATCCACAGAATTATTAACCTAACTTCTCAGACTTCTGGTGGGCCTATAACTATATTGCTGGCCATGAATTTGCTGGTAGGTATATTAATAAGGCAGTTATGTCTTCCTGTATCCTTATCCACAGAATTATTAACCTAACTTCTCAGACTTCTGGTGGGCCTATAACACCTAGGGTTTTTTCAACATAATGAATTTCTCATAATATGATATTCAAAGAAATGTGGAAAAAAACTGGCAACTGCTGTAGAGTAATAAAAACATAATGCTTCCAAATTTATAGTGCTTCTGAATACCTGTGAAAAAAGTGACACAAAATGCAGGTATGCATGGCTCAGTATCAGATGATGTCTTTCAATGTGTTAGAATTGCCACCTTATACAATGTAATTACCAGAATAAAGGTTGTTGAAACACTTTGTACCACCTTGCTTTGTATCTATGAATAAGTCAAACACAGAGAGAACATCAGCAATATGGTCATACATACAAAGTTTTCTAAAGTAGTGGTAATTTATTTCAGTTACATAGAACCATCCCAAAGACTCATTTTGCACCCTGCAGCAACGTGCAATATCCAGCAGAGACAGCATGCAAAATGAAGTATTATTAGTGAAGCCTTTCTCCTTTACCTTGTAAGCACTCCTTTACCATCTACCCACATTCTCCACAAACAAATACAGAATATAATTCAGCTGAAATACATACCATTTCCTTGAATGATTTCTGAAGCACACTGGTCCAAGACAGACATGTTTGCCAATATTGTTACCACCTGTTATTAAAAAGAGAAGGAAATATGAACTATAGCCCTACAATTCAGTAATATTAAATAACACTGTGGTTTATAAAATTAGTATGGCAGAAATATGGCAAACCCAAAAAAATTAAAAAACATTCTTGTCTATTCCCACCTTTGTGATTTCTCTGGGGTCTTTATCTTACATATGGCTGCTAACTGAAATCCAGCCAACAAGAAAAGTAAAACCTCTTTTTCTCACACTACTATACTCATGCATAAAAGTCTGTTATATAGAGATCTATGCAGCAGATTTATTCAGTGGTCAAATTGGTAGAAAGAGGAAGATAAAAAATTATAAAAACCAAGCAACCGAAAAAACCCTGGAGTCCTACAAAGAATTCAGCCAGGAGCTGCCTGTCCTCAGGAACCAATCCTGTAGTCACATTCCAGGTCAGGCAGAGCTCACGGTGTAGGCTAAGAACCAGCACACAGCGTGTGTTCAGTAGTGCTAAGTTATTGCTACCTTTCTGCTTCAGGGTTCAGCTGAAATGTTGAGAAATCCTTGCAATAGATTTGGAGTTTTGAGCCTTGATTCAAGGGAATATTTAAGGAATACTTTTCAGCTTTATTGAAGCCATAAGTTGTATGCATGTCAAAGCGCTGTCCCCAGATGAGCTGGATTTAAAAATCCATTTATACCTTTCCTGAGCTAAGGCCAAGATTAGGTTTTGTACCAACAGAAGCACATTTTGAGATCCTGAATTACAGAATTTCTTATCCAAAATAGCACTAACTGCTTTCAAGATTAGGTGTAACTCAGCTTGCCTAAAGTGATGCAGCAAGTCATTGACAGAGACTGCATCATGTGGAGCTTTCAATCACCCATTCCCTTCACTGATATCATATACTTCCTCTCATACACCCTGCAAGATATTCTTTTTTACTTTATCCTTCAAATAACTTGCTTCCTGCATGCAAACATATCTCAATATTAACAGCATATGTGAGAGACCAAATAATAAATGTTATAGATCGTTAGAATACAAAATAGAAATAATATTATTTCTTAAGAGGTTTTAATTTTCTCTATTCTAGTTGACAAAAACTGATCAGCCTCAAAAATAATGATCAGTTTGAGAACTGGTTATCAGCTTTTTAACAGTACAGTGTCAGTTCACAAACAAGCAAACTTCTTAGATATAAGTAGGCATGAGATCAAATCACCATTCTGATCTCACTTTGCCATTTTAATAACAAGGATGACTCATTTTCGATGCTGTGACATAAAGGTCTTCCACTTTTGAAGGTAGTGTTACAGTGTCATCTCTCTGAATAAATATACCTACTTAGGATGCAAATGAGTTGCTGAAACTCTAGAGTGACAGGTAGAAATATGGTAACTCAGTATATGTCTATGTATTTATTCCATATTAATTATTAACTGTGTTTCAGGCAGAGTGTATATGTTTTCTCATTCTAAATTATATCCTGTTAACGAAAATTGCTTCCTCTATGCAGAATCTGTACCCCATGTGGCTCTCTAAGCCACAGATGAAGAATTCAATTAACCACAATTTGAATACGTGCCAATTATTCCACTGCTTCAAGTTATTTTGTCTAATAAGTATTTTCATACATAAAAATATTTTGCGTGTATCTTTTGACACCACAAATTATTTGAAGTTATATCTAAACTTCCTTTGCGTTGATTATGTGGCCTCCTATATTTTGCAATGTATTTATGAACTAGCCTTATGGGTTACCTAATGGGTAACCTTCTCAAGAGGGGTTTATAGAAGACCCTTATCATCAATAACCGTCAAGTTCTACCTATATTATCTTTTAAAATTTTAGTAGGACTTGAAAGGCAGTTAAACTATAGATTAGCTCACTCCATATGGATAGATTTTTCTTTCCCCAAAAAAGTCACATTTTCCTGTGATGTAAACAATGTAACATGAAATAGCATAATGTAAACACATAATAGGCAAGCTAATAAAGAGTTGACTTTAAATGCTATATTTCTCCTGTACTTGCCTATTTTAAAATTCAGTATACATGCAGCTTACATGAAAATTTCCTCTGTAATACAGACCAAAGTTCAAGGAAGTTTAATACTAAAGATGAACTCTCTAGAGGAAAACACAAACTTAAATGTAGACTCAATTTGCTTCGAAAAGCAACACTTCCGTGAGCACTGGTATTAATGAAGTCTCATTTCTTTTGGAATTAGAGTTGATCAAAAACCATAAACAGAACTTTTCCAGTGGCAACTCTCCCACTGTAGATTTTTTTTGTCTAATGATACATAGGCTCATGCTGCAGTCTTTATCTTAGCCTCTCTTTTCCCATTATCTGGCTCCAAATTTCATAAAGCCTTAGGCAGTCTCTCAAAAATAACTGTGAAGTCCTGTTGAATCAGCAAACCAGTTCAGATGTTATTGTGAGACATGGAGCACACAAACAGATATAGATAAAAGTGACTGCCCAAGCCTCATCGCCACCAGGCAAATAAATGAAAATTACTGGAAAAAATAGGTACCAAAACCTCTTTCAGAACTGCAATAATTTTGAAAGAATTGAAAGACTTGGAAATACTTAACATGGAATCTCTACTGTTCAACTGCAATATTTAGTATCAATTTCATTAATTGTTCAAGACATTTCTTGTAAAAGATTACACTCCAAGATTATAAAGGACTGGCACCTGAGACAATTTATGATTGCAATTTTTCTGGATTCCTAAGCTATGCAATGAACTTGTAGTCAGCTCAAAGTATGAAAAAGAAGATACCTTGAAGACAGGACACGTGAGCTCTGATCGTCTGCCAGTGCTATCATACCATGCAGAAAGTCTGTGCTGAAGCCACCCACAAATTCCAGTACCCTAGTGATATCTTGATATGTGGGATCTGCAGATGTGCTATTAAGCAAAGACTGTCAGACATTTTCCAGAGAAAAAAAAAAAAGAAGTTGCTTCATCATATGTGGAATTTTTTAATGAAACATCTGATCTCACATTCTATTGCCAAACCTAATGCAGGATTTCTAACGCAGTGGACTGCCTTAGAAACCACGTGCTGCAAGAACTAATCCCATCCAGCATAATTCCCTGCCTCAGCGCCTGTATGTCTGCTACGCAGATCTGTTCCGGAGCTAGATCTTGATCCATGCATCTCAAATATCTGTATTCTAGCAGAGATCTCCAAGAGACTAACCCAGGCTAGTCCACACTCTGGTCTCTGTTATCCAGATCCATCAAAAATTGCAGGTGCTTCTCTACAGCAGGACTCTGATAAACCTGGTGGCTGCAGCTTTCTCTGCAGGAACTGGCAGCCCTAAAACTGTAGTAATAAACACCACAGAAAAATAGACTTGATCAACAAATAATTAACTAATACATTTGTTTGCCACCAGATGAAAGCTGAATTATTCAAGTCAGTGTCACATGATTTACACTACTAGAAACAACCAGAGGAACAGGCCTCTGGGGTTTATCCCTGCGTTCGCCACCTAGCTGTTAATATGTGCTATGCACTACACACCTAAACCACGTAGTAGTGAGACACAATAAAACACAAAATGCCAGGAAGAGAATTCTCAGACCAGCTCATGTTTTAGCACCTTTGAAGAGACACCAACTTATCAAAATATTATCATACAGATGGTTCCACTGGGACTAGTAAGATTTTTCACAAGTCTAAGAGGCTAAGGAGTTAACTTTCAGAGCTTAAAAAAACATACCCAAAATCAAGAAGCTTTGAAAGTTCACCTTTAAATGATTTGTTGGTGAACTAAGTATGCAGGGATATTTGCGGGGGAGGGAGCTCCATTTTAGGTCCATGGAAAATTTCCCTATTTAATAAAGAAACTTAAAAATAATAGAGATATTTCATATTTTTCAAATGTCAGTACAGCATCATGTTGCTAGTCTCACATTTGCCATGGAAATTAATCTAAAACTTAACTAAAAATCTCTATTTCTATAGGCAAAATAAGTAAACAGATAGTAAACACAGATACCTCTCTGTAGTGACAATATCATCCATCATTATAAAATTGGCAGTGTTGATCTTGTTGGTTACTTTAGTAAACAAATTCTATTTTTAGAATTTAAAAAGTGTTTTTAGTTCCACATAGTTTCCTTCCACCTACCCAGCCTTTCACACATACTGAATTTATGAATGATGAACCTTTCTTTTCAGTTCTGTAGTCTGCTTTGCACTGAACCATAGGAATTTCAGTTGTCAAGAATGATTTAAATTTGAGAAACCATGGTTAATTAAGAACTTTTAAATAGTTTTGTTCAAAACTTCTTGAAGAACAACAGTCAGCTTGGAGATTCTCTTGCTAAAACAACGCAATCACTAACACTATAATAACACTTTTCCTTCTAAACAACTAATTGTGACTAATGTTCATTAACCAGTGCACAAAGGTACTGAACTTTTGTTGCAAAAGAGAAAACTAGATGAAAATCCTTTGTTATAAACTGAGATACATACAGCGAGAGTGCAAATCTCAAGTGCTTTTGGTAACAAAGAGATTTAAACCTGAAGAGCACATAAGACACAGAAGACTTCTTTGATAACTTTCCCTTAACAGGAGATTTAAGATGATCTAAAAGTGTTTCTCGTTATTGTGAAACCAGCTACTCAGGAAGAAAGATGCAATAGGGTTTGGAAGATGAAAGCACACGGTTTAGCCTGTTAAAGGGGCAATATCTTCCATATTTGAGGGTCACTTCACTTGGGGGAAGGGGAGGTGTCTACAGACGTGGAAGATGTGATGTTAATATACCTTTATTGATAATAAAGGCACACTGTTCAGTAAGCTTTTATTGACAGTCCCAACAGAAATAGAAAGACACAAGCTCAAAATGAGAATTAGCAAGTAATTTAATTGAGTGGCAAAGTAGATCAATATAGAATTGCTAATTCTCTTAGTTAATTACTCCTTTAAGGCTGATTCATCGCTAAGTAAAATTAATTTTTCTACATATTATGAGTATTTTGTAATTTGTTCAAACAAATGACATAAGGATAAATCAGAGTGTGCCTGCAAAGTTCCAGATACCATCTTCAGAAACAAAGGGGCATCTGACAACTAACCAGAAGCAAGATGGAGTCTTTGTTTCTGAATGTAAATTAAAAACATCTGAACTTCACGATTCAAGATCAATCCACAGGGAGACAGCAAAAGAGTACATACAGCAGGGGTCAAGAAGAGGCATTACATCAAGTCTAGGTAGAAAAACCTTTCAGGATACTATTTATTGGAAGAAAAAACTTTGCTAAGAAATCTCTAGAAATTTTCCCTGGGACATTACATTGCTTAAAATAGAAACCTAATTCTCATTCCTTCTGATAGCCATTTTTGTGGTTGGGAATTCAGTTTTCTTCCTGAAAACAGAGAAAAAAATATACCTAGATAAGTAGATTAATAGGTCTTTCTGTCACCTGATTGGAAGAAGCAAACATCTGCATAAAATAGTAATAGCAGTTAAAGACAGGATCTGCTTGCGAAGTCTAGGACTACTCTGAGACAGTGTCAGGGAACTATAATCTTGGAATGCTGAGGCAGAACAACAGAGACTAAAACTAAAGAAATCTTACGCTTTGGAATGAAGGATGTCTTTACTACATTTTAGAATCACAGAATCATAGAATAGTTTTTTAGAATCCAGAATCATAGAATAGTTTGGGTTGGAAGGGACCTTTAAAGATCATCTAGTTCAACCCCCCAGCAGGGACATCTTCAACTAGAGCAGGCTGCTCAGAGCCCCGTCCAACCTCCAACCT
>NW_008796218.1:4852142-4879830 GCF_000699145.1 Aptenodytes forsteri
TTTCCCTTTTTAAAAATGGGGGTTATGTTTCCCCTTTTCCAGTCAGTGGGAACTTCACCAGACTGCCACGACTTCTCAAATACGATGGATAGTGGCTTAGCAACTTCATCCGCCAGTTCCTTCAGGACCCGCGGATGGATCTCATGGGGTCCCATGGACTTGTGCACCTTCAGGTGCCTTATATGGTCTCAAACCTGATGTTCTCCCCCAGTGGGTGGCTCTTCATTCTCCCAGTCCCCGCCTTTGCCTTCTGCGGCTTGGGCGGTGAGGCTTGAGCACTTGCCGAGCCTTTTTATTTTTATTTACTTTACTTTATATTGCTGACTAATCTAGCTAAGGAATAGGCAGAATAACCAGATTCTCACATTTTTTGTTTTAAAGAAGCACACAGGAAATGTGTGGGTCACATGGGGAATAGGCATATCCCATAAACCAGGTCATATGACTCTAAAATAGCGATGGAGCTAGAGTGTGTCTCCTCCCTCACTTCTGAGGCCACAGTTTTCTGTCTTCTAGATGAAAATCGGGGGGGGGGGGGGGGGGGGGGGGGAGGTAAGGAAATAATCATCCCTCAGACTTCCTTCATGGTATTAGAAAGCTTCTTAGATTTTGAAACTGACTCAATCAACCAAAGACACCTAAGACATCTGGTGTCCCTAGAGCAGAGCACAGTTTGGCCTAAGTCAATGCATGGTTGTAGGAAACAACTTTGCTTGTGTAGCTAGTCTAATTGAAATCAGGGTTTGAGCATGTGGGAGGAAACTTAATTAGTCCCATTTCAGAGGAGGCAGAAAGTGCAGAGAAGGAGTTCAACTGCCACTAACTCAAGCAGAGTAGTCAGGAAGTAATTTCTGGTGCCTAACCTAGAAGGTAGTAGTTTTCTACTTGAGGAGGAAAAAGAAACAAGAAACTGTAATCTGTAGAAACACCGTTTATGAGCTCACATGCTCAGAACCAAGACTGAAATCACAACCTTCACCTAGGCAGTGATTCTGTTTTAGAAAAAAATTCAGTGGCAAAACTCAGAGGCTGTTCAAAATCTGCTTATCTCTTTTCCTGAAGGACTGAAGACAAAAAGACGACAAATGCAGCAAAATGTATACATAACCATCTCTGACTTACAGCTTTATGATTGGTACAGCCTGCAGCAAAGTCTCTTGCTTATAGTTTCTGCAGTAAACAGCCCAGCACCAGCCTGACTGTACTGTGAACCTGGCAGGCAAGGGCACAAAATAAAAACTGCAATGAATTGTGCTGACATAGCATGTTTCCTCTAGAGAGACTTTAGACTGAGTAAGTGCGATGTCTGCCCAACTTTACAGATGATTAAACAAAAATGCAGAGAAGAAAAACTGCTTCTTCAAAATCAGAGCAGCAGCAATATTAGGAACTGATCCCAGGAATAAAAACCTCACCACGGTAAGCTAGCAAAGAATAGCAGAGTTCTTAACTGAGCTGAGATTTTACTCTTCCAACTGAACCTCTTGCTTTGCAAGTTGGAGCACATTGTCTTATCCTGCTTCAAATCTAAATGTGAAAGGTAGAACTGTAACTAAACTGCATTTTGTCTCAAAAAGATTTAGTGTTTAAGAGAGAAAGTCAGTGTTGGACCCCTGACACGTAACAATCGATAACATTGACCACATAATGCCAGTCAATACTGTTACTTATTTTTTTATATTGTTCAAATGTATATGCAAAGACAGAGATAACCAGTTAAAAAGAAAGAAGGAACATCAGGGAAGCGATTACAGTCTTACACAGAAAACTAATCAGGATATCAATTATACAATGGCATGGTTAAAGTTCAGATACAGTCATGTGACTTTTGGCCTAATTTTCATTTTTGCATCTGTTACTGGCAGTCATCCTTCTTAAGGTTTTTTAAATAACTTAATTATGTAATTTATCACCTCTCTTTCTAGCTATATTACTTGAAAACATGTTTCCTCAGTATGATCTAGTCAATACTGGAAAGGATCACATAATTTTAGTGTATAGTTTACCAACCACAGTTCACAGCCAGAACACTGAGAGGGAAGGCAGTTCTAACCACACATGTAGTCATCATTATACTAGTGTCAGAGCTGGATATTAACAGAGACCTGTGCAAGAAAACTGTGTAGATACCCTTTTATGACCTAGTTGTCCTTATGTAAAGGCTTTGTGTTGCATTTTTACCCACAGTATGTATCTACATAATCTACAAAATCTACAAAAGCGTGTTGAACTGCAGAAAGGATGTGTGAGCACACAGTTGAACCATGTGGGACTGTTAAATATTGCTTGCAGCTGATCTTGAAAACAATTTTCAAGAACTAGACCCGAAGCTTAGGTCAACTGAAGTCAGACCTGACAGAGGCAGGCTGCCAAGCTTTGCTCCTAACCCTGTCGCTGGCTGTTTGTGTAACAAGCCATAGGTGATTGAGTCCCAGGGTACCACATGCATTTCTGCTCTTGGAAAGACCAGCTGGTGGCTCAGCAGTGGAAGGGGTATTCCTCTTCTGATCCAACTGGGAGAGGGAGCTCCCCCTTCCATACTTATTTTGCTCCAAGAAGAGAACTTTAAAAAGCATAAATGAGGACTCTTCATCAACTGCCTTCCCCCTGACTAGCAATGAGTTTGTCTAATATTTCTTGTCAGATGTAAGGAAGACAGGCACCTAACATGGGCTGCACTGCTCAAACTACTTCAAGCTCCCTGTTCTTGTTAGCCCATACTGGCTTCCATACATATGTGAAAATTTGGACAGCAATTTAACAAAATGGAGTCAGGAATCCCACAGTCTTCATGACAACAAGCAGAAACAAAAAGCAGTTGGCAAGGAGTAGTAAATACCCCAATATTCAAGAAACTCAGATTGAGAAGTGGTACTGCAAATTCCTTTCATCCAGGCAGGGATTTTCAAAAGAAGTCTAAAAGACCTGTTAAAATTCTTCTCGTTAAAACCACTGCTCTCAAAGTCTTTCACTGGGTGTTAGGCAACATTTAAAAATCAAAACTTCTTTATGTTAAAGTAACATCTGTCTCTGCTCCCCTTTTGACCCTACAATCTCCCATGTAAAAGAAAAAAGGGGGAAAAAGGCAACAAAAGGAAAACGCAAATGCCCTGAAAAAAATGGAAGAGCAGAGAAAACGATCTAGAACCTAGAGGAAGAATAGTAATAAGGGTTTTGAATCTTAAATGAGACAGAACGTCTTAGCTTCAGAGCCTGCAGCATCTCCCAAACACCAAGAAAACAGGAAAGAATTTAGCAGAAAAAAAGCAGCAATCATCTCCATTTTCTCCTTGAACTTAAAAGCCTTTCTCCACCTCAAACTTTTTTGAAACATAATTGACTGATTTTAGACCTACAAATAACCACTTTAAACTTGATGTGTTCACTGCACATTAATTCTTTGTCTGCCTGAATAACAGAAGATCAGAAGCTGTTAGACTGTACCTCCACAACTTCACAGGTAAGGTGAGAATACTGGCAACACTGAAGAGACAAGTGGGAATGCAGAGAGAAAAATTTTATTATACATAAACATGCTGTGCACAAACATACATATTTCATATTTTTCTATGTAGAGTCTAAGATGATGGTTAAAGTAAAGAAGGCTCTGAATGATAAGGGTTTTGGCTAAACCCTTCTGACAGTGCTTAAACTCCATTAAGACATCTGACTGTATACATTACACTGCTGAGTTTAGGCATGAACCCTCTGAAAGGATATTTTGATGCTCCTTTGAAAAGAAAAACCTGTTATCCAGAAAATAAGTATCTTCTGCAAGAAAAAGAACATGGCACATTCATATCCATTTTGACCCAAAATTAGAGACTAAGGCATCTGGAAATTATACCTTTATCTGATGACTCTTATACAAAGTATTTTGTTATAAAACTAAGCAATCTCAATGTAATACTGCTGGTTACAGAAGCAATACATGCTTCTATAAAATGGACAATGATTATCTTGTTCATCATTAAGTCCAGCACTCAGTTCTAGATTTCTTACCTGACCTAATCTAACACTGCCTGGGAAATGAAAGAGGAAGGAGGTTGGTTTTCAGATAGTGATGGTAGGAAAAGTTTGTTATCATTTGCAGACAAAAGCTTTTCAGAAATCAGAAGATAGAACACTTCTGGAGGTGCTTGAGCAGGAAAATACTTTCCGCAGGCAACACGTAATGCATCCGACATCCAGCTCCTGGGCAGAACGTTATTTATTTATACCATCAGGGAGGGTGATAACTAATCAGTGCTAGCTGTCCTTAGAAAGGTTGTATAGAAGGACATACTATGACTTTAAGATGAGATAAAATGGCACAAATGAAAACAAAACTCACTGTTCCTTTCTTGCATTTCAGCCATCTTTCCCCCATTTTTTACTTACAGTGAGCATGCTTCAGTCTATTTTAGCAAATTATAATTTTCTTAAATCAGCAGTAATGCTATAGTAGTAAAGTATTTAGAAATACCAGGTAGTTTTCTATAGGATAACTGTGTTACTTAAATTAAAGCTCTGTATGAAAAACAGGGCATTTAAGTTTGAGGGGCTCTTTTATAACATTTTATGATAATTAGACCATATTTTATTGTATTTGCTATGAATCTTATTCTTACATTGTTCAATTGTTTCAACATTTAGTATAGCTTAATTGTAATTCATCTATTTTACTGGCCAGGACAACTTGATCATTCAGAATGGATATTAGTCCATAAAAATGTATTCCACAGTGGTTCCATATTCCAAAATAAAACCTTGAATCAAAAAATTTCCAAACCTACTCAATTTTAATCTACATGTCCTTAGGCAAATGACTACTGGCTGGGACATAATAATATATATAATGGGAAAAGTTAGTAACTATATTATGTACCTAAAAGGAATTAAAATATATATATCAAAAGCCAAAATGGCAATTTAGAATACCCTTATAAAGTATAGGATTGTAGTGTTGTTTTTCTCTCTAGCTGAGTGTGTTTTCCTCATTGTAGCAACTAGGCACAGAGCAAATTAAAAAGCAAAATACTCCATAAAACTGCCATAATTGGCAGGCACCCTGCCCCCCACCACCCCACAAATATAACACTGAAACAGGCACCCTTTTAAAAGGTGAGCAATCTACTCAAACACACACTTTTTCAGGAATTCAAAGGAAGACTTCTCTTAAGGCTGTTGCATTACCAAAACTGCTTGACTAGCAACACTGACAGCTCTTAAAGACAAGATGAGCAGCACTCAGATGCCACCTGAGCATTAGGTGCTCAGTAACAGAATGACACAAGGCAGGATTTCATAGCCCCCATTGCTGCAGAAATAACAAGGAGTCAGCTCAGAAACTTACTGCAGAACACCACCAAAAACATCACACCTTTCTGATCTAGTTTTTCATTCCAAGAAGGAATGTAAGGGGTTACTGGGGATGAAATCTCAGTTCTTGGAAGGAAGCCATTCAGTTCTCTGTTCCTCTAGCTAATGAGATGTCCTGCAAGCTGCAAAAGGCCTGGAACTAGTCTGTTACCTAATAAAGTAATACATATTTCTTTAAATGTCTGCCTTCCTCATACAAAGAAGGGGCTTGCTATGCTACCCGCAGAGCAAACCGCAAACTCACAGCTGACAGCAGAATTAAGATGAGGGCATGAATAAATAAGGAATTCAAAACTATGAGACCGTACAGGAGGAATAAAAACAGAACATGAAGAATTGTACATATGTAATAATAGAGCCATGCCAAACACCACAGCTGATGTCCTTGACTTTGCCCAGAGAGCAATATAGTAATTATGGCTTAACTCCATCTTTTCATAAACACTCCTGAGCTGGAAAACTACTGAGTGCTCTTAATAGAAGCTAAAGCAACCCTAGTAATCCCTCTAGAACACCAATAATCAGTTTCAAAGGTCCCTTGTGTCTTGATTTCCATGGCCTGGCTCCTGTTGAAGGGTACACAGAGTTTTCTGTGGCAGTGCAGATCCCAAGTCTACCATAAATCATCTTTTGCTACTTCAGAGGTGGAAAGGGGATGGGCTTGTGAGGCCTGAATTACTGACTTTTAGTTATATTCACAATGTCTCATAAACAGAAGTAAGTTAACAGAGCTGACTAGCAACCTCCATCACTTAGTAGTAGCTACTGAAACCCTCAAGCCTCATACTTGTTACTCTGCTGAGACTAAATTGATCACTGAGATGCCAAATAAGCAGTGCCGCTGCAGCACCCCATTGCATGGCAGTATCTGAGAGGAACAAAAGAATTCCCTCTGACTTCCTCTGTGCATTAGCACAAACCTTTAATTTTCTGTGTCTCTTTACTAAAAAAACTAGTGAAAAAGAAAGGGAAATGCAAAAGTACATCAGTGGTATTTGCCAGTAAAACTTGCAAACCATCTACCATGCAGTTAGGACTTGATCCAAAGCCCACCGATGTCAATGGGCTGAGGATCAGATCCTTATTCAGCTTTTGGATCTAATTCATCTTTGAACTGACAATTGTATATTTAAGCTGCAGTCTCCATATATATCTTATTTGCCTCAAAGCTCTGTCCAGTCAAGTTTTGAATACCTCCAAAGATGGAGATTCCACAGCCTCTCTGGGCCTCTGTGTCACTGTTTGGCCATCTTCATGATGAAAAAAAACCTCTAGTATCTTAGAAATATGGAACTTTGCTTTTTTTTTTCCAAAATCACATTAAAAGCTGTCGTATTTCATAATGCTCATAATAAAAAGGAACAGAAGCAGATAAAGAAAGAGCCATATATTGAAAAGAACCAAGAATGGAAGACATGAAAGCAACTTAGATTTCATTATGTCAAAACAGACATAGAGGTGAAACCTGTTGACTTTTACACACATGTGCTCAGACAGCATCTTGCTGAGAAACCACTCACCTGATCTCGGGAATATGGAGTATCCACTATGTGTTTATCTGAACATGCTGCTAGAAGAATCTTCATTGCATTTAACTGGAGCAGTATTTCACAAGCCATGGTATCAAAGAAAGTAATATTGGCAAGAGCTGCTGAAGCCAGCAGGAAAACTTCACCAGACGAGGCTTCTTGGCACAGTTCTAGGAATGCAGAAAATAAGTTGAATAAAAGTCATTCCTTCACTGCAAAAAAATATAGTTGGGTGTTTCAAAGCAATATTTAAGCATCTGCAATTTGCAGTAGTAATCTCAGTATCTAAGACCAAATTCATAATCATGAAGATAAAAAACAAAACAAAACAAAATCATCTTAATTTTGTCAATTATATAATATGTCACATTGTTAGGGTGCTTTATAAGCGATACTAACATTAGGTACCTTCATTTGAACCACAAAAGCAGGGAAAGATGGTATATATGAACCTAGACACTAAGTGTTTCTAACAATCATCTAATTAATGAGATGGTCTACCTAGTATACCATTCTACAGGAAATATTCCACTGAATGTTGTTCAACATAAATCTTGATATGACTAAATAAAATTAAATACAGGAGGCAGAAGGCTAACAGTAACTGATCTGTAAGAAAATAATTCTGCTATATATCCTATTCTTTAGAACAAGATATGTATATGTGTTGCCTATCTCTTAACCTATTTTTCTATAGTAAAGATCATCCTGCATATTTTCCAGCTTCAATAAGAAGTGCTGAAGACACAGCTCCCTTTTAATTCCTTGCACATATGTATTTTAACTAAGATCTGAATCACCTGGCAATTGGATTTCAGCCTGGTTTAAAGATTAAACACATTACAGTAATTCAATTACTGAGTCATAAATATTACAAGGAAACTAGTGTGTGATTACTGAAAAGGCTGTTCCAAAGTTATACATATTCTATTTTTGATGCTCACATTTCTTGGGCAGAGAATATACTACTAAAATTCCTGTGGAACTTAAACAGTGACAATCGGGAAAAGCTCCACCTGCTAATATCTTCTGGATAGGCTGTTCAGATTGTCCCTTGACTGTGGTACACTGTAATAACCTGGAAAATCATCTTAAATAAGTCAGGTCAAATGCCTCTATGCAGAACCAAGCTCAGCACAGGTTATTCCACCCAGTGGATTCAGGGCAGGTTCAGGGCAGAACTTTCAGTATTTGTTGCTGGACAGTCTGGTCATCAGGAATAAATTGTTTCCTTGATTTCTGCAGCACTAGTTCTGTTTGGGCATATTGAAGAACACCTAAATACATCTCAGATAATTCCCAGCCACTGCAGAATCCTCAAGCACTGGCACTACTCTTTTCTTGTTCTATTAAAAAAAAAACCAACACAACAAAAACATGCATGAAAATTGAAGTGCTGTAGTTTAACTGTAACCATTGGGCTCAGTAGAGAAATATCAAGACGTATTGATCTATTATACATGAGAAATCAAACTAGATGACCCAAACTGTACTTTCTGACATGAAGCTCTGGGAAACTGAATTTCCAGATCAGAGAAAGGAAGAGAATGCTTGACTGAAAGCTTCTGGTATTTGAGAGGGATGGAGCATAGCGCCAGAAATAAGAGATTCCTCTCTTCAGAAAGTCATGAGAAATACCATCTTATTTTTCTGAAGTGTCCTCACTGACCCAGATTAAGGAAAAGCTTGCTGTTACCTTTGCCTCATTTTACCATGGATCAGAGATCTAGACAAGAAAGACAGATCTTTTATTTTCTTGTAACAATGCCCATAAATTATGCTATACTGTACTTTTCCTCTGAAGTATCATACAAATGTAGATGCAGTGGTGAGCTTGAGTTCTAGCAAGTTTAGAAAATACAACAGGCATAAAGGTTAGCAACTATTAGAAGCTGCTCTTTTACAGATAAACATGGGACAAGAGGATACTTTGCTGAGTCTTTTCTGTGGCTCTAATAGTAGAATTTCACTCAGATATTTTGACAAACATGCATAAATTCTATTTAAATATGGACTGGAGTAAAAAGTATTATATAATTGCAGAATGCCCTGATTCAGCATTAAAAATGACAGAGTTCTTTTATCTGTTAAGGAAAGAATGGCAAACATTATTTAGGGAATATTTCTAATGAAAGAGAGTCCTATCCCAACCTGTCATTTTAACTGGAATGACTCAGAAGTCCCATAAAGAACTTACTGACAAGTGCTGTTACAATTTCTTCCATATTTTCCAGAAAGCTGCTGAGATGCTGAGTGAACGTGAGATGTGGAGATGTGATCTGTGCAATTACTGCCGCTGCTTCTGCATGAGTAGCTTCAGAATGCGTGTTATCAGTAAGAATGTCAGCCAGGCACAGTATCCCATCAACCTACGGAAGAACAATAGGTATGGTTTGGAAATACTCCAGGAAATACTTTTACAACCAAAGATGGGTTTACAGTTCTCTTTTCTTGGCTATGGCTGAACTATTCAGTTTATTTTCAAAAATGACTTAAACTTGGTGGCATTTATGGCATAAGACATTTCAATTTAGCAAATACAAGTGAATTCTGCATAGAAGTTTGTTGGCCAGCAAAAAGTCTTGCATTTCATTCTCCCCTAATGTTTCTGCTGAATTGATTTTGGTCAAACAAACAAGTCTTTTCTGACAGACATCTCAAGTTAAACATTAAGCCAAAAATAAACCCTGATAAGCAAATGCTAACTGCTACTACGCCACAGCCTCATTTAAGCTCTTGTCTGAGTGTGTCCCACTGCAAGACTCGAGCCTGAGTGTGCAGTAAGTTCTTCACAGACACATTTTTTTTTGCCACTTTTTTTCTGAATTTGTCACAAAGCCAATGCAGGATCAAAAAATACTACTAAGGAGAGACCCTGGCTAAACTGCACCTGATGAGCTTGCACAGCTATCACATTAAAGCTAGATCTGTATATCCTTTCCTTACTTGGAAGAGAAACAGAAAAATGAGTAAAATGTACATAGGTTTATGCTTTCAGAGTGTCTGAAGTGTTCTAAGCTCATTCCTTACACAGTTTAGGCAGATACATCATATATGCACACCTTGCTCTGGATTATAGGAGACCCACTGACACAATGAAAGACTGCAACAGAGCATAGCCAATGAGATAGCTTAAACTGCAGAAACATACCATCTGTTAACAACCAAACCCAGCAAAGGAAGGTTCTCTGTAGACAAGGACATAATCTGTGAACTTTCAAATTAACAGGACTGTTTCTCCCCTGTTTAACATATCCCTGAATAATTCATCACATTGTCAAGCAGGTAGGTAGATGTGCTTAGAGGGGACAGAAAATGAAGATTTATGTAATTTTAAATTATGGACATGTTTGTGTTAAATCCACATAAATTCACTAATTAATATCTTTATATAAATGAAACTAATGTAACTATAGGGACAGTTTACAAATTATCAGAGCTTTTAAAATTTCACTGAGTAACTGTTTTAAAAACTGGCCTTATTTATTTATTTATTTGAAGTTCTGAAAAAGTGTGGGGTCAATTGCCTTATACGTTGCTTGGACACTTTGTAGATACAAAGAGGAGTTATGAAGGCTTAGCACTGAAATATACTTTAGCAGTCAAACAAAAACAAATCCACATTTGTGTTGTACACTCACCAAGACTCTTAGGTGTGTTGTCCAGACTGCATTCTCTGTCTATTCAAAGCTTCCTCAGGACATGCATGTTAAGTCCTAACCATTATCTCCACAAAGGGTTTTTAGCAAATCTCTTATTTTCATTTTTGTTATTTATTAATACAGAATGTTGAGGTATCTTAATTACTTATCTTGCAATGGGCATGAATTAAATTATTTTATAAGCACTGACAGTTACTGTGTTTTACAAGAAAAGCTCTCAGATTGATGGGAGCAAAAATTACCCTCTGGAAGATCATTCATTGGGATGTACTTTCTAATAGGCAATAGACTATACCATTGGAACTCTAATAACATAGATAAATACAAAAGGAATTATATCTCTATTTTTCCTCAGATTACAAATGGGATTTAGTATAGAAGCTCAAGTACTGGCAAGAAGAGGAAGAATAAATTTTCAACATTAAACTTTTTCTTGACAAGCTTTCAACATTAATCTACCTACAGCAAAATATTTCCTCCTAGTTATGGCAGAATTCTACAGCTTGAAACAGCAGATTCACATAATTCACTTGGCTTCAAGGTATATTAATAGATCTCAGTGTCAAGAATTAATATATGTCCTCACAAGATGATTTAGTAACCAAAGTGTGCTAGACAATATCATATGCAAAAACGCCCAACTTTGTCACCTTGAAACCTCCCCAGATCACACCTTGTCTGGGGTCCGAAGGATGCTAATAACAACAGTCAGTATAAAAAGTTAAATATATTCCAAGGCATTCAAAAAATGCTTCACAAGAAACTTCTTCTAAGATCTGGTAACAGGATACAGCACTCTTCAGCTCTAAATTTACTGGTTAAAATTCACTTGGCCAGCTCTTATCCAATGACCTCGACAAAATGACTTTAGGGTAGTTTTATGCTATTTCAGAACAAGTAATGGCTTATGAAAGACAGGTACAAGTACATAGTTAGACTTTTCCATCACCACTGATTGTTTATATCTACACCATAAAATACAAGCTTCTAACAATACAAGGGCTGTACTCAACTTTTAAATTATGTATTTGATTTTTTTATTTGCTAAGTAATTATTTTTGGAAATTGGCAGTTGCTGAATTGTAAATAGAAATGGATATATGTTTTTATTCAGCATAAAGATAAAATACATATTTTGGATCCATGAAAGCCACCACTAGTTAGTTTTTCTCCTTTCTATTAAGAATCATGTAAAATACTAACAAATTTAGCCTAAAATTTGCTCTACACACTTTTGTCTCCCATCTTAATATAGAAAATAAAATAAATAATTCTACTCCAGCAGGCAACCCCATTTATAAGTGTCTAGCAATAAATTTTAAAATGACAGGGGAACAATCTAATAAAAGCACTTTAACATCCAAAAAGAAATTGCTGCTCAAAGCATTTTTATAATTAGCTTTCACACTGAAAGGAACTTTGGATGGCTGCCCTGTTTTCTGTTTAATTTTGGTGAAGTAATCAGCTAAATGTCAAATCTGTTCATCACCTTGGCAATACAAAAGAACCAGTTAGCCAGATAATGCAAACAAATGAATTCCATGAATGCAACAAGATGTTGTGTAGACCCTGCATTTGAGGAATGGCGTTCAGTAAATGCTTGATCACTAATATTTCAATATTGATAACTGGAAAAATGCCAGGAACTTACATCCTTATGAACATAGCCCTGTTACAGAAACTTAATCCAAGTGACAAAATAAATGCGTGACCGCTTTACTGCATAGATCAGGTCTTCTGAAAGGAAATAATATCTTTTCTCTGCAACAGGAATGAATGAGTTCTAGGGCAGCCCTCTTCTTTCTTCAGTATACCTGTTCTTCCTCCTTAAAATATTAAATAAAGCTAGGCACCTGTTAAAGATTCCAATACAGAACATGGGATGAATTGCATTAATGACTTCATGATATTACACACAATAAGAGTCTTAACGCTCTGCTTTCCACAAGGAGGTTCAAGGCAGGCTTTCCATGCCACTCTGGGAACCACGACACATCACCTTCTTTTTAATAATGTCTGTCTTTATTTGTATAAAATGCTGCTGAAGGCCTTTTCTCATACTATGACTTTCTCTAACATTCCTTTTTGCCCACTCTTAACACTCAGATGATCTCTACATATTGGTAAACTTCCTCAAAGGTTTTTTTTTGCATTCTTTAAATTGATCTCCCAAGTCATCTTGCTGAGATTGGAAAGCCTTACAGGCTATCGGCTGATTTCCAACTGTCAAATCCATGGATAACACTATCAGCCTGCTACTGGGTGCTTCTGGTAAGCAGTACCAGCAGGTTCCAAAGCAGTTTTAAAAGAAGAATGGAAGGGAGATGTTGAGATCCAGATATAAGACAGCAAATGTGGAAACAAAATCACAAAGGGGATCACCTCTTAAACATTGTCTCAACCTTCCCAGGAGGGTAGAGGAGAATTTCAAAAGCAGAGGCTGCATCAAACACTCAAGAACTGACAGATTAGAGATGTGTTTGTTTTATCCTTTTGCACATGCTGTGTATTAGCCCGTCCAACTTGAAGCTAGGACAGGTTAACTATACAGGTGAAGACATGAACATTAGCAGACTAAATAGAAACTGCATAGCTGTATAAAAACCCAAACACATTAAAATTTATGGGATGAGGAAGAGGGAGACAGAGAAGGAAGGAAGGAAGGAAGGAAGGAAGGAAGGAAGGAAGGAAGGAAGGAAGGAAGGAAGGAATCAGGGAAAGGAAGGAAGGAAGGAAGGAAGGAAGGAAGGAAGGAAGGAAGGAAGGAAGGAAGGAAGGAAGGAAGGAAGGAAGGAAGGAAGGAAGGAAGGAAGGAAGGAAGGAAGGAAGGAAGGAAGGAAGGAAGGAAGGAAGGAAGGAAGGAAGGAAGGAAGGAAGGAAGGAAGGAAAAATTATCATATTCAGAAAATGTTTGAATGCCCTGCTCAGCATTCTTTGAACAGAATATACTTCACTCCCCAGACCATCACATGAACCATGAAGTCACTTCACTATTCTGCAACTCCATTGAAAATGTCATCCAGCAGAATCCATATACTGTTATTTTGATGACTTGTTACTTATGAAATGAATTCCTGATCATCAAGGCTGAGGTATATCCTATGTCAACTTCTGCACCTGTAGAAGGCCTACAAGTCTTGTTTAATTTCTACGTTGAAAGAAAGGAAGGGAAAAGGACAGAAGTATTCTACCTTGCACACAATGATCTTTCATATTTGAACAGTTGCCTTGCCAAGTGCTCTGCAGATAAAAACTGCCTTAGCTCCACTAACTGAGAACTGCGCTGATTTATACCAGATTAAGATTTGGTCAGCTATTTTAAAGTGAGATGATATATTAATAGAGTGATGCCATTAAAATGTCCACAAATACTATTCCAACTAATCAAAGCTACAGCAGCAATCCATGGCAGCAGCAGTGACCAGTGAACAAAACTGCAATGATTTTTATAACTACTGCTGTACAACAGTGGCCATGGGACCTAATTTATAAGCCATACTGTATACTCTACAGAATAGTGTGAGGCCGAATAAGGGTTGAATGGTTCCCATCTCAGTAGCTTTAAAACTGCTGGCAATAACCTTAGCTTTGTATCTAAACTGGCTGTAAGTGGGTGCTTTGGTTCATGGCAACTTCAACTAAAGCTTCTCTTTTAAACTTCCCTCCTTCAGAATATGGTCAAGCTAATGAAGAGGTGTTTGTTCTTCCTTGTGTTTAGCCATCAAGGGGCAGTGTGAAGATGATCTGATCTATATGAGGAATATTGTTATATGGTGTGAAAAAAAAATATCTCAACCTTCTCTCAAAAAAAAAAGAGTCAGTTGGCTGTATCAGCTGGAAGGATGCATTAAATGTGGCAATGCCTAAGTAGCAACCTTGCAGCCATGCTGCAGGAAGAAAAACATAGGTGAACCACCCAAGGATACATTCAACTTTCCTGATCTACTCTTCACATACCTCCAATTCTACAGGATAGCTGCTGAGTGGCTACAAAGGGCAGAAGGAGGAGAGACTGCAAAGGAATTAATTTGCAGTTATGTAGAAGTCATCATCTGTAAAGATCCTTCTACTCAACCACTGTTGGTGTTTATAGAATCGGGATGCATTGATAAAACAGGAAGAAAAAAACTGCAGAGCAAGACGAAATAACAAGTTCCTTATTCTGGGCTGACTAGGATTGAAAGGATAAATAGCATGTAAACCTTTTCTCCCTACGAAACCTAGGGAAAGCAGTCAAGCAGTCACCTCACAGTGCATGTTCTTTGGCACTCAGAGATGCTCTAAGCTTGTTGCAGATAAAAAGTACAACTGTTTGTCAAAGAGGTAATAGAGAATAAGTAATTTTACAGAAAGGATGGACAAAATCAATAAGATCAACATCCAGACTTCTTTCCTGTCTTCGCTTCAAGGATAAGGGAATAGCTGGCTTTGAACTCGCTCAATTTTGAGGACTGATATGAAGGGTAAGACAGTCTTTTAAAGTATTATTTCTGTAGATAAAAGAAACCAGGAACTGCAGTGGTATTAGCCTAGCAGCTTACGTATTCCCACTCCCATAAATCACACCTTACATTGCTTCAAACTACCCTCTACAAACATAGGTGAACCACCCAAGGATACATTCAACTTTCCTGATCTACTCTTCACATACCTCCAATTCTACAGGATAGCTGCTGGGTGGCTACAAAGGGCAGAAGGAGGAGAGACTGCAAAGGAATTAATTTGCAGTTATGTAGAAGTCATCTGTAATACAGATCCTTCTACTCAACCACTGTTGGTGTTTATAGAATCGGGATGCATTGATAAAACAGGAAGAAAAAAACTGCAGAGCAAGACGAAATAACAAGTTCCTTATTCTGGGCTGACTAGGATTGAAAGGATAAATAGCATGTAAACCTTTTCTCCCTACGAAACCTAGGGAAAGCAGTCAAGCAGTCACCTCACAGTGCATGTTCTTTGGCACTCAGAGATGCTCTAAGCTTGTTGCAGATAAAAAGTACAACTGTTTGTCAAAGAGGTAATAGAGAATAAGTAATTTTACAGAAAGGATGGACAAAATCAATAAGATCAACATCCAGACTTCTTTCCTGTCTTCGCTTCAAGGATAAGGGAATAGCTGGCTTTGAACTCGCTCAATTTTGAGGACTGATATGAAGGGTAAGACAGTCTTTTAAAGTATTATTTCTGTAGATAAAAGAAACCAGGAACTGCAGTGGTATTAGCCTAGCAGCTTACGTATTCCCACTCCCATAAATCACACCTTACATTGCTTCAAACTACCCTCTACAAACATAGGTGAACCACCCAAGGAGATACATTCATTTCCTGATCTACTCTTCACATACCTCCAATTCTACAGGATAGCTGCTGGGTGGCTACAAAGGGCAGAAGGAGAAGAGACTGCAAAGGAATTAATTTGCAGTTATGTAGAAGTCATCTGTAATACAGATCCTTCTACTCAACCGCTGTTGGTGTTTATAGAATCGGGATGCATTGATAAAACTGAGCACAAATGAGTACGGTGGCTTGGGAAAAAAAAGACATTTGCAATGGCCTTTGTACTCAGCTTTTGTTACATTCTCTTTCTCCTATTCTGTCACAGCTAAGAGACAATCACAATTATGACTGTATTATCTATAATCTCAGGAGATAAAGAATCCCCAATCATAAGAATTGGGGAGAACAATTTGTGTTCACATATGATAAAGTTAGAGATTAAATCCTTCAAGTTATGTGACACATGACAGAAGCCAAAGGTTTCTGAGATTCTTTTGCCCTACATTTTGAAGGGCTGGATATACTGGCTTGTTTTTAAGTTGCAGGAATCTATTCCTATTTGTAGGATTTTTTTGATATCTGCATTACAAATTCCAGAAAGTATATGCTTGTTTCTTTTAAATAATGGATAAGGCTTTATATATTATACTTTGGGGCCTGAATTTCATTAAAATGAAGCCACACAGACACAAAAAGGACTCAGCAACAAGATGAGAGGAACTGTCATGTGTTATATAAGAATGCTGAACAAGATACTGGGACCTGAAGTCTGAATTAGGGAAAGACCACATTAGTAGTTTTCACATAGCCCTCATTTTTATTTACCCTGGGGGATCACAGTTTGAGAAAGAGAAAAAAAAACACCTCAACTATTCCTATAAACAAACAGGGGCTCCAGGGTTATGCATAGCAGGGCACTCCAGAAAATGAGATGTGCTCACTGAAAAAAACATGCTCCGATCATCTAGTTTTAAATAAATAATGTCACAGACACTTCATTGCATGAGGGCATATTCTCAAACACCTGGTGTCTGGCAGTTAAAAACAAGAACACTCTTTCAACATGTTTGATTACTTTGTATCATTTAGTTTTTGGTGTGACACTGTGGATTTTATTTTCAAGAAGTGTCTGTTAGTGTACCTCTTCATGAGAAAAAAAAAATCCCATGCACGCCACATTTTTAGAGGACCCTCTTCATCTATTACAATAATGAGAAAGTGCCTCTATCCAAAAGGAGCAGCATGGAGGTTACAGCCAGAAAATCAGTCATTATCAGCTAATGTAACTCTTCATAGTGCCTTTCTTCTCCCAGGAAAAGTACCTGATAATCTTCCTGCTAGAGTTCTGGATGTGTTTAAGTCAATACTTTCAAACCTTAACATGATTATGATAAAGAGTTAATAAAAGGGCTTATTATTATTAATTATTACTGTAATTTCACATCTTCTCCTCTCATCAGATTAAAATTCTTAAACAGGTCATTACATCATGAAGTTAGAAACAAACATAACCCTAACCTATGTGCAAAGTATGACACCACCGCAGAAAGTAGAGAGTTACATTAGAAAGACAGAGAGAGTGAATAAGCAATGGAGATAGGACAGGATGTCGCTTTTTTTACTGATACTTTAAATATAAGATTCTGCAAATGCATTCAGAAACAGATCCTTATGCAAATAATTTTCCTGCAAATATTTCTTATTTCAATGGTGTCAGTTGGTTTAGCCTAAAAAATATCCAGAGTCTCTGAAATGCAAGGCCTCTACAGTATTTGAATCACATATACACTAATTAAATGCACCATAACAGTAGGACATTTATCTAACAGAATGTATTAAATATATACAGCAACTTGTTCAGAAAAACGTTTTTATGTCTAAATTCACATAATTGCCAGAACTGATGCAGTGCTTCACCCATGTTGTTCTTTCTAAAACTTTTTGTTCCTTTTAAGAAAAGCACTATGAGGCACCAAGTGTTAATATAATTGTTTGTTACATTCATTACCTCACAATGGCTTTCAATTATTTTAATAAATTAATTAATAAATATTTATAATATTAATTTATATAGTATATAGTATATAATATAATGTTAATTAATTAATTAGCTCCAGAACCGAGCTTGTATGTGCCAGATTTTTATTGGCAGAGAATTTTTACAAGCAAGTTATAGAGCTTTATGATAGCCATTTATAATGAAAACACTCACAGCACTTTAGCTATAAAACTTCTAGTGAGCAACTCAATAAGAGTCCATTCGTGTTGTAATAACAACAGAGGAAATTGCTACCCTTATTCAAACAAGAATTTAAAAAAAAAAAAAAAAGTAGCAGTTTTCATCTGGTGAAAATTGATGGAACTTTATTGGCTGCAGCAGACTCAAGCTATTTGGTCCTAAGATTCCTCTCTTGACAGTTAGGAAAATCTCCTTGGGTCTCCTACAAACGTTGATTTATTTCTATGACTGCAGTGGCAATAAAATAATTTCAGAATTGCTTTAAGCATAAGGAATTCGAGTTTAAGATCAGCTGTTTGCATGGAATCTTTATGAGCAGTCAGAGGTCTACTATGAGCCATCAGGTAAAATGATCTCAGAGGTTTTTCTCTCCATTACAACCTCCCAGTACTGCTCTTTGGCCAAATATAGTTGCTATATTGATTTTATATTAGAAGAAATAAGGACAATGCTAAGAGGCTGACAAAATGGAATATTTTTACAAGCTGAATTTTGATTTTTCTTCTACTCAATATCGTTTGCTGCCTTACCAGGTCTCAACATAAATAAGCATCCTTATCGAGGATAACAAACATATATATTTAAAATTAAGCTAGTGTTTGAATGAAGGAGGAACAAACCCACGTATTTGGTTACACTTTCAATAGAGATTATTTTTTCAGCAGGCAAAGATAGCTACAACATAGCACTTTGATACAGGGGCAATTCCAATCTGCATTCAAAATCATATTTGCAAGTCTGGCTTATTTTCATAAACTGATCTCACATCAGAAAACCATGTCAGAACTCACTGAAATTGAATCTACCTAGTGAGCAGATTCCAGCTTCAATAGCCCAGGACCTTCTCTGGTTATTTTAGATGGAAAAATGTGTGAGCATTATCTTGTGGCAAAGGTAAAACCTCAACGTGCCATATTTTAGCTAAGAAGCTGCACATATCTGGGAAAAGAAGCATGTTGTTGAGGGAAGTCCCAAATACTGTTCTGATTCTGTCATCCAGTCACTGCCTGTTTTTCTAATAGCGTCCCTAAGCTATGAGCCAGTTTGTTCACTCTTAGAGTAATACTCACAAGAGATGTTATGACAGGAGGAACCTAACAAATAGCAAGTACTAAATATTAGAATTCCCCAATAACACTCAAAGTTCACTTCACATAAGCAGTAAAAACTCTCATTCCATATTCCAAACCAACCTAATCCTCCAGATCTGTAAAGCCCAAGTCTGGGCTAGAAATTTCATGTGATCAGGCTTCATTCTGCCACCTGCCAGTCCGTAAATAACACAAGAAGAGCCACTGCAGCTCTCCACAGAACGGTACAGGGCTTCCCCTGGCTCCACGAGAGGCTCCCAGGATTAGGACCTATTCTCTTCTGTTTCAGAGGGAAGCACAGATAACGTCATGGGACACCTAGAATAGATACTAGAAAAGCGTGATAACTAGAAAACAGGGGTATAAACATGTCACTCCAAAATCAGAACTACCAAACACTTGCAGCCAAAGAACGTAACTTTAGATCAAAGTATACCAAACTTCTAGAAAGAGTTCAAATTCTGTTAAAGATCAAAGAGTCTGGGAGAAAGAAAATGCTGTTTTGAAGGACGGTGCCTTGCTAGACACTAGAATGAAATAGTGGCTTACTGGATTCTCTCCTGAGACTTGCTTGCAGTGCACTCTCCCTTTCCAACAGCACTAACAAACAGAATAAATGTCATTTGCTCAAGAATCTATTTTAGAATAATTCAGATTGTAAATAAAATATTAAAATGGAAATATTTTTATAATATTTCAGCTCTACAGCTGGCAAAGAACAAAAGGAAGAAAAGATTATGAACATGTTTCTATTTATATTAGGATTGGAAGCTCTTTCAACCACCTCTCACAGTACAGCTGTGTCCAGCTTCACTGGGCAGCAGGTAGAGCCCTGGTCACATTCTTCTCACCCTTGGGAAAGTGTTGCAACAAGACTGAGCTAGCACTGTAAGCAATGATAGCAACTGCTAGGGAAAAGCCAGTGCAAAGTCTGTGTTATATCACTCCCACTATTTTTTACCACAGATGAATTCAGCGTATTTTTGAAATTTACTTTGACTGCTGTCTGATGAAGAAGGTAAGCTATCCAAACAAGACTCAACATAAATGAATTATGCCAAATTCAAAGCCAACAAGGATTTGGGGGTGGGGGGTGGGGGGGGAGAATAATCAGTGCAAATAATTTTTAAAAATAACCCACACATTTTAATTTTGCTTATCACTGGATTAGTAGCCTCCAAACAAAAAGTTCAGGCCAATATCTCACACATTTTCTTTTGCTCTCCACATATAACTTACTTAGAAGAAGAGATGTTCTAGTAAAGATCATTCAAAACTTTGTCTTGGACTGAGTCTCTGGTGTGCTAAGAACCACTGTCTCTCTCACTTTCCAAGAACAAAGAGCATGCTACAGGCTTAGTTTCACACAAAATAAGTGAAATGTGCCTTGCAATTCAGGCACATTAATCATATGACAAACAGAAGTCTTATCGTTCCCCAGTGAAGTTTGAAGCCATCAGTAAAAGTCTTTCCACAGGATCAAGACCTAGTTGAGCTGGGAACTGTTCCACACCCTGTATTGTTCCAAGTTCCACTATAGGCCTTTACAGTTATGAATACTCTCAGACTACCTAGACACCTAGATGTTCTGTTCACAGTGTCTGCTCTAAAATTCTATTTAATAATGTAAACAACAGTTATTTCATTGAACAAGTGGGCTTTTGTTTTCAAAATATTTATAGAATTGTCAGTTCTTGAAGAGACTCTGTGTGTGTGTGTGTGTGTGTATACATACAATAGTTAGCATCATAGGGTTTTGGTCTGTGACTATGCTCTTTCCTAATACCCAAATCAAATACCAATAGCATTTATTTCCATATTGTTCCACATCAGAATAATTTCTATATTGCTAATAGCAAAGATAGCAGCAACAGTGTTGGAGTACTCTAATTAAATGCTTACACTCAACGCCTTCTAGTGGTTCTTCGTGAAAGCCTATGGGCAAAAGTTTGTCACAACTGTGAAATTTTGTTAACTGTGAGATCTATTAAGTATCAGTATGTTTGCTAGATGTGACTTCACAGTCCCAAAACAGCTAGGTTACCATTCATATGTACATGATAACGCCCTTGAATATATACACATTTTAAATGAGTTTCCATCTTCCTTTTCTTTCCTGGCACTGTTATGTCATACTTAGAAGTTACAATGACTGGTTGACAATTTTGGAGAGTAAAACTTTTACTTTTAACATTCAGATCCCAAAGACAACATGTATGTTTATAACAGCACTGACTTCAGCAGAGCAATGTAGAAGGGGGTTTTTAAGTCTTTTTCTAAAACACTTTTTAAACTGCTTTGTAAAGCATCTTTTATCATGCATCCAGGGAATTTTAGAAGCAACACATTTGCTTCTAATTAACTGTTGATTCCACTCAGATCTTCTCAGGTCCAAAAATCTATTCACTGTGAACTCTGGAGATTCATCAGTCACATCACTGAGCAAAGATACCTTTATAGCACAGTAGATCCAAACTACCTTCTAGATGGTGCTTGCCACAGCAGAAAGCTAAGGCTTCCCACTCCTTATGCACAAAGCCTGCAGGGTGTCTCTTTGTCATCTCCATTGCTAGCAATTATGGACTAGTTGCCCAGCTGCAACAGAGATATTGGCTGGGCTTTTATCGGTGCCTATGGCTTAGATCCTTGGTTGTCTTACTGATGAGCACCATTAACCAGAGGTAAAATACAGAAGTCATTACAAACCAAGATGAATGGCCAAGGTAAATGCAAGACAGTACCTACTCCAAAGCCTGAAGGATTTTAAGGGAAAGTGCAATCATGTTTCTGTTCAGAACAGCTGGCCACAAACCATTCTGCTTAAAAAAAAAAAAAAAGGAAAAATGTCTAATCAGTCATCATTTAATGAGCTGGAACAACTGATTTTTCTTAATTCAATTATAAATCTTAAGTTACTGAAAAGGTCTTTGATTGTTATATTCTTTCCTATCTCCCTCTCTCTATGTTATTCTCTCTTTCCTGCAACTCTGAAATACCATTTATTGGCATAGACTTACCCTGATTGGCTTCTTTTTAGGATTAGAAGTCAGCACTCATAGCTTTCTTTAAAAACTAAGACAGAAAAGGAAAGAAAAAAGCCAGCAGCATCTCTACTTAAAATTACTTCCTTTTCCATTACCACTTTCAGCAATTGCCATAGTTTGTGTCTTTTTTTTTTTTTTCCTGTGAGCAAAATCAATTGTAATTACATGAGCATGTCTCAATTACCTGTCCTTTTTCAGGATGAAAGTCTTCATCTGATTAATTGGTCTTCTCTGTCCTAATGCCTTCTCCAATGCCCTAGGTCCTAGGTGCCTTACCTTCTTCATACATTTTGTGGCAAGTCCTTCATTTTGACTAGTTCATACAAGACAGAAATCCTTCCAGCAGAGAAGTGGTAAAACTGTGCCAAAAATTAGGCATGTGTGTTATTTCATGTTTAAAGGATCTTGAAGGGAAGATGAACCGAAGGGGAACAGCACACAGAATTTTTACTCAGAGTAATGTCAGTATCGCTTGCAGTACAACTTAGATGGCAAAGCCAGTACAGTGAAGGTGTAGGGTGTGCATCTCAACATAATCTGACACAGCAGCACAGAAATGCCATGGGCTAGGGAATTCAAACACTGCCAGTTCCCTGGGGCACAATTCCTCAAAAATCCTCTTCTGAGTAAGGGGAAAAGCAATTTGTTACAGCCTTTAAACACATACAATAAATTCCTCTAACAGGAGCAGGAAGTCAGAAGGCATATGGCTTCATCCATGACTATTTCCTAGGTGAGATCCGGTGACTTGTAACCAATTCTTCTTCCAGGATACAGGATGAGATAGGAGCAATCTTTAGTGAGTAACAAAAAAGGTGTCTTATGGCTTTTAATAATTTTGCTCAGAACAAATCAAGTATCTAGCTCAAAAATAAATTGAAAACCCATTCTAACAGCTCTGATTTGCCTTCTCTTTCATTATAATTCCTTCGTCAGCCTACACTAGTACAACGCCATGTTTGGATCAGCCATTAAGTTCATGACACACATTTGAGGCAGCTTCTTACTCTTGAGTGATTTAATTTTGCTCTCACACCCTGTGCTATAAAACGAAGACAAAAATCTACTTACCTACCGCCACATAATGCTGGGATAAATGCCATTGTAATGATGCTACCTATTATCATTAAAATAAGCAGTCATTTCTCCAGAAATTATGAGAGTATATCTTACACTGAATAGTAACCTAATCAACAGAAAGTCCTGGTGATGGGCTCACTTGCAAAATATAGTACTGCAACAGTGACAGAGCAGGCACTTAATAAGCAGCCTCTTCTGCCTAATGATTTTTGCACCTATGAAAACAATTCCAAAGTGTGTAAATAAACTGGTCCAACTTGTCATTCTCCCTTTCTTAAACTCTTTCTTGACTGCAAAACAGTAGTTACTTGAACATGCTTTCCTGCATCCAGCCTCTCCTTGCAGATCTAACATAATTCCAGCATGGCCAAAATGCCAAAGCATCCAGTGCTTACAATGAAATGTAAAAATAAATGCAAAAAAAAGGGGCAGAGGGTGCTAAACCAGTTAAAGATGAAAATTTTCTAGGAACTCAGATCATCATCCTAATTAACCACATTTTAATAATAATATCAGACACTGAGCAGGCATGCAACCTGGAAATGAAATCTGAGCTCAGTAGCACTAGGTACACAGGAACATTATTCTAATTCATTCAATTCTTTTTGGCTCTCTTGGGAGAGCTCTCTTGGGAGAGAACTCTTAGGAAAGAACTCTTGGGGGTCAGTTACTCCCAAATCCCTGTTCACCACAACTATTTGCAATATATGACTCCTGAGAAAACAATAAACAGAAGATGACACATACAGCCTCATTCCCCATGGAGCAGTGTGTTGACCAGCCTCATAGTAAATAATATATTCTTTAGAGGAATCTGATATTCCATGCACATTGCAACATATCGAGGACTCCATGTTACGGGGGGTTTGATCTGCTTACAGCTTATTGTCAATGTCCATTTATTTTTGGTGGTGCTACTGTTAGCATTGCCTGAATTTAAAACATTAAAATATGCTCCCTAGAGACTTCCTTCCCACCTACATGACACACGTCTGACATTCCTCCTGTTCTCACTCCTCTCACACACCTTACAGCCTATTCAGACTATTGCACCTAAGCCCAGACTGCGACTGAATCAGGAGCCATGCTTTCCTTCTGTTCCCCCTTGCCTCTATGCACACGTGCTGCTCTTCACTTTCTCTCCAAGCTTTTGAGGCTGATACTGTCGCTATTCAAGCACTACTTTCAGGGCAGTAGCAGTAGAGGGCATTTTTCCTCCACTCCCCAGGATGCCCTTGCATTGGATGTAGCTTAAGGTTTTTGAACTAATGCAGCTAAAGCAGAGGGTCTATCCTGTAGGAAAAAGGCCCTCACACTATCCAGAGTTTGTTGTGAACAGATAGATAAACGCTCAGTTAGCCTAAACTTTTCAAATTAAAAGCCCGGTTGACAGGTAAGAGTTCTTGATTTAGGAGAACATTTAAGTTGTGCATAGCTTTGGTCCTCGTAGACCTACCTTCCCGAATCAGCACCTGCAGTCCTAAACTCGGGGTAAATTTGGGCAAGCCTCAACCAGCAGAAACAGAAACTTTGCTGTAATTCCAGTCTCCACTGGGTGCCACTATTGCATAACACAATGTGTGGATTACACTGCATGAGTCAACAAGTTGGCAACACAGACTTTCAACTTGCACTTCACTCTCATGAAGTTTTCAAACCATATTCAGAGAGTTATTGGATATTTTTTATGTCCTTAAAATGCCATATGGCAATCCTTTTAGAGACAGAAATACAAGGAGGATTTAATTCCTCCTAGATCACTACAGCTAAAAGGCTCAAACGCAGAAGTGCTCAGATTCTTTCCTGATTTTACACTTGAATAAGTCTTTTAGCCCCATGGGTGGATCTGTTCCTCCATGCTGATTGATAATCAACTTAGCACTCTATTTTGACCAATCTTTTTTAACCTTTGAAGGGACAATAACCACATGTCTCCATCCAAAGTGCTTTGATGACAGCTTAACTACCACAAGGGTAAAACCTTACCACAAACCCATACGTGACCATGACAACACTCACTTAGTGAGTGTTCTTAGACTGTGTACACATCAGAAGGATGGCAGTAACGCTGAAAATACATTATCAGCCTATCTTTGAATTTAATGGCAATTAAGTATTAGTTTTATGGAATGGATGTAATTTCCGTTTGATGGTCAGTGGATATCCACAACTTGCTAGATACCAAACTTCATTCTGGTCACTTAACCTGGAATCCAAAAATACTGAAGTTTAATGTTATGAATCACTTTCGAAAATTCTGGCCAGACAATGTAGTTACCTTTAGTCTGTCTATTTCACAGCACTCCTGCTCGCAGATTTTGCTTTATTTCCTTTTCCCAGGCCTCCGATAAATAAATAAATAAATAAATAAATAAAATCAAGATTTGATTTCAGTCTCACTTAATGGAAGATTTTGAGAGCTTACACTAAACATGAAAAATTCCTACAGTCAAAAGACTGTTATAAGGAGATTTCATGCTAGCCTTTCATACTGGAATCATTTGTCACACTATTCATTTGACAGAACTGACATAACCACATTTGCTGCAAGTTGCTGAAGACAGGAGAAGCAGTGTCTCAGCGTTTATGAAGCCTGCCTTCATAACTTCTGGTCTTCCTCTCACTCCTCTCAACTCTCTTGCCTGGTAGACAGTTGGTGGCAGTGGCATTGATAAGTACAGAAATTTCTATAGCCATTGATCTTTGAAAGGTTCTTAGCCTTTTTCTAGCAGAAATCCAAAATACTTTCTTGAAATTCTGCTATATTCTGACACAGGTTTTCCTGCAAACAGAGGCTTATGTGACTCTGCCAACATCGGTTGTGTTATCACAGAGATGGGCAAAAAAGGAGAACATGTAAGCAGTTGTCTGGCAGTACAGGCTCTTCTAGGGCAAAGAAGATATAGCAGGAAGAAAGAAAGAAAGAGACTATACAACAAACCAGGAAAATCAACAGAAGCAAACAGGAATTAGACTGAATCTTAATCTTACCCGCAGTTTTTACACAGCCAGCTAAATCACTAGCGCCATGCAGCAAAACAGACCTGTGCTGCAGGTCTGGAGGCAACAGACAAGACCAATGCCCTGAAGTCTGGCCATTCCTGCATCACTGAGAAACTCACAAGTGGCTGCTTGTGGCTAAAGAGAAACAGCAATTCATTTGGTAAGGTAAGCTGCTAAGTTCAAGAAATTCACCCAGGGCAGGAAATAGAAGTACTTGCAAGAGAAGATCGAGACAGAGGCAGCATTTCACTTTACTACAACAGCCCTGCTAGGGCTCTCTTCTCAGCATGCAGGCTCTTTGTCAGACATGGTAAACTCTGCAGGAATGACTACCACCCACATAGTTGTTCCCGTTATGCCTACTTATTGAATCATATTAAAAACAGCAACAAGTTAAAACAACTACCTACCTGCTCTTTAAATTGATATGTGGCTATTAAACATATGTGTATGGACGTAAAGGAAACGTCACAGATGGGAAGAAGATCAGGTTTATAAATTAATTTGTGCTATCACAAAAATGGAAAATCCCTGTCTTTCCGTTAACAGCTGAACTGAAAATTTTTCAGTAGGAGAAAGGCCCAGTCCTACTTCCAGGAATCTAGAACCTGTATGTTCTTTCCTACCTCACCAAAGGCTAGAGAAACTGCCTGTTCATGGCCACCAGAAATACTTTCCAAAGGGGTGTTGTTCTGCCTTCAGAGTTCTTCAGAGCAATGGTCAGGCTACCAGAAGACTTCAACCTCAGCATTGCTGTTCCATTTTACTTACTTGTAAAGGATTTTTTTTTTTCTTTTCTTTTAGATTTCATGTCTTTCCCTTATTTCATAAATGTTCGTTAATCAGAGACTCTGGTCAGAAATGAAAGGACACTAAATGAATTTTATCTCAGCTAGACATGGCAGACTGCAGCATTACTCAGTATAGATGAAGGTTTGCAGACAATAGACTGACCAGGTAATGATTTCATCACATGCACATGATGATGTCATCACATGCAGATCTTGCATGGCTCTAGTTGCACATCTTCCTGTGACAAGGTCTCCGGTGGCATAGGACTTCAGCTTCAGCCTCATGAGCATTCAGCTCTGCATTGCTGGGGATGGGGAATGGGAAAGAAGGGTTCACACCACCTATGGCAAGCAACACAATAAGTGTTGATGCCGGGAGACAGAACAGGTGAGCCTGCAGGACGGCTATGCATGGAGGCTGGGCCTCCCAGCTAATGGCAGTGGCTGGGACGGGTGCTCCTGTGACGCCGGGTGCTCCTGCAGCACTGTGTTGATGGTGTTATGGAGGGGAGCCCTGGCACGGTGTAGTGGTGGTACCCCCTGTCTGAAGCTGCCTCCTCTTCCTCTGTGGTTCCTGCAGCCACGCCTCTTCCCCCATGCAAAGATAAGAT
>NW_008796218.1:4881674-4887515 GCF_000699145.1 Aptenodytes forsteri
CCGCCCCTTCCCATGGTGAGATCAGACAGCAGGGTTTCATCACACAGATACTCATCTTCCATGCCTTCCATTCTTTCTGCCAGCTCTTCTGCAGAGGGCTGGCTCAGATCAGGATAATCTACGAGGATTGTGTCCTGTTTGTGCTTGAAGTAATCGGAATTATTATCGACAGGAGGGTTTTCAGCCACCTCTATGATGAATTTAAGCTTCCTGACAACAGTGTGCTTTCTTCTTCGGATTTTGTGGATGCCAGGGATCTGGGGACTGTATGCTAAAAGCAACTGCTTTACTAGTGTAGCAGAGCTTGATGCTAGGAGCGTGGTGTGAATTGTGCCAGTATAACTAGGTTTATTTGTACAGTGCCCATCAGAGATATGCTTGTTTCTCAGAAAATAATCTTCCTCTCTCTTTTTCTTCTTCATTTATATCTGCCTGGATCTGGAGGATGAGAGCCCCTTTTAGCATTCATGCAAGCAGCCAGCATGTAAGAAAACCACACACAACAGGTTTATTATGGACGGGTTTATCACTAAGCAATGCAACTATTACATGCTTTCTGTCATCCTGCTCTGTAACAGTGCATGTTTTTCCCCGTGTGCTGTTTCCCACCCTGTGTGCTTGTCACCGGTCAGAGGACACGGCTGCAAAGACGTGCATGGAAGCTTAGCAAAGAAACTGCAGAACCGAAGCCATTAAGATACAGCTCTCCTAATACTGAAGAAAGAGCTCCTCCTGAAGGCAAAAACCTTTTTTATTATACTTGCACTATATTGAGCCCTAAGCCCAGAAAAAGGAATATGCAATCCAAGGAGTGCAGTTACAGAAAACCAAACCAGAGTGCAAACAGGCTGCCTTTACAGATGCGGAGGTACTCCAGCGTGCAGGCAAGGCAGTAGCATGTGCTGGGGAATGACAGTAGGGTGATTTCTTGCCGGAGAATTGGCACGCTGCTTGTCATCGCTTAGGGTGAGTAATGGAATTCAGTATTCATTGATAGACCATGATGGTCACTGCTTATGTTGCGTTGTATTGGTAAGAACTCTGCCCATACCGTTTGTTTCTCTCCTAAACAGCTTGATTTATGTGCAGATTTCTTCATGATGACATTTCCACACATTTATTTCTGTTTAGGGCCTAATCCAAGGCCTGCTGGTGTAACTGAAAGTTCCTTTCTAACTTCTGCTGTGTCTCCATAATGCCACGCTTGCGTGTCTCTACAAGAGTCCTAATGTCGTCTTCTCTGTCTGTGTTTGAAAGTGGGCTTATCTGGATCTCAAAAATTGGGCAGTATTGGCATGAATACTTCGGAAAGTGGATTTGGAAGGGAGGCCAAATTTTGCTCTTACGTACATCCCATGAAGCCTTGTTCACACTCGAAGGGGGATCTAAAACATCTATCGGTGAAGAAGTTGACCTTTCCTATTAAATGTGCCATCAAATCCCATGATGTCATTACTGCAACTAAACAGGGCATTTAGAAAAACAACATGTTGCTAATAGTTACCCATGTTTTAAGGGGTAATACTGGATAACTGACTCTGCACAAGAATTAGCAAATCACACAGGGAGTTTCCCTAAGAAACAAGATCTATAAGAAACAAACCTCTTACAGTGGCTTACTGTAAACCATGTATGAAAAAAAGACAAATATTGGAGCTTTGTTAATTTTGTTAGTATCTTAAAAGTGTAAAATTCTTGTGATTGAAACTAACAGTTTATTTCAAATAAAAAAAATCCTGTACTCGGTGACAGGAAAATAGGTCATCTGGAGGTTATATACAAAGTATAAAGGGAGCGCACATACATGCCCAGTATCACAGGATTTGCAATATTAGGAGATCATGTCAAAGGCCTTACAGAAGTCCAGATAGACGACATCTGTAGCTCTTCCCTTGTCCACTGATGTAGTCACTCCACCACAGAAGGCCACTAGGCTGGTCAGGCAAGACTTGTCCTTGGTGAAGCCAAGTTATTAGGGAATGTTTCCCACACCTTCTTTGTGAGAACAAAGTGACAAACATGAGCTCTTATAAAAAATGGAAAGAATTCTGCCTTCTTAATTCCACCTGCTGGTCCCATAGGGATTCCTTCTGCAAGACCTCATCTCAGCTGAAGATCCTTGTCAGATCAAACTTTTACTTGAAGTCTAAAAGCTAGTGGAGTTAAACAAAACCAGCTATGCACAACAAGGCCTAAGATACAATCTTCAGGACTCCAGATTACTCCCAAATTAAAGAATAACAGTAAACACCTAGCTCAGGTTTCCAGCTCAGGTTTATGTCAGCCCTGATTAACCTGTGGACTTTACCTACCTACCAAAACACAAGCTGGAGGGGGAAGCCTGCCGTTCTATGACATGCAGCAAAGTGTCTCTGAAAATTGAGACTGATTTTGCATATCAGCATGCTCTGATCCGTACAAAAGCTTGCTTGTCCATTGCCAGGGATGGCAAATGAACAAACTGAAAGCCCTCTGAAAAGGAAAAGCTCTAGACAGTACTGGCAAGAGAAGGAACAGTCAGTGAAAGAGCTATTGTCTGGGAACTTAATGATAGGCAAGAGAAGTAAGATACAGTAAATATATGAGCAATGGTGTTAGATGTTCAGTTTTTCAAAAACAGGATTATTATCTTAAACGGATGAGATTGTTTTTCCAACAGCTCTTTAAATGTTTTTGAAGATGCTTTATGAAACATGAAAGTTTTAGTATAAGTCAGGCAGAGTGCCAGATCTAAGTGGTTTCCTGCAAACAAGCCTAAGCAAAAAAAAATTATACTGACGCACAAACATGCCTCTACATCACCTGCTATTAATTATTATTTAACCTTCACTTTTTTAAGAAATACAGGGAGACTCACGCATACCATGGGTGAGCTTTAGCTAAGCCACATGGCAGCTTTTAGCTCATTACAAACGTGAGGTAAGAAAAAACTTATACAATTAATTTTCTTTGCTTTTGTTAGGAGCACATGCAGGATACTTTACCTGAGTAATCCAATACTTCCAGTCCTGACTTAAAATGCATGTCAAAAGGAAAGGATACTGAGTTTCACCTAATTAGACAATTAGCTTACACTGTGTTTGATTTCCTCTGTTTCTTTTTCACAGCTAGCTCTGGGAAAAGAAATCAGCTCCAGTGAGAGTTAGCATTTGGCCCATGCGACAGAGTCAGAATATACCAATACTGACAGGAAAACCCTGAGATAGTTTTGTGTTTATGTGATGCTGTTTGGGTGAGAAAGTTAAACTGCTAAGCACTCATTTAAGCCAAGAAAATCTACTGGTAGAAAGTGTAAGTAGTAGTGGCCAGTGCTAGAACTGGTCGAAGCTATTATCATAAAAAAGTTTCCTATATGTACTTTTTCCCTGTTTTGTAAAGCGTTTTCTCACTTTGTTGCAGTGATAGGTACTGGAGAGGAAGAAAGAGAAAAGAGGTTTTGAATCATATATTTTGAACACAATTTTGGCAAACATTGGGAGAAAACAAACAAAAACCACAAGCAACTGTATATGTATAAAATGAGATTTTGCAAAATACAAATTTGTGAATTTTCCTCTCAGTAACAATACCGAGAGCTTGCGCATTTTGGGAGCATTGCTGGGACCCTATTTGCAAAGGTTCCTTAGTACCAGCAGCTAGAAAAGATTCCTAGCTTACACCTGCACTGAACCCCGTGTCACAGCGGGACTCTTACAACCTTGTTGCCTAAGCAAGTGTGAACACTGATAAGTGCTGTGATGGAAGAGGCTTGTTAACCCCATGTTGAACCCAAGGAATGCTAGTAACACTTATGGCAGCACAAGAATTACAAAAGTGGTTTTGGAAAAGAGCCAAGGTCTAAGTTGAGAGTAGTTGAGGTTTATGTATTTTGCTAGTTTGAACTACTACTTAAAAAACAAGCCCAAGGAAGTGGTCAAGCTGAGAAGATAACTCAGAATACAGATGCTCTCATGAGGACAAACAATTTTCTGCAGTGCACTTAAGTCCTGATTCAGACCCCAACAGATGACCAATATTCATTACCAGATCAAAGTAAGCCAGTCACTTTATCTAGCAACCTCCATCATGTTATCCTCAGGTATGACTGAGATCAGCTCATTTATGGATGAGGTAAAAACTCCAGCAGATGAAACATACAGAGCTATCTGTTTCCAATTGGCATGCCCCAAAGAAAGGAAATATAAATCACCTGGAACCAGGAAAAATTATTTTTTATTTTTGAGGGGTTTGGTCATTCAGTACTTCCGTAAGTGTAGTTTTATACTAGTAAGGAATTCCATAGCTGCAGTTAGATGAAAGAAGTAAGGATTTTCTCCTTTTGCTTTTGAGTAATGTGCATCTGTGAGAGTTCAGTCCTTCAAAATTAAATGTGTGTAAAAATTTTGAAAGTCAATGTTATGCAAGCAAGAATAGATGTACAAGAAAAGACATACAGCACTAGAAAACTCCAAGAGTCATAGTTAATTCAGGCAGGAAAATAAATAAGGCAGAAGCCTTAGAAGGGAAAACAATGCTAGTACTGAATTCTCAGGCTCCAAAGGCATTTAAATCCCTGTTGTGTAACCAAATCTATGTAGGTAGACTTTTCTTCCTGCAGAGGTCTCTGAAATCAGTGGGGTTTTAGGCAAGCTCAAAAGTCAGCCAAACAAGAAATGGAGGCTCTGAGCAGTATACTCTTGGGACTTTTCTAACGAGTCACAAAAATCATCAACAATACTGAGTCATGAAGTCTGCACCAGGATGGGTCAGTTAGACTAGCATATCTAATTTCAGCAGAGATTTTGTGAGGGGGGAGCTATCTAATGTGTCTATCTCATTTAATAAGTATTTTCACCCCTATGTCTCCTCACACTTTATTGTGGCTACAGCTAAGCTATTTAAGGCGTACAATGTAAGCACACTGAGCGTGTGTGTTTACATACAGATACAAATGGAGATACGTGATGAAACAGTTTCCGGCTGAGTGAGAAGAATTATGAAAGCTACTCATCTGATAGGTCTTTCTGTAAGGTCATGTCTTTCCAGTTTCTTTTCTGCCTCTATGAGGAACAGGAGGAATATTTGAGGTCCAAAATAGCTCTCTCCCTGCACTCTTTTTAAATGCTTCAATTGATTCTCATTAATCTCTGCCTTCAGTTAGGAGCTGAGTAAGCTGCTTCTTTCATCTTAAAATTAAATTTGCTTGATAAATTATCATTATTATTATTATTGTTATTAGGTAGGGAAACCCACCTGCCATTTGATGTGTTGGCTTCTGTTCCTTCAAACGTCATTCGTGGATCGTTTGCTGCCCTGATCACTGTCATCGCTTTAAGCAATATTTTAAATCATTACAGAAAAATCATCATCTGGTGATTTCCAAATTATTTTTCATTTATAAAATTCTTTTAACATCCTGACTTCTGAAACATAAATCTAAAGCTATTTGGAGTGCTTTAAATAAAATACTCAGTGAAATATAAAATCAATAGATAGCATAAAATACCAACATAACTGACTGAAAAAAACGTGTGTAAATTATATGGGAGCCAAACAAGTGCAGAGTGGTAACCTGGCACCAGTTCAAATTTTCAAAATGAAGTTGGAGGGAATGGCAATCTACAGGCACTGCTCCAATTTCATCTTGCACATTGAAGTGTACACCTCAGTAACCTGGCATAGTCTGAGGACTTTCTTTTTCAGCTTTCAAAATCTATTTCAATGAAACTTACTGTGTTGGTTTTGGCTGGGATAGAGTTAATTTTCTTCACAGCAGCTAGTATGGGGCTGTGTTTTGGATTTGTGCTGAAAACAGCATTGATAATACAGTGTTTTCGTTACTGCTGAGCAGTGCTGACAACA
>NW_008796218.1:4889911-4902026 GCF_000699145.1 Aptenodytes forsteri
TGGCTTTTGCCTTACCTATTAAACTGTCTTTATCTCAGTCCACGAGTTTTCTCACTTTTACCCTTCTGATTCTCTCCCCCATCCCACTGTGGGGGGGAGTGAGCAAGCGGCTGTGAGGTGCTTAGTTGCCGGCTGGGCTTAAACCACAACACTTATCTTTTTAAAACAAGAAGAAAAATTCTGAAGATACTTTCTCTTCCGCACCTCAGCTAAAAAAAAAAAAATAGAGGTGTATAAAAAGACAGAGCTGAGGCGTAGATGAGAAGAGAGGTTGTTCCTCCTACAGTGACTGCATCATATAGAGGAACCAAATGCCAAAGTACACCTAATTTTATCAGCTCTCACTCTGCATGAACACTGCTCTGGAGCCATGAAAAAAAAATTACAACAGAGCAGTGGCAAGATCTACTCTCAGCACGTCATTGATAATTTCTGTATGCCACCACAATGCCTTCTCCTGATCAGGTCTTACTGAAACATGACAAAATCTGAATAAAACAGGGTTGCTTTGACTGTTATGAAATTTTTGCATGTGGACATGTTATCACAGATCCATGCTTAAGCAATATGCCACTTTAAGCACAGGACAAAGAGAAGCAAAGCCTAAATCTGTGAGTGACATGGAAGGACTCACACTAAAAGCAACAGACTTAAAGTGTTCATTGTTGGGTTAGAAGACAGCTCGTGCTTTTGTTATCAATTTATAGATTTATATATCAATCCATAGACTGCCTGCTGTGCCTCTTATTGAAAAGACAGACAAGGTTGGTCAAAAAGGTCTTGTACCTATTTGATCCGACTTTGAAAGTTTTGCTTTGTTCCACAGCACTTTGTGTTCAGTGATCACCAAGTGAATATTTACTGAAATTTATTGCAGTCTGAAACGTCAATCACAAACAGACCAACAGATGTGCATCTCTGTTGACATTTTTAACAGGTAGTGGTTTCTTTTGTTTTCAAATTAAATTACTCACATGCTTAATGCTAAGTGCATGTGTATATGTTTGCAGAGTCTGGGACAGGCCTGATATCTAAACGAGAATCTACTGATAAACAACAGAATCTGTGTCCTCCAAACTATTCACCAACTCCTTAGCTAAGTCTCACATTGTCCTACTTTACCAGTATTATCAAAATGTTTATCTTTAGTGCTACACTTGCTGGCTCCTTTCTCCCTCTTCTAAAATCTATAATATGATTAAAGTGAAGCAAGGTTTGTAAGGAGAGGTAATATCTTTTATTAGAGCAACTGATACCTATCTCCTTAGACCATCAGGGCTATAACAACACAACCACTATAATTTAATTAGTCATTTTAACAGAATTGGAATAATGGCAGTGACCTCAGCCAAAGCATTTTGTGTACACTTTTTTCCTACAGAGATCTGGCAATGCACCATAATCCTGCACTAACATGTCTGTCTTTATTCAATTCCATGTCTTTTGAATAATAATAAGTCCATCAAAAAAAAACTTGCTTTTTTCTTTGCATGATAAAGTGGGTACTACCATAAAGCAAACAAATTTTAATCTGCTGTGTAACTGGCAGAAGGTTTTCAACAGACCAAATGATACTACAGAGATCAGCTGCCAGTTGGTTTTGGTTATTTTTGTTGGTGGTGGTTTTGAGTTGGGCTGGTTGGGTTTTTTTTGGGGGGGGAGGACACGACATGTTTTCACACTGGTTTTCAGTATTCAGAAACACGTCCCTTCCATGACTTCTAAAGCATTTTGCCCTAGAACCGCAGCCTGTCACATCTGAAGATGGTCAGATTCTGTAACGACCTAAGAAGTCTTGCTACACTTGCCTGGGATTGTGCTGAAAGAAGCTGCATTTACTAATTATGTATACATAGCTGTGTAATCAGGAGGTAAAACTTGAAACACCACCTAATAGATACGAAGCCAGCACTTGAGGAAGGGCAGTTCCTGCACTCTCAGATATGATTTAATGAATCTTGCATGGGCTTTGACAGAAATGTAATTTGCCAAACCCAGCACATTTTTCACTGCCAATTAATTAAACAGCCTTACTAAGAAGAAGCATCCAGTAAATTAAAGAGCTGCAAGCCTAGAACTTTACATTATCTAATTGTACCACAAACTCAGCTATTGAAATAGATTTGCCTGGTTATCAAAAAGGCTATGTGAAAAGCAGCTTTTGAAAATATTGTTCCCCACACTATTCCTTAAGGTTGACTTATATTTCTGTCTCATTGTAGCTCTTCATTCTCCTGTGACCTACACAATTACCCAGTGACAACAGTGAGACACAGTTCCCAGCTCCAGCTATCAATGACAGCAAGTTTGTGTGCTCAGCGCTGTGTGTCAAAAGTTGCCTGAATTAGTCTTTAAAAGCTTATCCTCCTCTCTCAAAATTCAGAACAACAGAAATCTCTTTATCCATTCCTGCTTACTTTTTGTAACTTCACAAGCATGATTTCAAAGCCTGGCTACAAATCGCCATGGAAGATGAGCCAAAACAATGTTCTCGGGTGGAGAAAAGTGCATTATGCAAACCAGAAGAAGAGCTGACTTCAGCCAAAGGGTTGTAAAAGGAACGCATTACTTGAACTGCTTCCATCTAAATGATCTCACATGCTCTTAGCACACAAGCCAGCGTTCTGTGGTTTTAAGCGTGCAGAAAGAAAGTTTCCAGTCTCTTTCCATCCATGAAGCTTCACAAACACTATTTTGGGGAACAAACAAGAATGATATTCCTCTTCATACAACAGTGTTGAGAATGCGTTTGTCAACATGACCCATAAAAAACTTGGAAAGGATTATAACTTTGCATGTTACCTGTTTTTGTGGGAAAGAGACAAGAGAAGAGCCCCTCAACAACTTATCCCCTTCTAATGACTTCTAAAAGTCCTTTATTTTGCTGTTAATACCCAGCCTTGCCCTACCTCACTCAGGAGACAGAATAACATGAAATTTTACTTTCCATGAATTAAAACAAAATTTTGAGAACTATGGTTTTTTTGAAAATATTTTTAGTCAAAAAATAAATGCTTAATCTTTTAAGCTCTTGAATTCAACTAATTTTAGAATAAAATAGCTATGTAATTTTTATCATCTTATAGGCCCCACCTAATCTCTTGTTATGCAACTAACTGAGTGCAAAACCACTGAAATAGGCCATAAGAATTTTTCCTATTTTAACTAGAAAAAAAAGAAATTTTAACACAATAGATTTTAGGTCAGTCATGTTTAAGTCTTCATGAAATTCATACAGTTTCCCAATCTCAAAAATCGTACACTTTGTACTTCCTTTCTTCGGATTCTTTTTCTGGAGGTAAGTAATTTGATATAATGTGCTTTACATGAAGGATTCAAAGCAATTTATAATCTATACCTAGGCAATTTTGCTTCAAGCACAGTGATAAAAGCTGTGTCATTTGTTAAAAAGAAGGTTTTATTAATGAAAGTAACAACTGCTGTCACCAGTCTCTCTGGAATATTTTCTCCTAATGAGTTGATTCCAGGTGTCTTGCTTTCTGGAGTAGTTTAAATAGTGTAAGTAAACATACACTGCACAGTGTTAATATTTAGGCAGCTGCTTGAATGACTATTTGTATAAATCATTACGTTTTTGTGGCAGTTGAGCCTTGATCTAGGTCCCAGCTGAGTTGCAGCTTTTTAATGGAATAATGTTTCACATGCACAGTAAAAATTGCAGTACATTGCACTGTTTGCTATTTATTTCTGAACTAACTCTGCAGTTCTTTTATTGCAGCAGGAAGCTTGCCTCAGTGAAAATCACACACTGAGCTTCAGTGTAAGGCAAAAATTGGAAAGCCATGCCTTCTAACACCAGTCAACAACTATGTCCATTGTATGGACAGACCTGAAACAGAGAAACTGTCACAGTCTTTAGACTTAAATGAGGCTGCATGTCAGTACATGTATAGGAGACACTTTGTTCAGAGAGCTCTGCAAAACAAGGACCTAATGCAGCCTCAGGAAGGGAAAGGGCTGAAGAACTGCTTTAGGCAAACAACGTGCTAAAGATGTATGATTGTATCCAAATACAAACCCTTTTTCCAGGCTAGGTTGCTTCATGTTGAAGACAATATCTGCTAGATTTTATGTGTGTCTTGACAATGAAAATGATATTTAAAGTACGGTTATTCCTAATATAATTTGCAGGACATACATTATCAGACAATCAAGATCACAATTTTTTACTTTTTTTTACCTTAAGTTTCATGAAATGCACTGTTAATCTATCCCAATTCCGTGCCTTTAACAGTCCTTCCTCTACAGGAACCCTTGAGGTGAATTAAGTTTTCAAACCACACTCGTAAGGGTTCAGATATTCTTCCCTCTAGAACCCTCAAAAAATGTCTATGTTAAGAACCAATCTCACACTACATCATTGTATTTCTGCCCTAAACCTCGGGGCTGGATACACAAACAGGTCTGCATGTGCAGCACTAACACTGTTCTTCAGTTTCTAGTCACACTCACCTCCCCCAGACTCCTTTCAGTTCTTCTGGTTTTAGTGATTTTAGCTATTTTCTGTATTATATATTACCTGTATTTATATATTGTCTCTACATAAACTCTGGAATGCCTAGACCAAGAATAACCATCCTTTCTGATGCAGTGAGCTTTCTCCTAAAAACTTTGCATGCTCAAGTGCCACAAGACACAGATGACAAAGGTCTCTTGGGTACAGGGACAGGGGGGTACAGGGACAGGCAGCTACAGGAAAAATGCAAAGGAGGAAAATTCTGATTGCTTTTCCAGGGTCTCTCCACTCCTCTCTGAAGTGGGACTGGTCAGGCAGCTGAGACCAAAGAATGATCTCAAACCTGCTGGTGTCACAGTGGATTATGAAGTTAAAGTGTACCAAACAACCGGACATCTATAAGCAGCTTGAAGCACCAAAATTACCGCTTGTGGAGCACAGGTTACATAGAACAACATTTACTTACACACAGTCCTCAGTCACAAAATGAGACTATTTCTTCACTATCTTTCTACTTTAATTGCCTGAGTAATCTGTTACTGTTGAGTTCCTGGAGCTCTGTAGCTCAATGTACAACAAAGTAACAGCACCTTTTCAAAAGTCAGTAAAGTACTTGCAAATGAAATAATAACTATTCTAAAATTGGCATTTTAACCAACTGATTTTGCATTATTGCATATACAGCCAACTAGATTCACCTAAAAGTGTAAAAGCTAGTCATTGCAACAACTACTTGGTCATTGTAATTATAGCAAAGATCACCTTGCTTATCAAGATGATGGAAAAGTAATTATAGCTTTTTGAATTGTGCTGGTAAGAGAGTAGTGCAAATATATTTTTAAAGATGCATGACTGGGAAGAACAAGAATTATTTTTTTAAAAATTGAGGAAAATATTTTTGCTTAAAATAGGCAATTTTCTACATCTTTAGAAATAAGCACTCAATTGTTACTTTCCTTCATTGGTAAATGAGGACAGTATTTCCACATTGCAAGCCAAAACCTCAAGACAAACTGTTTAAAGCTAGTATATATTCACATTAAATTTAAACTAATTATAAAGAAAGCCTAATATGTTAAAATACTCTCTACTTGTATTGCCTCCTGTGAACTACTGACTTCCTTGCTTGTTTTCTAAATAACCATCTACATTAACACAGATGTTCTTGTTACCTTCTTGTGTTGTTACTGAATTGGCAAGATCAACAGGCATTGGATAAATAACCAATATTCCTAATGTCTTTAGTAATTAATCACTGCAATTACTGCAGAAAGTATACCACCCCCTTTTAGTTCACCTCCCAGACAAAGGTTCCATTAGAAATGATACCTCTTGCTGCTTTCTTTTAAGTGGTCTTTTAAACACTTTAATTGTTGTGAAATCTAATTGAAAAATAGAGGGGGGTGGGATTTGTTTGGGTTTTGTGGTTTTTTAATTATTTTTTTGAATCTTGAATTACCTAATCTCAATTGTTTGGAGGCCAAGCTTTATTTGTTTGAATTAGGTTTCTGTCATTAAAAATCAAGTTCAAATTGCACTGATGTTTTAATGCACTAGGTGGCATAATGATATTCACATTAGAGCAAATTAAATGCTTCGCCACCACCCCAGGTACTTAGTTGGAGAATAGAAGCCAACTTTTCTGCCAGATAAGAACTCCTATGGTAATTTCTGTAATGATAGGAATGCTAATATTGTTAACCCTCTCTTTTGTTCTTTGCAAGAGTACTTCAAATTTTGAAAGAAAAAAATAATTCTTATTTAAAGAAGACAATATAAAAAACTGGAGTGCTGTTCACATCAAAATACTGGTCATCTGATTCATGCACTTCCCATTGATTCCCTATGGTCAGAATGTCTTGTTGCTTCTAAATAGGTGTACAAGAAGGGTGAAAAGAGAGTACAAAGAGTAGTAAAACTTTCTTGTTTACTATCCTTCTTCAGCTCTATAAACTGGCAAACCTGGGCTGTCACCAGCTGATAGATTATTTACAGATGACATAGCATTGTGCTGGCCTGTGTTGTTTAACCTCCCTTAGCACTTAGAGGGACATTAACCTCCTTGCAGAGAAAATTTCTTTGTTTCTTTTGATATATTAAATATCCCATTCCCCCCCACCAGAAACCCAGGCATGTACTGGACCCACACAACATATGGATCCTCAGCAACACAATTTTAGGCTAAGAAGTTGACAAAGTGATAATCAAATACTCCTGTCATAAACCTGCCTGTTCAGTCAGGTGAGTAGGATTAATGTCCAGCCCCTCATGTTGCAGACTTTGGTTTTGCCAAGATATGATTTAAGAATTGAAGGCACAGGTGAAAAATGAACTACTGAAAGCAGTGGTAGGGATTTCAGTTAAAAATCCTTTAAAACCTATTCCAATCCTGATTGTGACAAAGTTTACTCTGAGCAATTTTACTTGTGATCAACATTAAAGTAGATCAAAGACATATGAGCTTGAGAGTTATCATTTTTTCTAGGACTCCTGTTTCATCAGCTTTGATATGGGACGCGTTAAATGTATGTTGACACTGCCAGGAACTGGACTAGGTGAGTTGAATCAATCTTTTCCATTTCTAACTCTATTAATTCCACTATTATAGTGGACATCATGAAAGATCCTTTTAGACTGATTCTGGTGTCAGTCTGAACCAGCATTATGTCAAAAAAAATTTAAGTTATCTTCATTTACTGTAAGCTCAGAGAGTTGCTTTTTGCTGCAGATGTTCTGTCACGGTTTGCTTGAATTCTAGGCAGTAAATTACAAGATATGTCAATGTAAAGTGGCAGTGAAATCATTTATCATTAACTTGAAGAGGCCATTATTCAGCTGTGGAAGATGACTGTTTTATGAAATACAAAAGATGAGATCATGATTTAGTGACCAGAAGTGTTCATTTTCCAAAACACAGCAGTATGTAGCGAGAGTGAGAAAGGAATGGAGCCTAAGCAGTTGATATAATTTTATCTGGATAATGTTTTGATGTTTGCCATCCCAGTTAAAATTGGCTTTTATAAGACTTGTTGCTGATTAGCAGACACATTTTTCTATTGGCTAGCTGCTATATGTGTCCCAGTTCTTTCTGTGCAATTACAACTCCACAAGTTACTGCAGGTGCCCTACCTGAGCATCAGGAAAGGATTTAAAGAGGTATAAAGCTTTCTGTCTTTTAAGGGTTATTTGAAACATTGGAGTTTCTAAACAAACACTTCACAGAGTCCAAAAATTATAATTTCCCTAGTTTTTTGACGTAGCCACTAACATATTTACCTGTTTTATGAAAATTATCCCCACTTAGAAAGCTTATTTGTGCAAGCAACTGAATAGGATAATGTTATTGCTGGGACTAATTTTGTAAAGTCTGAAGATGTGTTCAGCACAGAAAAAGTGAGCATAGTATGGAGCACAGTATCAAACACCACCAAGTTATCAATTCCTAGAAGAGGTTAAAGACAGGACTTCCCTGTTTTATGACGCAGTCAGTAAAGAATGCTGAAGTGCCTACCTTTTCCAGCTGGTGCATCCCTTCCTCTACGCAACAAATGGAAGCCAACGTTCTCAGTGTCTGGGGATAAAGGCACCTGAAACAATCCTGGCGACAGATCTTAAAGAGAGCAACTACACCTCCTTCCTGCAGGAGAAAAGCAAAAAATCAGAAAAGCAGCACTGAATGTTTCCCTAGTATTTAACTGAGATTGGGATGAGTGGCCGATTCCTTTAGTAATTTATCCAAATTAGCTATCATCACAACACCAATAAAAAGGATGTTAAGCTCACACAAAGATTTCAAGTTGATCAATGCTTACGCACTAAGTGATGAAAAAGTAATATAGCCTCAGGAAAAGCAAAAAATCAGAAAAGCTGCGCTGAATGTTTCCCTAGTATTTAACTGAGATTGGGATGAGTGGCCGATTCCTTTAGTAATTTATCCAAATTAGCTATCATCACAACACCAATAAAAAGGATGTTAAGCTCACACAAAGATTTCAAGTTGATCAATGCTTACGCACTAAGTGATGAAAAAGTAATATAGCCTCAGTGGGAGGTGTGCTTAAGCGATTGACTTTTACCAATTACAAGCACAATTTAAATTAAACTTGACATTCATGTAAAAATTACAAAGAATTATCAATAGGCGGCAATGGGAATGACATTTAAGTGACAGCTCAACCATATGCTATTAGTTTAAAACATATTTTTATTAGCGTATATTTCCCATTCCTCTACATTTCTGAGCTCCATACAATATTTACTTCATGCTAAAATATGAAAGAGAAGGTCATATGGTTGAAGAGCTACTGAAAATAATGTGGAAATAGGTGTCAAGTTTTATACAGATACAATCCATACATTCATCCTCTAGTACATAAAATTTTAATGCCTATACATTTTTCTTTAAATATGGCAATAATGACAGACTTGAGTACATATACATCCTTACAGTAACTATCCTTAATAATTTCCAACACATCTTGTGAACATATAAGTGTTAGCAAAGTTCACATAATGAATGGAAAGATATAAATAAATGCAGACAATATATGTACTTCATGTGGTGAGGTTTTTTTGGATTGTCCTACATTTCAAAATGTTATGCCATCAGGTAGACTACAGATGCCTTATCTTATGTAAGAGCAGACATATAATGAAGAGGAAAGCATTTAAAATATTAATGACAGATGAAAGATCTCAGACTAAAGTATTCAGATTACGCTAGTAAGTTAAAAATAGTTGGAATCATGGACCAAGTGTAATATACACCCTTCTTTTTAAGCCTGTTTCAGTAGCCTCTATATAAAAAATATTTTTCAGAGTCACAGAAATAATCTTTTTCTCCTCAACCATTTGTGTTATTTGAAAGCTCAACAGGTTGTACTGACATAAAACCTCCAGACTACTATTCAGATTTCACTCGTTTTCAATTCTACATTTTTGTACTAGTTCTGCTGGAATAGAATAGAAAATAATAGAGCAAGCAAAGATATCTGTTCAGCCTAACAAAAATATACACCAATTTATAAGAAAATTAGCATTAGAGAAAATTAACATCTCAATATATTTTCAAGATAGAAGTTTAATATTATGTCTTTGCACACGTACATGTAATTTCTGTGAGATCAGTGAAAACAGTAGGCTTACTGAGGTTTGCTGAGAGTAAAATTTATTTCTGGAATTGTAACAAGTGCACATGTGTCTGTATGAGTTATTTTATATCTAGTAGGGTTATATATAGCCTACTGCAGAAAGACATTTCTGAGCCTTTAAAATTAAAAAAAGGCAATACACTAACAAAAAAAAGTTTCAGTCATATTTTTCCTTCCACAAAAGGATATTGATATTTCACCCAAGCAGTAATTGTCTATGAAAAATATAAAAAAAAGCTATTACAGTGTTCTCCCCAAACCTAAGGTAACTGGGATTTTTTTTTTTTTTTTATTATCACTTTGAAAGTCCCCATAGTTCAGTGGAATTGGAGATGATCTGATTCTCTGTTTTAGTCATAATAAGCAGAATTTTGTGGACAACACTAGTAAAGCTCAAGTGATGTTGGCACATTTGCTTCAAGCTTTCTGTATGACAAATGGGTGCCCTGCTTTTGCCTCTGATGGACAGGAAGTGATTTATCATTGCATTTGTCAGGAGAAGATGTAAACTGTTTATTTTGTGCCTTGTGTGCCATTACCAAGTTGTAAAATATTGATCACAAGTAATGAACCTAGAGAGCTGTAAGTAAAATATGGAATAGGTAGGAAATACTGAACCTGATTCTATGGCTTGTCAAAAACCACTCTCCTCACTGGGATCTCGGCACGCCCCAGAATTTATTCACTTTTTTCAAGATTTGTCCCCTGTATCTTTTGCAATGATGACAAAACTATCCCATCTGATAGAGATATACATAAATTGGTCAAATGGGTAAACAGTACCATTCAGACAAAGAAACATAACAGCACTGAGCTTTGCTTGCTTTGGCGATTAACTTGCACCTTTCCAAAAGCTCCTGATATGTCTAAGCATGTTTTTATTTATCCTTTGCAGTCTTTTGGTCAAAAACTGGAAATGCCAAAATAACACATGAAATGCTGCTCTTGCTGTAATTCAAGTTTCATTTGGGACAGGCTTCACATACTCTGTGAAGCAATATCTGACAAAAAGGAGAACTTGCTTTACTGCTTGATGACCTACTTCTCTCTCCTATATTGGATTAGTAGGAATTCAATTTCCTGGAGACATCCCTGAAACGCTGTTCAGAAGGGCTAGCAGTAGATAACAAAATCACCTGAAATACAATCGCAAAAAGTATGTGAAGGAGGTCATGAGTATAAAAAGCCACTGTGCATTAGTGAGTTGAGTGAATAAAGAGGGGAGAGAAAAGGCATCCAACTCTAAGGTGTAATATTTGCAGTTTCAGCCTGAAATGACTCAAAGCGCAGTGAATTCTCATCAAGCCTTTCCTCATGATGGAGGACAACATTTTATAATTAGCTTGAAAGATGATCTCCAAAGAAATCTTCATAGTAAATACTTGCTAGAAAAGGAACTGATGTACAAAGATGGTAAGGCCAAGGTGTATTAGAAGCTTCTCAGAGCAAGTAATCTGCTGCACATCCATATGGGACTCAAATAGTCAAACATTCTCCAAAAAAGGATGTGATAAGCAGATTTGGCTATCTTCATTACCATTTCTGCCTCTCTCTCTTTTAGGAGACTATTATTATAGCACCCAGTTCAATACAGTTGGCATTAGACTCTGATCGTCATCAGTGAAATGGATTTATTAACAAAGACTTTTTATCTGTATCACTGTCCCAGCATTTATTTGTTGTAACTCTGGAACCGATATTTACTGATTCTTCTGGTTGTTACAAAGCCAAATCAATTTAAAACCAGTCTACTTCAACTAATGCTAATTTTTGACAAGTGCTCAAGTCCACTCAAAATTTATAATTTCTGTTTTTTAGTGTCTCCTTATGCTCTTGGAACATGAAGGTAGAGTTTTAACAACCAAGACTAATTTGTAATTTTTAATATGAAAGATCCCAGGATCAAAATCTAATAGATATAATCATAAAATCATAGAATAGTTTGGGTTGGAAGAGACCTTTAGAGGTCATCTAGTCCACCCGCCCTGCAGTAAGCAGGGACATCTTCAATTACAACAGGTTGCTCAGAACCCCGTCCAACCTGACCTTGCATGTTTCCAGGGATGGGGCATCCACCACCTCTCTGGGCAACCTCTTCCAGTGTTTCACCACCCTTAACGTAAAACATTTCTTCCTTTTATCTACTCTGAATCTACCCTCTTTCAGTTTCAAACCATTACCCCTTGTCCTGTCACTACAGGCCCTACTAAAAAGTTTGTCCCCATCTTCCTTATAAGCCCCCTTTCAGTATTGAAAGGACACAATAAGGTCTCCCCAGAGCCTTCTCTTCCCCAGGCTGAACAACCCCAACTCTCTCATCCTGTCCTCATAGGAGAGGTGCTCCAGCCCTCTCATCATCTTTGTGGCCCTCCTCTGGAGTCACTCCCAACAGGTCCATGTCCTTCTTATGTTGGGGGCCCCAGAGCTGAGCGCAGTACTCCAAGGTGGGGTCTCACGAGAGCAGAGTAGAGGGGGAGAATCACCTCCC
>NW_008796218.1:4902078-4920436 GCF_000699145.1 Aptenodytes forsteri
GACCCAGGTGCAGGGCCTTGCACTTGGCCTTGCTGAACATCACAAGGTTCACATGGGCCCACTTCTCCAGCTTGTCCAGGTCCCTCTGAATGGCATCCCATCCCTCAGGCATGTTAACCACAGCACTCAGCTTGGAGTCCTCTGCAAACTTGCTGAGGGTGCACTCGATCCCACTGCCCACCATGTCATTGAAGATATTAGACAGTACTGCTCCCAGTGCAGACCCCTGAGGGACACCACTCATCACTGATCTCCATCTGGACACTTAGCCATTGACCACTACCCTCTGGATGTGACCATCCAGCCAATTCCTCATCCACCGAACAGTCCATTCATCAAATCCATACATCCATAATGTAATAAAAAAAAAATCCATACATCCACAATATAATAAAAAAGACTTTTGTGAATACATCCCTGCAATGTAACCCCAGACAATGATACAGCAAGTTAGTCACAGTTTGATGCTTAAGTATGCGTCATAAGACTTGACAGAGGAATATTTTAGCAACATTTGGTTCCAAAGGTAGGAAACCGACCTGCAGACAGAAACCTGACTAAAAATTTTCCCTGGTAATTGCAACAAATACTCTACTTGGCTCTTCCTTTCCTCATTTTCTCTTTTTGCTTTTAAAATTATCTAAACCAGTGGAGTTTCCATTATGCTGCTACCAGTGTAGTTGCTTGTAGATGAACACTACATATTATGGTTTGAAACTCACAGCTCAATGTTTGTTATTCTATTAGCTCAGAATTCAAGGATTATTGTTATTATTACTATTATTATTTATGTTTCTCCCTCCATTTCTTATCTTGCCCTTGCTACTACTCATTTGCGTTAGAGTTCTTAGTCTTTATACTTCTGACAGCTAGCGAGAACAACTAGGTGGCTGCCAGGGTGAGTCAGCAACATGACTCTTTCACAGCAGATTACAAAGTTACATGCTAAAAGAAAAAAAGTTGAGGAATGGTGGAATAAAATTACAGGTGACACTTCAGCATGGGGGATTAGCATTTCAAAGCATTTTTAAATTTTGGTAAAAATATTGGTGGGGGAGTAGAGGGAGGGAGAGAGAAGACACTCTTACCAAAACATAAAGTGAGAAACCAGTTCCTATAATATTGTAGTTTTACAATATTATCATGGTTCTTTGTTTGCATGTCCAAGATTTTGGTGTGCTTTAGAGTTGTAATTTATAGCTTGGGACAGGAAAAAAGCTAACAACAGTGTTCCACAAGATCACACATTGTCATGGAGAGTAAGACTTCAAGTTTAAATGAAGAAATTTGTTGAGTTTTGCTTTCACAGTAAAAAAATATTCCACTTCTCTGGCTAGTTTTTACAAAGATAATGACAACTCTCAAGGGAACTTCTGTATCTGTGGGAGATTTTGAGATCTTTACAAACATTGAATCCATTCTCACCCTCTTAATGAGTGGGCACAGTTCCAGATTTATTTTTTTTTTTTAAATCACCCAGCTCTTTCACTGTCATAGCTAAGTACTCAAGTGACTGAATTCAAAATTCTGGTCTGTTACAATTCCTCTGCCACCTTGCTCACTGATGCAGATAACTGAGGCAATACAGAGGATGAAGGATGACGGTGAGTCAGGACAAATGTATTTCACAGGGCACAGAGGAAACAGACACACAGGACAGGTGATGCAATCACCGCTGTAATTTGGCAACCAAACGCCACTTAGGGTTCTTTGCATAAGGGGATGCATTTCCTTACTTGTAAACCTGTGACACATCCAGGTTTTAGCAATAAATTAACTTAGTGATTTATGTAAGGTCAGACTTTACTTCTGCTAAATTAAACTGTTATGGAATTACACAATGATAAAAAACACAAGACCAATTTTCCCTGATTTGTTAGTTCTGCACTTCCTCAATACTCAATATTTTAACATTGTTTTTGGATACCACTGAATGGAGCTCAAATATCAATTTAGAAAAAATTAAGCCTCTCAAGCTGTTGCCAGGATCCACTACACGTTTCTGAGTCTACCTCATTCGCAGCCTTCAGAACAGAGCAGTACCTTTTATGGTGCAAACACTCATCTAAAGGCAGATTGGAAGTAAAATTAATTAAATGCCACTGTTTAACCTCACCTCTGAGCAGGACAAGGGATTGGCACACCACTCCACAAGCAGAATCTTGGGAAAGGAGGTTTTCTTCTTTCTATATACACTGTGGATGCGATTATCCTATGCTCAACCTCACACAATACCCTGCCTTTCTCACTTTTTCAAGATCCAAGTGTCCTCAAAGGTGCAAACTCTGCAGGGATTGCCAGTATCATTGATCTTGGCAGAATGATTCGTTTATACCAAAAGTTAGCATCAATTACTCAGTGAATGAGAACACACACTGCCAGAAGTAACTGTAATGATGTTCCTCTGTAAAAGGAAAATAATGGATGCAAAGTATTTTTAAAATTACATCTTTAATAATATCTATAACCTACTCTGTACACACAGCTGAAGAGCCTTGTTGGTTCTCTGCGTACTTGTCAGCCATATGCATGGCCAATTGCAAAGTTTCTCTCCACTTCCATGGCTGGTACTTAAAAAGTACTGTCAGGAGAGACACTAAAAAAATGCCCAAAATGCTGAAGGGACTGGTAATACATTAGGTGGCACAAAGACAACTGTAGTTGAATCAATGCCCAGAAGCCTGTTGGAGCTTGCACAGGCATTGAGCTTTATTGAATTAAAGATTTTGGGGTTTGCGGCCTTTATTTCTTTTTTTTTTTTCCTTAATCTAATAGGATAATTTTAAGTAAGTAAGGCTTGCAAAAAGCAGCAAAAGAAGAAAAAAAAATAGTTTCTCAGAGTAGATTTTGTTGTTCTTTAACCTAGATTATTTGTCTCCTGAAATACAAAATTTCATCTTGTACTGTACATTTCAAAACTTGCAACCACTACTGTGTTAAGTAAAATAACTCACTTGTATCACTAGTTTACTTTGGATTAATCCATAAATCCCCTTACCTTAGCTATGATACGGCACAGGTGAGCACCTTCCTGGGTAAGGCTGAATAAACTACTAATCGCTGACTCAGTGATGTACACACTATCCGACAATTCTATTTGTCTCATCAGGTTCTGTGTGACATAAGACAATAAAAATAATTTACTTCCAATGAAAAACATCTGTGTTATATTTAAAGATAAGATGGAGTAGAAAGTCTAGCTCATTTAATCCATATCATCTTACTTCTCACTCAGAGAAAGGAAAGGAAAAAAAACATGGGCAGGAGTCAAACTGGTAACACTAACGCATTTATCATCGCATTTGAATAGATGTAACCAAGAATAGTGATATTTAAAAATAAATATGAATAGAGTAAGAGAACAGGTATGTGTGTGAGAACATTTAGTAAAGAACTCTTCAGCTATTTAGTAAATTATTGTTGGGTTTGGCCTGGGATTGAACTAAAATTTTCAGCAGGCAACTAATTGTCTTACTGCTGAAGCTGTATCACAAGGTGATACAAGATTTCCACCTTATTTATAAGGAATATTGCTACAGCCTTTCTAACACTACTTTCTAAGGCTCTGGGTTCATCACTATTCTCAGTATACATAGAAAATGTCATTGACCAATACAGGGAATTCTCATAGAGAAATATAGTTTATTTCTCCAATGTATGAAATAGGTTAAATATTTTTATCTTTGTAAATAGTTATCTTGCTTTTGCATGTGTGCCATTGCAGCTTCACAGAGAAACACAGCTGTCAGAAGAATATGAAGGGTATTTGATTTTACTCTTTCTGAAAGTACATACAATCATTAGAGGAAGAATTAATCATATTTGCTAGGAGGAAGAAGGGAAGCATTTTTATATTTAATCCAACCTGAAAGAAGTGGAAAGAAACATCCCACATTTTACACTGTTATTGATACAAATTTCAATTATCTCCCCTTTAAGAGGCTGTGTTCTCCCACCTTTAGCATCTCCCCTTAGAAAAATGTTCCATAACAGACATAACTTATCCATTCACATTTTGATATGAACCTATCTTGAATAAAATCCTTATACACTGATTAGAAAAGAAAGCTCCTGAGTACACAATTTAAGCTGAGAGTTCTGGCCTCTCACACAGACACTTAGACTGCTCCAGGGCAGCAAACTACCCACAGACAATGCAGTTGCATGGCAGAAGTGGACACGCAGCCTGACTGAATGGCTCAGAAAACTGTTCTTAAAAGTGATTTTATTAATGACCTCTAATCTAAGTCTTCAGCCACACAAATACATACGAGATGGTGCAGAGTAATTAATTCTGCTCCCTTAAAAGAAAAAGGGACTAGGACTTCAGGTGTGTCAGCAGGTGTCAAAGTACCCCAAGACAGAACTATTAGCAATGGAGAACTGCTCTTCAGATTAAAAAGAATTAGCATCAAAACCAACACAACCTACTCACTGAATTTGCAATATGCAAATTTATTTAAACACTTCAACTCATATATGGCATTTCATTTAATTCTCATAAATCCTAACCAAAGCACATTAGCAAGTAGCTTGTTAATTTGACTGTAATTCTGCAAATGTATTCTGGAGATTCTCACTTCCTAGCAATAATCTTTTAAAACTATAAGGGATGTTTCAGAAAGAGCCACAACTTTTTTCTTCTATTCTAACGCATCAACGTATGTTAGAATTTAACCAATACCATGCATTAATTTTGTTTTAGCACCGTAGTAAATACTACTTAACTTTTTCCTCATCACTAAGCCTCTCATTTCCTTTTTTTCTGTAGGGACAAAATAAAAGAATAACATCACCTCTAAAATATGGACAAATTAATTGAGCTTAATTACATTTGGGGTTTTTTATTTGAGGAAGATTAGAGGGTGCAAAGGAATTACTGATGAGATCTTAAGAAAGAAACTAGTGTAAGCCAAGATAGATTGGTTAGACTTGCAAGTTGCTACTATTTCAAGAATGGTCTAATGGAAAAAATTTAATGCATTTGTAGTCTCAGCCTTATTACTCAGTGTATTTAGCTACATTTGATCACCACTGGAAACTACACATCATGCCTGCAATGATACAGCACTGTTTCTGGAAGGTTACACACACACACGTGTAACCTGTACACAACACTGTATTTTATCACTACTTCCTAGAGTGTAAGAAATGCACTGGTTAAAATGTGTGCTGTAATAATATACTTGCTATATGTACATCTTCTAAAAAGTTTAGCTTTTAATGAGAATCATTGAGAGCAGGAGAGACTTTTTTCAAGGTTTCTAAAGAAAAGCAGTGTCTGCATGAAAGGAAGAGAAAATGCCTCCAAAAGGTCTTATTAACAAGATATTCTCCAGAAATTAGATGCCTCGCAATGAAGGAGGCCTATCTGGAAAAGTAACTAACATATTGAGCCACAAGATCATTGTGTTTGGGATTTGAGGTTATTGGAGAATTTGAGAGTACAAACACCGAAATCTCTTTGCAAGATATTTTAATTACTGATCGTAAGTTTGCTGAAAATTGAGAGCTATAATTATAATCCTCCTCTTAATGGATGCTTTTCTTCAAGATTCAACAATTTGGAAAGACCTTTTTTTTTTTTAAACTATAAACTAACCTGTGCCTCATGTGTTAAAACCAGCTCTATTAACTGGCCAAAATACTGAGCAACAGTAGTAAGTGTTTCATTAACACAAGATTTCATGGACTTCAGTATCTGTTCATCTTCAGTTTGTATGCACCTGAAAAGAAAGAGAAAGGAAAGCGATGAAGGAAAAAAGATGCAACAGATGCATATTGTTTTATCAAGCCAATTGTCACAGATGAGCTCTGTGTTAATAATGGGGATATAATGGGAATTCAGCTGTTCACATGAGGACACTGTCTTTGTGCCATTAGCATCACACCAGACTTTAATCAAGGCTTTGTCTAGACATAGTAAGTATACCATCAAAGGACAACAGTGGACATTAATGAGTAATTTTGGGATCACAATTTACTTCGCAGACTGCAGGCCAAATTTTGCTGTAGATGCTGTGTTTATGTCAGTGTAACTCTGCTATTTTCCACTTATGCTTATAGTTACAGTCACTCTAGGATGCCTGCATTTCAACTGCAGCTGTGTATATCCATCCATCTTTCACGACCAAAGAAGTGCTTTCAATAATTTTCATTTCTTTACCTTCTTTGCCATAGTTTAATGACAACAGAATAAGGACCCAAAATGAATGTGTGCCCAGATGGGTAAAGTTCGTTTAAATTTAAACAGTATACTCAAAAGTAAAATGTGGCCTTCTGTGCAGAAAGATTACATACAGCAGCTTTACAGAGTTAGTATAACTATCCTGTAACCAGTGATATTTGGCTGTAACTGAAGAAATGAGATAAGGATGGAAAACTTCATACAATTCAAATGAAATAACTAATACTTCCTCACAGAATTGTATTCATTTAAATTGTCAAAACATATTCCAACCAGGCAGGCCACTGTAATGGAAGATATAGTTTGGTTGATCAGTGTCTCCATCTACACAGTAGGTCCCCTTTTCAGCTTTACCTTTCACCCACCTATATCAACTTTTTGTCAAACAGACAAGAAGGGAGACAGCTGATTTGGGGCAGACACTATGAGATCAGAGCTCTCATTAAATCAGTGTGTCTCATAGTAGAATATAAAAGTAAAGTCTGAGCTGTGTGGGTTTGGCAAAAAGCAATAGTGCTCAAGAAATGTTCTTTCCTGATAATTAGATGGTGTCTTTTTCCCTGATGATTCCCTGAGCAGAATGACTTGCACAGTGTTTAAAGTAAATTGAAAAAGACCGATTGAACTGTGCTGGAGGAAACATGATAACTTATGTTAGGCAGGGGAAATATCATGAGAAGAATTATAGAGAGAGTCTTATTTTCCAGTTTCAGCATTCTGGAGTGCATGGAGCTGAGTAAACCTACAACCGCAATTTAAAGGCATGTGTATTTATTTGGGTTTGATTTACTAGTACATGGATATGTGCATACAGGAACATGTAGTACGACAGTCTTGCAACATAAGTTTTCACACCAGCTGAAGTCTTGGCTTCACAGAACTTGAAGGGAACTTTGTCACTGATATCATTAGAGCCAGACTTTCTCCCTCAATATCTAAAAGCCCTGAAAAATCCACTCGCATGCAGCTTTGTGTCTATTGCCAGGCTCTTTCTGCAACAGCAGATCCCATCTTTCATTAGGATGCATTTTAAATAAAAGCAACTCACTTCATGCACCAGAGGCTAATATTTAGAAAGCTTTTCAGAGCTGCGGGAGCCTAGTTCAAACATTTGAGGGTGTTAGTAGATTTGTACTTCTCATTAGAAATTCCACAACGTAATAAAATATCAAAATTAATATTTCAGCTAGAAAATTTAAATTACCTTTCTGTAAATGCTGTAAATTCAGAACACTTGTCTATTAAAAGTTTTTCAAACTGCAGAAAGAGAAAGAGAAAGTGGTTTTAAAGCAATATCCATACACGCAATTGCTTTTTAAAAATAAATAATGATTGTTCATGATAATTAGGTGAAAACCCTCCAGAAACATAATATTTCATATGGACACACTTTTTCTACTTTTCTGCATAAAACAAGTAGGTAAAACTGAAGTTAACAAAAAAGTAGTATTTTCTACATTGTAAATGCAAAGGAACTCACAGATGGGGCATCTAATTACTTTAGTCCTGTAGTCCTCAAAACCAAAACTTTTTTCAACATAATTTGTCAGCATTATTAATATTCAGAATCGGGCCTATGATAAAATAGGATCCAAAATGAGTCAAGAATGTTTCCATAGCTGAAAAGGGATTAGAAAGTCTTAAACAAGGGACCAATATCAGTACATAAGGATTTCTTTTGGTTTGTTTAAAGTAAGCTTTAATTATTACAATTAAAAAAAACAACAAGACAAACATGACATCAGATAAGGCATCCTACCTGGTGCATTTCTTCTGAAGAATTCCTGTTGAACGTATTGTATTCATTTATCATTGAACGTACATGGCAGTTGACTCTTACTGTCATGCTGTGGACTCTCTGCCATTTATTCTTCTCCAGCTTTTGAGCAATCCTAAGCTTTAATTATTACAATTAAAAAAAACAACAAGACAAACATGACATCAGATAAGGCATCCTACCTGGTGCATTTCTTCTGAAGAATTCCTGTTGAACGTATTGTATTCATTTATCATTGAACGTACATGGCAGTTGACTCTTACTGTCATGCTGTGGACTCTCTGCCATTTATTCTTCTCCAGCTTTTGAGCAATCCTGGTCAACTCTGTGCTGATGATCCAAGCTCTTTTTAATAGCAGCTGTAAGTTATCACATGTGCTATATTGTGAGGAAAGGATAAGTTCATTTTGTTCATCCTTCTCAGTGCTGATTGGCTTGGACTGGAGAATACACATACATTCACAGTCTGTCATCAACTTCAAATCTTCCATCCATCGCTGAACGGAGTCCACCTGAATTAAGTGCATGCTAGAAGGCAGAGAAAGAGAAGGAAGAATGAGGTAAAGCAAAACAACCTTAGAATAACCACCAGCAATACAATACGGTTGCATCCACCTACCAGGTTGCAATTGATTGACAAAAGGCAACTACCTGAACAAACAATTTTTCTTGCAGTAACACAGTGACATGCTTAGCTTTCTATTCCAAACAGAGGTTTTGGGTTTCTAATCACCTTTACACCACATACCCTGCTATAAATTTATTTGTGAAAAATTAGTAGAGATTAGAGATAAGTAAACAGGAAAAGTTTAGACTACGCTTTTGGGGGAAATGTTTCTTGTACATTCAGAGTTTAATATGATGAAGGAGCAAAGTTATGGGTGTGTTTGCTTGTTGTTTATGGCACTGTACGGTCAGCTTTTTCTAGACACTTTGCCTGTTAGACACTTAATAGAAAAGTTTTACCTTGCAGCATCTCTCAAAAGCCCTTCCACCCACACTGACACTGCCAAACCAAGACAGTGAACGATACTGTCAGCAATATCCGTTTCTGCCATATCATAATCCCTTAAACCTCAGCTGTATTCTACTTCCTGACCAGTCCTTTACCTTCCCCCTTATTTCTCATTGCTCTCTGTACAATTTGCACATCTGACTTCCAAAGCACATTTTTGCACTACAGCAAATATGCTGTGAACCAGTGAGGCTGAAGGAAACTCCTTGATGAGTATACCCTGACACAAGGGCAATGGGCCTGCATCTTGTGCCCTTGCATCCTCCAGCTAGTAAAATGTGGTACCCAAGACAGCAGCTGTTCTGAGCTTATCTTTGTGAGGGATCCCAAGTTCCCTAGAGCCTTCAGGTAGAGTTGCCTAGAATTTTTTCTTATAGTGAGATTCCCAGATTCTAAGAAAAAAACCTTAATCCTCACCCCAACCATACACACATACAGAGCCAGGTTTTATTAGACATGACTAGTGTTATTAACGTTGTATCTAACAGTATATAAAGGTCAGGTATAGGACCCTAGGTCAGACAGAGCAAAGTTTGCACAACTACATTCATCCTTACCTACTTTGTCTTTGCAGACAGGCTATGGTTTCTGCTTTTGTTTCATTTAGCTCAGGGAATTCCTTAATGGCAACACCCTCATCCCTTCGACTCCCTGGAAATTTGCTTAATGTATGGCAATTTCTCTCTGAGGCCTGCCTGGCCCATTGCTGCCTCCTGCAGTCTCTCAGACCACCTGCACAAAATGCAGGCTCCCAGCTTTGTATTGTGGCTCTCGCCTACCACACCTAAGGCTGGTAGGACCTTTGTTTCCCTTTGCAGGAGGGAGCTTCCCAAGGAAGGAGCATCACCTCTGCCAAGGGGTCCCATCTGACCCTTGCTTCCAAACCAAGGACAGAACAGACACTGTCCATCTCCAGAAATCAGCTGTCCAAAATTTTTTTCAGATTTAACAGTAGGTCCAGATTATTTCAGTTTACATTTCCCCTCCCCAATCCTCACAAGAGACCACTTCCTCTTGTAAATATATACATAAATATATTAAAAAACCATTTTTACTATCAATAGTATATATATAATAAGTATATATATAAATATATAAGGGATAGTTACATAGAGCTAAGGGAAAAAGACAAAAGTTATTGTTAAAAACAAATTTTCAAATTACTTGAATTTTCCTTTTTTTTTAATACAAAAGCTTAAAAGATTCTCAGTGGTGGTTGCTGAAATTAACCATGGTTGCAATGGTAAAGACTGACTTTATCAATATCTGTCCACCACTAGGCCCATTATATCCCCTGTCAATGCAACATCATCCACTGGTAATAAAGCAAAGCAGGAGGCCAAGAGTTCAAAGAATCACTGCAAGTCTCCATGGCATAGCAGATTTTGATTATGTGTCTAAAACAATTTCTGCAGAATTTATAAACACAAGCATGACCAATGAACGTAATATTTGCATACACAACACACTTCCAAAAGGGGCACTTTACTCAGCAAGAATTTCAGATTTCTGATCTACAATGAATAAAATAGTTTTTTTGACAGTTTGCATCAGCTGAAGATGCAGTCTTAATTTTTGGCAAGTCTTCTTAACATGAAATAGTTCAAAATTTTAGTACCTCTTCCTCTAGCGAAAGACGGATTGATACTAAGGGTATTCCGAAGAAGTGAAGATGAGCGATAAGAAATGAAATTAAGAGAAAGCAAGAGAGACTGGGCTTAATTATTTTTTCCAAACTTCTATTGGTATCCTACAGCTAGTCTGACAGTGTAGTGGATTGTTGTCAACCTTCTGGATACACACTGCAGTTTTATAAGATGTTATACCAGAAAGGACAAAAAGAAAGTTTGTTTTATAGCCCCCATTCTTTTAATCCAGCTACTGACTTATTGCAACTCAGCACCACAGCAGTAATGCTCTGTGCTGTTATATAAAGCTGTTAAAACAAAATCTGCAATTACATTAGCCAAGCTAAGGATGACCAGGTGGAAGGCCTTTTTAATTCTTGTGCTTCCATTTATACACTGAGCACCACCTGAACTCAAGAAATCTCCTTCTAAACCACTGAAGTAATATTCCACAAATGACCAAAATTTATTAACATACATATGAAAAGGAGGCTCACCTCAAGTATAATTTCATATAAATCAACAGCAAACAAGATACAAGTGATCAGTTTCATTGATCCAAACCCCCTTTTCACCGTATACGATGAAACTACTTTTAATTTTAAACTTTACAGGCTACTGCTGTTTAAGGTCCTTATTTCACTCAGCTTTGAATATTGAGTAATTGCATTTCAGGATCGATTGTGGCTTGCTTTCTTCTTGCTATGTGTAGTCTCCTTATTGCCTTTTTGGATCTGAAGCAAGGTTTCCTAATAAACAAAAATAACAACTTCAGAAGTTTGAGACCATGATTTATAAAGATGTGCGTAGTTTGCATGCAGTACAGTATAAACACATTTGACACAGAGTAATGTATTTTTCATTTCTAAAGTGCATTATGATAATTGATTAAATCTCTGTTTAGTAAGTACAAATAAACTCCTACATTATAAATTCACATGGAAAAAACCTAGAATAGAAGGTTAGTCAGAAAAAAAAAATTGTTCATATTTCCTTTAATCGCAAAAGCCAGTCTTCACTCTGAGGAGAAAAAAGGATGATAGAGTTGCACAAAAAAGTTACAGATGTTAAAGAAACTCTCCTTGTTTGTCTCTGTTCCTACTAATTGTCAGAAGTACAACTGTAGAATTTAGGATGTTCTGTCATTGAAACTTAGTATTCCTTAACTCACAGCAATGGCAAAAATAATACCATTCACCTCCTTTCAGACAGAAGAACCACAGAAAATTCCCCCTGCTCACTATGCCAGCTTTTCTGACACATTATTCTTTAAAACACACATATATCATGATTACTCAAGTAAAATATATAAATGATTCACCTACATGCACATCTCCCTGTATTTAGAGAAGATCTTCCTAAACATTCAGCAGATGAATTTGTAGACTAATTTTTTATATATTAAAATAAGGAAAGCAAAAAGTGTGATCATTCCTAATTAGCTATTAAGAATCATATTCAAGACAGCATTTACTGAACTCCAAAAACAAGTTGAAAATTTCCATTTTGTCTCCCCATTACTGAAGGAAAAAAAAAAATCTACGCCTACAAAATGACAACAACCATAATGGGTCGGACCAGAACATTTACTGAACTCCAAAAACAAGTTGAAAATTTCCATTTTGTCTCCCCATTACTGAAGGAAAAAAAAAATCTACGCCTACAAAATGAAAACAACCATAATGGGTCGGACAAGAAAAATCTGTCTAGCCCATTATCCTGCTCCCAACATGGCCATTAGGAGATGCATAAGGAAAGATTATAAGAGGCATGGCAAGAGCTGTGCAACCCCTCCTTCCCATCTTCTGGCAATTAGTGGTTTAGGAACTTGCTAAGCCATAAGCTGTGTCTGAGCAGTATGTTTTTACAATTCATGAAACAAAAGTAGCCATTAATCCCTTTTTGAACTCAGTTAAACTTTTGGCCTTTACAACATCTAGTGGCAGTGTCTCCCAGTGTTCAGTTATTTTTTGTATGAAAAAGTGTTTCTTATTGTTTGTTTTAAGCTTGCTGCCTGGAGGTATTAACACAGCTCTTTAGTTCTTGTATGCTAAGAGATACTGAAATGATAGTTCCACATTCACCCTCTTCGTGTAAGTCATTATTTGCTCTACCCTATCTTGTCTCGGTTATCTCATTTCCAAGGTAGATAAACTCCATTTGTCTAGTCTGTCACCATACAGAAGTGATTCCACTCCTCTGACCATCCACGTACTCTCCCCACCTTTTCAAAAAGCCTTTTCCACTTTTCCTACGTCCTAAGATATGATGGTAAGAACAGCACGCAATATGCAAGATTCAGGTAAATTATGAATTAAATTTTCTGCACTGTCCCTATTTTCCAAGAATTCCCAAAATTAAATTTCTTTTTTACTTAAGTGTTTTCCACAGAGCTGTTTCATTTTTACCTTCCAGAAAAATCTACTTATTTTGATTTCAGAATCTTTTCCATGAGTGATAATATACAATTTAGAGTTTGCTATTCTATATGTATGATGAAAGAGATTGTTCTTTAGTTCCCTTCGCCTCCTCACATGCACTACTTTAGGTTCATTAACATACAATTTCTTCTGGCATTTTGCATTTCAGTCACTCAGTATTGTGAGACTTTTTGTGTTTGCACATTATTTTAAATTAACCTGAACAGTTTTGCATCAGCAGGAAGTAGTGTTGTCCTGCTTTTTTAACTATTTTTCAGGTCATTAAATACATTAAGCAAGATTGGTTCGAGCATAAGGGTGCTTACTGGTGTGACTCTCCCCAGTTCTGTTTAACTGAGCAACAGTAGCTGGGCAACTGGCAGAGATCCTGACGTATATACACAGTAGTTCCCCACCAGTTAGAATTTCTGAATTTAGTATGTCATGGCATATTGACAAAAAAGCAATTTATCTAGACTCTACACTATAAAAGCAGCATTTCATGTAAAAATAGCAGTAAAAATAATTCAGTGCAAAATAAAAATTCAAACGAAAGTCTCCAGCATTTCTTCAAAGTCATTCTATTTTAATTGAGGTTGTAAAATATTTGATGAAGTTTTCAAGAGCACTCAACTGAACTTGAGTAACTAGCAATTTGAATACTCTGAATTCTAGTGTGCTTGCCAAAAGCCAGAGTCTTTTAAAAATTGTGTTATTTTGACAAAATCGTTCGGTGTCACTGGCTGAAACCAACTTAGAGCAACAGCATGTTAAAAGCACATTGCTTCAAAAAATGCTCAGACCTTGTTTCATGCAGATGTTTCTGCACTATATAACACATTGCAGGGAAATTTCGTCCTGGAGAAAGACTCACATAAAAAAATAATAATCACATTTTAAATTTCTAAAAAGAGGCATATCATATTCAGAGTTCTGTTACAAGCATTTCTCTTCTTTTTTGCTATTTTCTATCCTCTAGTAAGTATTTTGTTAACTAAAGAATCACAAGATCTTTAGGATAGACAAGATGGATTGACATCTTAAGAATTGCTCTATCTCATGATGGTGTTACTTGAATACAAAAGTGAAGAATAACTAGATCATTTGTTTAAAACTTCCAGCTTGGAGCTCTCTACTACAATTTTACTGGCAGCACATATACTTCTTTTTAAATTGCAAATGTTATAATGAAAAAGAGTTATACCTCCATTTTAGCACTGAGTTTCACTAAGTGCAAAAGTTTCGTGTTTTATAACATTGTGTTGAAGTCTGAGCTGATCAATTCATGTGAATAATTCCAGTGGTCATATTTATAAAGTGTAAAGACTTCTGCTCAGTCAAATTATGTTTTCGAGGCTTCTTAGCCTTTTTATCCATTTTCACCTATTATGACAGATTTATTACCAATCCTAACAGCAGCATTTAGTACAGCTTCCAGATAAGCCTACGGTGAAAGTCAATGCCAAGTCTTATGACTGCGCTCAAATTTATTATTCTAATTAGCGGTAGGTAATTAATTGGCAACAAACAACTTCTTGAATGGATTTAGCCCCCTCTTTGAACATAAATCATCTCTAATTTTTTTCTAATTTATATTTTTAAAATTATTCATAGGTACCCGATATACCCAGGGCCAGTTTCTACATCAATACAATGGACAGCAGAACTCAACTCTCAGTGGAAGGATTTAGTGAAGAGCTATAGAGACGACTCTTATTTATCCTCAAGTTGCTTTACACAATATTCGAATCATAGAATCATTAAGGTTGGAAAAGACCTCTAAGATCATCGAGTCCAACCGTCAACCCAACACCACCACCCACTAAACCATGTCCCTAAGCACCTCATCTACACGTCTTTTAAATACCTCCAGGGATGGTGACTCAACCACTTCCCTGGGCAGCCTGTTCCAATGTTTAACTGCTCAATTAATTATTACTATTAATTGCATAAAAGAGCCTTGTAGATCCATGATATTGTATTTAGCAAAATTTTATAGAGCTAGCTAGAGAGCTAGCTTAGAAGATACAGAATAATTTTAAGGTAGCTGAGAATCAGACTCCTGATTTTTAAGTGAACACACTTGCTTTGTAGATCATTCCTAAGGTCATAGAGGTCTGTGAATATTTGGTATTTGTAATTGATGTGGCAAGCTAAAAGAGTAGTGTGATGATTTGCACTGTGTTCTTTTTCCCTGCCTTGATTTTACGGTCTTCTTTTCCAGTAGAACATCAGCAATCCAACTTCACTTGGACAAAAGGTGAGTTTAGAATGATTATTTAAATCTTTAGAAAACATTGATAAAAGCAAGTTAGTTCCTAGTTTTCAAAAAAAGTTAACAGGTTATATTAAAATGGTATTTTAATTTGCCTCAATGATTACTCAATCATTACAGTTACTGAAGTCTGACAATTTCCCCAAATAAAGTCAGTAACAGATAATGCAAACTACAGCCATGAAACGTTTCTCAAAACAAAACAACTTAAGGAAAGGTGCACTGTAGTCAGCCAGATATCCTGAAGTGTATTGTGGAAGGCAGAACTCTGTTAGTCAGCATCAATCACCCTTGTACATTTTAACATTTCCATTTGATTTAGGAGTAGGTTTAAACCACAAAGAAATGCAGCAGAAGTAATAGAGGCATTACTACTAGTTTCAGGAATCAGCATGCCAATGGGCAGAATAAACAAATATTGGTAACAAAACCAGAATTACTCAAAGATCACAAGTAAAATACAAATGTATTACAATAGCGGTAATAAGTTACCTGTTTTGTTGACTAGGGACACCTCAATATTGCTGCTTTTCTGGTAACTGATATCTATGAGTCTCTTCACCTGACCTGAAACCAACAATGGTCCCTCCTTGCCATTTACTGAAACTTCAGTACCACCAAATTCAGTTTGGCATCTGCACTCTGGGATGATGGAGTTACTCAAACCACCAGCCTCCTCAAAATCAATGCTACTATAGAGAAAATATGTTAAAACCACAAACAGCTTGTACCTTGTTAAGCATACAACCAACTTCTGCAGGGAGATCAAATGAAGACCAGCCTGTGAAACTTAGAACTAAACATTTGTGGTCAGGCTACTGTATTTTGTGAAATCTTATGCATTCACTGATATAGAAACATCTATAAGGAAAGTAAAAACACTATAAACACTTGTAATATATAAGGTATGATGTGTAAATTAACTATAGCTTCATCGCACCTATTTAAAAGGCCACATAAATCACTTAGTGTTAAGTGCTGCACCAATGTTCCTCTCAAATCTTTATGTTTTTCTGAGAAATCCTCACTGTAAGTTGTCCCTCTAAAAACGTCTGGAAATATTATACCATCCCAGAATTACTGGCACACTATAGAACATAAGGAAGACACAATATAAAATCACAGACCAATTCAGCTTGCTGATTAGCTTATGTAAAATCTAGGATAAACTTACCTTATGTCAATTTTCTTTACATGGTTAGAGTTTAAGTAGGGCGAGGTCCTTTCCAGCCTCTGCCAACTGAAGGGACAGTCAGAAGGCAAAAGGACTAGTTCAAACTGGTTTTGTGGATTTTTACTTTGTGCCTGGTACATTAAATTGCTAAAACAGTAGCTGTCTCGACAAGCACATAAGCCACTGTGTTCACAGAAAGTAAAGACAGCAGTAAAAGAGAATATAATTTCCTGACAGAAAGGAGGAAAATGCTAAATAAACCCTGCTATTAGCAAGTTAATGACAGTATAAGGCTGCTAATTGGCCTGCTACAGGCTGTCCTGGTTTCGGCTGAGATAGAGTTAATTTTCTTCCCAGTAGCTGGTACAGTGCTGTGTTTTGGATTTAGGATGAGAATAACGTTGATAACACACTGATGTTTTAGTTGTTGCTAAGTAGTGCTTACACTAGTCAAGGACTTTTCGGCTTCTCGTGCCCTGCCAGCGAGAAGCTGGGAGGGGGCACAGCCAGAACAGCTGACCCAAACTGGCCAAAGGGGTATTCCGTATCATATGACATCATGCTCAGTATATAAATGGGGGGAGCTGGCCAGGGGGCGGTGACCGCTGCTCGGGAACTGGCTGGGCATCGGTCAGCAGGTTCCCTTCTTTTGCTGTCCTATTAAACTGTCTTTATCTCAACCCACAAATTTTACTTTTTTTCCCCCGATTCTCTCCCCTATCCCGCTGGAGGCGGGGAGTGAGCAAATGGCTGTGTGGTGTTTAGCTGCCTGCCAGGGTAAACTACAACACAGGTAAAGCTGAACAAAGAGTATGCCAATATTGTCACAATGATCACCAACTAAAATATGTCTGTGAAATTTATATTTGTATAGTATTATTCATACTTGCAATGAATATTATTGCATTTGTAGTGTCATTATAAACTAGTAAACTGACTAAAATTTCCAAAACCAATTAGCTTGGTGAACCCTGTGATGTTAGCATAACCAGACTTAGTAAACTGTTATGGACTCAGATCAGACTTGATGGACTTTGATCCAAATTGAGGAATCCACCTGACTTAGAAGCAGGCAATTTTAGCCATTCTACAATTCAAACAATATAGGGGCAGGGGGGGAATGCTCTCCCACTGGCCCTGCTGCTTGAGAGTCCATTCATGTTGAAGTGGGGGTGGGGGACTGCCAATATAAATCCACTGCTCCTAAATCCCTTCACCCAAATGTGTTGGTATGAGTTACTGACATGCTTATATTTTTTTATGTCCATTTGACCACTGGTAAAACTAGAAATGAAGGTTAACTTATCAAATTCTGCAAGTGGAACTCTGTGATGGAGCACTTTTTCTTGTCTCTTTTTTTTTTTTCCTTAATATTGTTTTATTGGCCTTTTTTATTCTGTCTATGGGTAAGAGAGTCCATTCTCACTGAAGGTCAGAGATAACCCATTTGCAACAGGACACTGATGATCATCATCTAAACTCTGCTTTCTTCCGCAAGTTCATTTCAGGAGTAGTATGCACTCCATCAGCTACACTGGCCTGGAAGTTCTCTGGGTCGAGATTTCGCACTTAGCCAAACCTGCCAAACCATATGGCAGTTTTGTGCTCTGCACAAAAAAAAATTAGGATAAGACTATCCAATTAATTCTCTCTTGGAGCAGCTCCTGTTCATTTTTAATGATATTTACAGAATATCAGTGTGATATAGACAGAAGAGTTATACATAGAATCATAGAATCATTGAGGTTGGAAAAGACCTCTAAGATCATCGAGTCCAACCGTCAACCCAACACCACCATGCCCACTAAACCATGTCCCTAAGCGCCTCATCTACACGTCTTTTAAATACCTCCAGGGATGGGGACTCAACCACTTCCCTGGG
>NW_008796218.1:4921148-4941854 GCF_000699145.1 Aptenodytes forsteri
TCTGCAAACTTACTGAGGGTGCACTCAATCCCCTCATCCAGATCATCAATAAAGATATTAAACAAGACCGGCCCCAGTACTGAGCCCTGGGGAACACCGCTCGTGACCGGCCGCCAACTGGATGTAACTCCATTCACCACAACTCTCTGGGCCCGGCCATCCAGCCAGTTTTTGACCCAGTTTTTTTCCACATGAAGTGGAAAAAAAAAATCTGCTGACCAAGCTTTGTGAAGGATATTGTTTCTTCTGTTCAGCAAGTTACTTGTTCTGCAGTGAGCAAGCAGATTCTCTTCATTCCTCAGGCAAATTGCTCTTTGATGAGCTGGATGAAGTAACCATTCCCTCCATCTGAGGTTAGGTCCTGAGATAAGAAACTATTCTCCAATGCACAGACAAAAGCAGTGCTGAATAGGCAAAATCCCACCACTCTTGTTCTCTTTGCAAATGACAACCTGGGTCTTGCAAAAACATGGCACAGTTATAGTTTTTCTGAAAAATGAGATACCAGAGCTGAGGGGTCTTAGCTTTGTGCACGATGACAGAATCCATGACTTTGGACAGTATTTAGCCCAACGTAAGCAGAACAGCATAGCCTGATGGAGCATCACAAGGCAGATATACTCAGAACATTTTTACAGCTTCTTTCAGGACTTTAAGTCCGACTTGGTGACTGAAGTATGTTGATAATCTTGAAGGGATGTTGTCACCAGCATACATTTAAACTGCTAATTACTGAGTACACACAAAGTTCTCACTCCCATAAATAGCTGGGCATGTTTCCTGCATTGTGTGACAGAAAAGTCAACAAGGCCATCAGCAGGAGAGAATGTGCCCAAGATATTAACCAGAGAGTTCATCCCAGTTCACTGCTTCCTGATGCTCAGGCTACACTTGTAATTGCATAGGACAATATTCCTCATAGACTTATAAGAACAATATGCTGTAAGAGAGAAGTCCTTGTAAACACCTAGCAGGGACGGAGAAATAGACATGAAAGAGAGAAGGAGAAAAACAACACTGGAAATTATTTGGGGCCATAGGCTGTGGAAATGCTCAGACACAATCACAAGCAAGGACTAATTTGGAGACTAACATGAGAGTCCATGAAAATAGTGCCAGTGCCTCGTTGAACTTTTTTTTTTTTTTTTTCCTCCAAATCTGCCTTAATTTGTAGTTTAATAACAAACAGTACGGCTCTCTGTGCCTTTTCCAAAGGAGTTATGACATGCATTATGAGCACCAGCATTAGCCTTTCACCTTTTACTATTTACTCATTTAAGGTCCTAACCCTACTGATTAAGTAAAGCCTGAATTACTTAATGAAGGAAGCAACAACCATTTTACAGGGAGTTATGAGTATCACTCAGGAGGCTACAGAAATTTGGGGACCTTCAGTCACATCTATTGCACGGGAGCTCTAGCTAAAACTGTCAAAAAAGGGGTAAGAAAAAGCATAGCCTGGCGTTGGCTTTTCTAGAAAGTTAAAAAGGTGAAAACTAGCAACACAGCATCACAACTATCAGAATGAGTTGGTAAAAATACCTTAAGTAGTCTCATTCAGATAAGAAACCAGTTTCTAATCAAATTCAATATTTAAGCACATGCTTGTATACTTCTGTAGAAGGCAGAGGACTGAAAATGAAATCTTACATCATCAAATCCACTCTTCTGATACCAGAAGCAACCAGATCAGATTCATTCATACATGGCTTAAAAATTAACTCTAAAAATAATTTATTGTGAGCTTAATTGTGTTCTATTAAGTGGCTATTCTAGAATTGCACTGCTCCAATGGTTAGAAATTCCTTATTTCTCATCTAAATTTCTTAAAAGCCAGTTCATTCCCATTTCGTTTCATCTTTCCTTTTAAATAAGAATTTATTTTCCAATGCATTTCTAGAAAGCAAACACATGCTCTCAGCTTCTGTTTTGCAAGACTTAACAAGCAAAATTCTTTAGGTTCCTTTTATGAAACTACGTCGCCTTCCACTCCCCCTGCCCTAAAGAGCCTGGGAGATCTGTAGCTGCTGAAAAATTAGTTTTTTACTGAAAGACTTGATATCATGCTTGATAGCAAATGAAGTCTCACAGTAACTTGCACAGTGACATTAGCAAACCCTTATCTCCACCAGAAATATCTCACTTCATACAGTCTAGGGCTGATCTTGCTGCCTTCATCACCACATCTTATTGGCAAATGCAGTCACAGTCATCTCATTATCAACTAGTATATATAGGTCCTTCTACTAATTTTTTTTTCCATCGAATGAGCTAAAATTGTTGCAGACTTGTTCTCGGCCCCTAAATGCATAACCTTGAGATTACAATTACTCATCCTTTTTCTTCAATACTTGAATTCTACTTCTAATTCTCTGCTTTCAAAAATAACCCTTGCCATTAACCTTTCCCATTTCACCCTTTGTCTAATAGCTACTGTTTTCTGTATTTACTAGTAGATTACCATGTATGTAATCTCCACTGACTTTCCTTTGTTAAAAGGGAAAATAGGGAAAACAAATTTACCTTATCAGAGAATGATAGTAGGTTATTCAGTACAATGCATCTTTGATAGGTTCATGTTTTGGCATCCCATTTCCCATTTAATCCCAAGCCTTTAGCTAGTCTTTACTAGAATTTTTCCTGAATTTCTCCTCTCTTCCTTTTCAGTTATCTCTTATTCCATCCTCTCTCACTCCTTAGATATAAGCATTATGTTTTGTTACTTTCCACTTGGAGTCACTACAAAATTTTGCTAGCAAGTTCAGCAGCCTAAATAGAGTCATTTCCCTGCCTTTTGTAGATGGAGTTGTGTTTTGCTTCTTCCTCAGATATGTTTTTTCCTCTTTCCATGCACATGACAGAGTCAAAACTAGATGGTTAATGTCCCTGTCTGCACTGAAAATTAAGTCTTTGTTCAGTCAGGGTACTATGACTGCGTTTAATATCTATTCCTTACTAATTACATAAAGTAAGCATTTCTTACCTTCTTCTCTTTTAATCTGCATGGTTATTGAATTCAGATAGTATTCATACATATTAAATTGATTTCCTGAACAAAAGCCTCATTGGAAAAAGTATAACTGACAGTATATACTAGACCAGAGTGCTAGATAGTCAAATCACTTCTTAAAAGGCTATTTAATAAACACAGACCTACTGTGTTAGTCTCCCCACCTGGACCCTTCCTTATGCTCCAAATTAGGGTACAATAACGCCAGTTACTCTGTGTGTATATGTGTATGTTTGTACATGCACACATATGCGTATGACATTTCCCTTCCCTACACACCACATCCCTCCCAAGCAACAGGTTATGTCTAAGGCTCTGATCTAATTGGAAAAGACCCTGTTTCGCTCCTGCCTTTTGAATGTACTTCAAAATTCTGATTTCTCTTTCTTTTCCTTCCTTCTGCTGATACTACTATTTTATTCTTTCTGCTTACGTATCCACTGCTCAGCTGCCAGAGACCCCTGAGCCAAGCAGAAGCAGGAAATACTTGCACTCCACTCACTGTACACAGCCAGACTTGTATTTTCTGAATTACTTAAAGCTTGTATGGCCCTTCAGCCACAATAAATTTACTCAGAGCAGCAAAGTGATCTAGTGGACAGACTCCTTGAGTAGAAATTAATGAAATTGGGCTCTACTCTTTGCTTTCCTACTAATATTCTGACAAGTTTGGTCACCTCCTGCCATCCTTCTCTCCTGCTAGACTCTGTCTCTCTCCTCTGCTTAGCATATGAAGTGACACGTTCTTGCTTTTGTACTGAGCGTTATACACAGCATTCTGATCTTGATTGGAGCTTCCAGATGCTACCATAGCACACATAGTGGAGAAAGGCAAAAATATAAGTTTTTCAAAGCAATCCTGAGAGGAGTTCTGAAGGCTAAATAGCAAAAGGAGAAAGGAAATGAGTGGTTATTTTTACTACCGTAAAGTTGCTTTTGAATGAGGGACAACAGCTGAAGTGTGAAGAATGCCTGAGCTAGAACACATCTTTAAAATATAAAATCCAAAGCAACTGGATTCCAAAACCTGATAAAGACAAGAGTTCAGGAGGGTTCTTCAAAACGCTGAATGAGGTGAGGAAACAACCACAGCCTGGTTTCCTGGTGAAAGTAAAGATGAGTGGGTTAGGAGTCCCACAGATTGCTCATTCCTTGGAAATAATTCATTAGTGAGGACTTTTCACCTTACTGCTGTTCACAGCAACTCTGGTAATTTCAGATGTAAGAGAGGAGCAAGGGAGAGCGCAAATCTTATTGACAAGAGCTCCATTGCACAGATGTCAATCTCCATCTTCAGAAGGGAGCAGGTGAAAAGGATTACGTACCACGGAGGATAGAACCAGGTGGCTTTTACGAGGACTGAGAGAATATTACAAATGATGACAAGAAGAGAAGACAGAAAAAAGATCTCTGCTTTTTCCCCCTTCTTAGTGAGTAGGTTGAAACAGCATATCTATTTATTCCTCTTCATCTAGTGAGAGCAGGCTTTGGGTCACTGTCAGTGAATCTCTGGCACAAATGAGTTATCCGTGATTCATAAGGGTATGCAGGCTCCACATTCGGTAGTGCATTAAAAACAGAACGATGATGTTTTCCAGAAAAAAAGCATCATTCTGGTATCAATGCAAAAAAATGAGTCAATTATCCCTTCTTAATTATTTATTTAGCATTAATAAACTCTTACTGGCCATGAAAGGAACCTGGGAAACAGCTAACAGGAGTGAAAAAGTGTAGTGGAACACCATTGTTTTGCAATAATACATCCCAGGTTCAGTGAATTAGCCTCTGGCACCAAATATAAATAAATGGGTATTTTATGTGAGTACAATATTTTGCATTAAAAAACAATTAAAGGATAAGTGGAACTAGGTTTTTGTCCTACTATAATGCTTTATGATACCTCACAGCAGAGCGAGCAAATCGGATGTGAAAAAGTATCAGAAATGGAAGCAAGGAAATATTCCATAATATTAAGTCTGTTATAGTCACCAGCCTTAGCTAAAGAAATTTACTTGATATAAATTACCATGGGATAACAGAACTTCCACACAAATGGGAAATACACAAAAAGTAAGTGGCTTATTCATTGAATATTCTCTTTTACTTTCCCTTTGTCAATCTCTATTATGAGAGTAAAGTCTTCAGAGGAAGGAAAAAAAAGCTCTCTCTGTATTTGTCAAGTGTCTGATTAACAATCCTTTCCTGCTGCCATCATATAACCAGAAAATAAGATAACTGACTTCACTGTATAGACTAGCAAATGCAAGTAGATCCAGTTTTCTATGTGATTTCTATGTTCTACTGTTTTCCAGAGTGCAAAAACAAGTCAATATAGCTTTATTAAAGGATTTTCATCACTTCATAAAATTTTGAAAGCCCATGCTCAATATTTTCTCAAAGTCTATCAGTTCTCAAGCAGAACGTTATTTTCTATAACTGTCATTGATACAAAAAAATCAGGCAGGAATCTCAGTGCTAACTTGTCACAGACTGCAAGTAAAAGGATGTGCAATTCAGATTCCAACTCTCACCTGACACCTGTTTTTGGAAGGACTTATACAATGACCTCAAATCCAGATCCTAAATCTGAAAACATTTGAAACAGGATCAAAACTGTGCATTTTGGGCCATCTCTAACTTGAAGGGAGGTGGAGTCTCTCTCTCCAGCATCCCTCTCCTACAAAAGTTTCGTTTAACTAAATTCATTATTAGACTGGAGATTATCCATAAAAAGCAAAGCAACTGAACCTTCCTCCTGAAATCAGGAGACAAGAAACAATTACACAATTCCTATTTTGGGAAAGATACAGCATTTCTCTTCAATATATTCCAGAAATTAATAACTTAAATAGATGTGCTCTTCAAAAGGCACTGACAGGTATCTCTGTTCTCTGTTACCAATAAAACAGGCATTAAACCACACACACACACAACAAACCAAACAAGAAAGTGCGCCTGCTTTCCTGCTTCTCACTACTGCTATGGACAAAAGCTGAAGACAACTTATTTCCAGTAGACAGCAGAAAAGAAATGCCAATGAACCTATTTAAGGCTGGTCAAAAAACAGGCATTAGAAACAGCGTGATAGAAGGTGCAAGCAAAATAATAACAGCTTACCATGATCTCCTGCCTTTAAATTACATTCAATTCTCTATGTAGAAGTAGTTTAAAAAAAAAAAAAAAATCAATGCTACATAGTGCAAACTTACTTCTATAATTGAATCAGTGAAAACATTAAATATCTTCTGTCTGTATTTTGCCAGTTGTGTACTGACATCAAAACTTGTATGCTTATGTCTCTGCTTTTCTCTTCCCTCCCCACCTTTTCCCACCACCTCAACCCTCCAGACATCTGACCTGAACTCAGAAGTTTTGAAGACTTGAGATATGCCAGACTACACTATTCAGGTCAAAGTGTGATAGTGAGGCTTTGAAGAGCAATACTGATAGAAGTGTCATTGGTCCTACTGAGTCTGGGGAGGGATGGGACAGTATCCTCTTCCTGTATTCAGGGAATATCACTGTTGTCTCACTGCACCCTTGATCTATTAAATATATGGTTGGATTTTCCATCAAGCATAACCTTACTGGAACTAGTCTTTCCTGTAGTTCACAGCTGCCTGGAAAGATGGCTGGTGATAACAGGCGTGAAACTATGGAAGGGCATATGCTAATTAAGTCATTATCTTACTTTTGCCCGTATTGTATGAATATGCTCACTTGTAGAAACACACACAGTTTAAATTAAAAGCCATGATACTTCATACAAAAAAAAGTAATTGCTAGATCCATGAGACTACAGACCAAATATCAAAATGCTGTTTAACACATCAGACCTAGTAGTAGCTGGCCATTTTCTGAGCAATTTTTTTTGTTTCTTTCTTCCCACCCCCCCTTTTTTTGTCAGATCAGTTTTTATGTACCAGACTTAACTTGCAGTCACAATGAAGAGTGTACATATATGCAACCCATGCTAGTCAAAACCCCAGCACCTGTGGGTTAATAACAGGCCAAATATCTCCTGACTCAGACCACGAAGTGCTTCCTTTAACAAATTTTAACTTCATATTCCAACCGCTAGCTATTTGCTGTTCTAATGTTGTCTCATGCAATAGATTCTGCTGGAACCATTTGCCTATCAATACATATATACATGTTTATCCAGAAAGATATTAGGGCATTTATACTGAACTTAGGCTCAAGTCCCTACTTCAAGGGATATTTTTGGGAAATAGAATCTATCTGGGAGAAGGGAAGATCTTCCTCTGCTGGTTTCAAATACTTGAGTGGAATAGACAAGAAACACTATCTTTATGCAGAGGTAAAACAAATACATTTGAAATCTCAAATATTCAAACAGAAGAACCATTTCTCAGCCAACTGTACTCAGAATTCCTGTTAATTTGGTGCACAACTTCAGCTTTGAGAAAAACAAATGCAAAGGCTTGATGAACAGTCTCACAAACCTTCTTATTTCCCTTCATTTTATTTGCAGACCTAAGCTGTTGTGAAATAATCATCTTACACCTGCATACAAGATTCATTCAACTTTCTACCTTCATATTTCTTGAGAACACTGCAGAAGAGAGGTTCTCAAAGAAATTCTCTAGGCCATGCTAAATAATCTCTGTGTCACACTACTATTAACTAGGATACTGTCTGACCACCTCTTCACCACTACACGGCTCAGCGTACCACTTGCCTACCCCTTGCACAGGTGCCTAACAGTGACAGCATTCTGGGCACCACAGCTTCACAGGCACCCAGAAAAAAAAGTTTGGAGAATAACGTTAAGACAAATAGCAGCAGCACTTTGCTGCCTATTAGCAAAAAGTTTGACTATTTCTGACATAAAAGAATGCCTGAAATCCTAACATGTCTTCTCTTATGTAACCATAGTAAATTAGCTAACCTGTACCACATTTATCTGCTTGAAGTAGAAAAACTTGTCCTAACAAGCTGCAGGGATGTATACAGACCTCTGATGATAATGGGCTATTTTCACTGTTAAAGCTCTTTGAGATACAAAACATAACTAAGCTCACTTCTAGTTATAGATTACTTAAGGACCTAATTTGGGAAGCAGCACTGCTGTACTCCAGCGCAAGAGTGATTGGAGGCTATATATAGGTTCAAATAAAGCTAAGGTTAATATACCTGCAGAAAGCATGTATGATTCCTGTATTACATTTGTGAAATATTATGCATGTTCCAGCTTATCAGTTTTATCTTTCCTGATTTGTTTAATGCCTAGGTGATCATATTTGCCAAAGGCATTTCTTCAGAGTATGAAACAAGTAATCAGTATAGAGGCATATGAAAAGTGTTAAGGGTGGCTTCACCTGTTCTTCATATGGGCCTCCACGTAAGCATACTTTTACAACAACATGGGCATGCGTCCATGTACAAACACACATTGAGGGGGGTCCAGATGAAGTGCTGAGTAGGGGGAGAAAGAGGGTGACGTAACACCAAGTATACACAAAGCTAATACAAATGGAGGGACGACCTCCCCGCAGAGTTTTCATTTTCTTTGTAACTTGTCTTTGTAAGCAATTCTGATAAAATCTCAGCTCAAATGTCATTGTGCAAAGCATCACTTATACAAAATGGAAAGAGCAGTAACACAAAAGCATTCCTTGAGACACACTGGGGGGACAGCAGGAGAGATAGTTATACGTAAAAAATAAATTATAACCCTCAAAGAGAAAGGATCACTCAAAAAATGCCCACAAAAGATAGAAGTAGAGAGGATAGACAGAGAATGGCAATAAGTTTTTGAAACATATGGAGCCCTTTTTATTTATTCCAAATGCAGTTTTAAGCCTCTTTCTGGAGACACGAGATCCTGCACAGATTTCCTAGAAGAATAAACCGAAATCAAAATTTCTGTGCTATTGCACTATGAATAGAGTGTGTATTGAATGTATATCATACATATCCCTGTGTTGTGTCAAATTAAAAAGCAGATAGCCAAATGCTGCCCTAAATTTTAATTGAAAAAGAACATCAGAACTGTCCAAAGACCTTCCTTGTTTCTCCCACAAGCACATACATATACACACCGAAATTTAATTCGTAAGCAGAGAGCAGTATCATTTTTAGATGCTGGAAAGTTCACAAAGATAACAGGAGAAATGGCTTGAATTCTTGTCTACCATTATAAAGAGTGTAATAAAGCTTTATTACTCCAGTTTCTCACCTCATGAAGATATGGGGCCTGATTCATCCTACTTGGCACTACCAAAGGCTGGGAGTAGATGCAACAGCAGTATAGCTCTGACTCTATTGCAGACAAAGCAACTGTCAGTCTGCTTTAGCTTTCACCTCTGTTACTATAGTCCTTATAGCACACACAAAGCACTGGCAATGCTGTGTGCCTGCAAACTTCCTCCACACGTGGTCTTCTGGAACATCTACTCTTGGATGCTACACCGCACTTAACAGTCCTACAAGGCTGGTGTTCTGCTGGCTGAAAGGCCCCCTGGAAGGTGTTCAGTGGGTGGGCTGTGAAGGATTGGTTCATGCAACCCAAACTAAGGAGCTGGAGCAAATGACAAGTAAGGTCCCTGCTTCTCATGTCACAGCAGACATTTAAATTAAAAATCCAAATTCAATTTTTTTGGTTGTGGAATCAGTTGCAGAGGTGTGTAAACTGGTATCGAGGTTTCAATTTAAATAGTAATAAATACTGAATTTGAGCATTTACTGAGGGCCTTGCGTTTGCAGCAACTGGAACTACAGTAGAACAATGCTGAGTCTGATGTACACCTTGAAATACCCCCCTCTTTTACAGCAGGGCAGCTGTTTAGTAATTTACTCAGTTGGACTGTCTTCACACTTTACCAAGGAAAAGATACTTTTTCAAAATTACTGAGGTCAACCTCTCACCCAGCAGTTGAACTACAGAGAACATTCAGTGTGATTCCAGCCCTTCGGAGCAGAACGAAATGCTTGGGGGAAAAAGTATCTTAATTTTCCCCTGGCAGCAGCACACTGATTTCTTTCCAGGTTGTTCCTGGTACTTTAGCCAAGAGCAATACGGGGTTAGACTCTCTACCCAGCAAAACCAGGAGTGTTCCGATCCAATCACTTCCTGATTCACTCTCACAACATAAACACATCGTACCCCCCCACATCAGGACTGTGCCACGGGAAGTTCTGACAGGCTTAAGGAAATTTTGTTTGCTTTTAAATGAGATGGAAAAAAATAGCTTTATGCCTGAATCATTATTGAGAGAAGTTTCTGTCAAAAGAATGTAAAAAAAAAAAAATTATAAAGAGACATTGCTCTGCCATATTTCTCCATCCTGACTTCCCACTGGGTGCACAGGACTATAAGAAAATGTCAAACAATAGTAGCATACAAATATTGTTACGTGAAATCTGGAAGCCTGAGGACTTCAATAATATTCTCAAGATTGGGAACCCAACTTAAACACCTATGAATAAAGGACTCTTGACTGCTGCAGGCTGGATGTTTGTAATATTCACTAGGCCACTGCCAAGGTATCAGCCTTTAAGCCTGGAAGACAGGCCAGCTTGTCAGATTTTATACTGAAAATTTTAGCCTTAGTAATTGGATTTAAGTGAATTAGTTTTGAAAGTGGCATTTAAAAAAGAAGTTCACAAAATAAAGGAAAAAGTGTCATTTTGCATCAATGGCACAAACCAGAAATCTCTGATCTTGAATTCTGAAGCCACTGGCCCAGAATTCAAGCCTGGCCTATAAGTCAGCCTGCAGACAACGATGGCTCCCTTACTTTGGGATCCTGACAAATAAGAATAACAATCTGAACAGGTATCATTAGCTGGTTTTACTGCTTCCCGATTCCAGTATTTTCCTGCCCTTTGCTTTTTATCCCCCCCCCCCCCTTTTCCTCTAATAAAAAAAAAAAACCACAAAAAAAAAAAAACACCCCCCCCCATCCTAGAAACAAATTGGCTAACACACAATACACAATTTGACTAAAGTTTGGAAAACGAGTCTATAAAGGTATAAGGTATACATTTATCCTAGAAACAAATTGGCTAACACACAATACATCAAAATCAATTTGACTAAAGTTTGGAAAACGAGTCTATAAAGGTATCAACATAAAAAAAGAAGGGAACAAACAGAAAGAGAGTCTGCTGCAAGCAGGAGATGGAACTATATTTCATGAGATTCTTTCCAAGCCAAATTATTCTTTGATTCTATGATTTATTTAAATCTCAGAAATCAAAGGTGAATTTGTGAACAGTCATTGAAACAGTAATTTCACATACTGAATAAAGATCATCCTCTTCACGTATAAACTGTTTCCCCTCAATGAAGATGATACAATTCTAATTCCAATCTAATAAAAATCTAATTCTAATGACATTCACATGATTAAAGAAAAAATCTACACTAAAAAAAGGACAACATTCTGGCTACTTTTCCAAAGCTTCTCAGCTATGCTTCAAGGGCAAAGAAGGTAGAAATCTTCTGTGATGAGAATATCTGAAGTGCTCTGGCCATAAGCTGGCAGTACTCTCAGAGAAGTCATAGACCACTGTGTTCATTGCCAGTGTAGTGGCTCTACTGGCAAGCCTGGGTGTTGGGAGACAACAGACATGGTTAAAAGTTACCATTTAGTTCTCCCAGTTAGCAGTACACTTTGTGCTCTGAACTCAGCAGAATATTTTTAAAAATGAAAAATTTGATGGAATATCACACTGTGAACGTTTGCTTCCTGGCTAGTTAGAAGCCATAGACTGGGTTACAAACCATGTAATGTCCTTTACTTCTCAATTTATTTATTTTTAAACTACAGATAAGTGAAATTAATTTACCTTTCTTGCATAAGTAGTATCAAAAATAATTTTTCATTTCTGTAACAAAGTAACTTACTTTCTGCATCATGCGTTTCAAATTAAATCTACAAAGTTCATTTAAAAATGCAAAGTAGGTAAATTCCAAAATCAAACATTTATATGTGCACAGCTGATACTGAACAAGACATTTTTGCTCTGTAGCACTTCCCAAAAGGTTGTTTTCAACTGTCTTGCCATCCATTGAATAACCTAAATCTACTTTGATACCATTTCCTGGTTCTCCCCTTTTTCCTTTATTTTTCCAGCTTTCCCCTGTTTTGTTCCTGTCTAATCTTTATTCTGAGCTCAGTCCTGCTGCCATTTAAAAGAGTGGAAAAATATTTCCACTAACTTTAGTTGGACAGAAAATTATGGTCTGAATGTAGATGTTTTCTATTTTTCCATTGTACCCCTAGAATAACTTCAACAATAAAGTATCCACAAAAGGCAAGATACAAAATTCAAATACCTGAAGCATAGTCTATACATGCAACATAATAAAAAGTTTTTTCTTTAAAAACAAGTAAAAGATTGCATATCTATAGTCCTTCAGGCATATTGCCCAAAATAAAACAACATATATATATATACACACACACACACACACTTCATCACATTCTCTAAAATACTGTAAGGAGCAAAAAGAATAAACTGGCACTGCTAACAGTCACATTTCAGCTTAATATCAAACTCCTGTATGCATTTCACTCCATCATTCCAAATCCCTCAGGGTTAATATGAGCTCAGAAATCCGACCACTAACAGACACTAGCAAATTTAATGAGACTAGAAATGGGGTCAGACCAGCACATTTTGTAAGATCACTATACTATTTGTCAAAAAGGGGAAAAAAGCAAAAAACCATTTACAAAGTTGTAGCATTGTTCTGCTAGCTTTCTTAAATTTGCTCGTTACAGGTTACTGAACAACTGATTACAAGATCCTCCCACCATCCCCAGGCAGCAGTGAACCAGATTAAGAGAGACCAGGCAATTAAGTAAGGAAGAAATTCCCAGGAAGTGTGAACTGAAGTGACAAATATTGTATTTAACAAAATATGGTACTAATATTTCTAATAAATAGCTGAGAAGACAAGTCATAGTAAGATCATTAAAATATCCTTAATGAAGTTATTTATTTTTTAATATTGGATTGTGGGAAAACACCTCAGAAATAACAAGGTATGGGGAATTAATCATCATCCTCTGTTATAGCCACGGTTGTAAAGAGAGTTTAGTGAACTCACTTGCCAGGCAACGCCACTGTGAAAATGATGGTAAAATATAACACATGGAAGAAACAAGTTAGTTTTTGTGAACAGAAACATACTCTTCACATTTACTGAAAGCAGCTGCTAGGTAGCATTCAACATTACCAACCTGCAGCAGTGCAATAGGATGATGCACACATATCAGGCATAACAAGGCGTATGAGGTCATAACATACCGACTGCTATATAAGTATCATTAAAATAGCAACTTGTGGAGATAGCCTAATAAGGACTTCCATTGTGTTTCCCCAGCTGCAGCAGAAGAAAAGGCACAGGGAGGTAAAGTGGTTTGCCTAAGGCAAGAAGATTAATCAGCAGTATAACCAGGGTAGAATCAGGAGGAATGATGTATAATGCTCAAATCAAAATTAAAGCTTCAACAAACCTTACTGCCTTTTTGAAGACAGATGGCAACACTGTCTTTTCTCACAATAAGACAATAACAAATTCAGTGAATCTGCTTTCTTGAGCATTAGGATCCCTTCATTAGTTTGATCTCTGTTGTCAAGTTGCATGAAGACATGTATTCCCGTTAAGGAGGACCACTTGGTTCTTTTCCCTCTTGGTTAGCACAGTGAAGGTGAATGTCCCTGAAATGCTTCAACAAAGCTTGCATTTTATACAGGAAAGATTTTTGGATATACTGAAGTCAACAGACAGGATTTCATAGAATCATTAAGGTTGGAAAAGACTTCTAAGATCATTGAGTCCAACCGTCAACCCAACACCACCATGCCCACTAAACCATGTCCCTAAGCACCTCATCTACACGTCTTTTAAATACCTCCAGGGATGGGGACTCAACTACTTCCCTGGGCAGCCTGTTCCAATGTTTAACCACTCTTTCAGTAAAGAAATTTTTCCTCACGTCCAATCTAAACCTCCCCTGGTGCAACTCAAGGCCATTTCCTCTTGTCCTATCGCTAGTTACTTGGGAGAAGAGACCGACACCCACCTCGCTACCACCTCCTTTCAGGTAGTTGTAGAGAGCGATGAGGTCTCCCCTCAGCCTCCTTTTCTCCAGGCTAAACAACCCCAGTTCCCTCAGCCGCTCCTCATAAGACTTGTTCTCCAGACCCCTCACCAGCCTCGTTGCCCTTCTCTGGACACGCTCCAGCACCTCGACGTCCTTCTTGTAGTGAGGGGCCCAAAACTGAACACAGTATTCAAGGTGCAGCCTCACCAGTGCTGAGTACAGGGGCACGATCACTTCCCTACTCCTGCTGGCCACACTATTTCTGATACAGAAATATTTCATCTTTAATTGCCTTCAAGGGCTAAAAAGAATAAGTCCAGCTACATTACTTACATGATAATAACAATAATATGGCCTAGCTGATAAAACGAGAGACAAAAGTGTGGATCTTCATTCTTGCCAATAGAATACCAAATTCAAATTTCTTGATACACATAAAAGTGCATAGAAAGTCAAGGTCTCACAATAGTTCTGCAAAACAGATAACTACTAACCCTATATTGTAAATGGAAAAACAAAGACATAGTCTTTACTGTAATTTGTCAAAGTTCAGAAAGACCTGGAAAATAATCAAGTCAAAGAGTAGGCACTGCAGGCACTGTATTTTCCTTGTAAGCTGTACTGTTTACAACTAATACTACTTTGCCTTCCTGAAGACTCCTTATAACTTGCAAACTCTTCCATGCGTGACCAAACTTGCTAACAAATCCAAAATAAAATTTTCTAAGGTGCACACCAAAAACTGCAGCCAGTGAAGCAAAAAAGTTCTCTGTACAGTTCACAGGCAGGGTTTGAGGTATTCGTATGCTCTTGTGGAGCAGAATAGGAACAAGGATGCAGTTAGTTTCAGGATGACCTGTTAATGCCAGATCTAGCATTTCTGGCTCACTGCTTCTTACACCCAGGAGACAGTGTTTGAGAGCAGCCTCAGCCCCCTGAGCACAGCATCACTGCCAGGCACACAGCATTGCTCCATGACCACATGAAACATGATTGCAAGATACAGGCTTGAGTTCTGCAAGACACAGCCCTCCAAGTTCCTCCACTCTTAAGTGCAAGTTTGACTCCTCCTTATCTTGTGTCACAAGACATACCAGGTTATCATGATGGTCTGATCCTGTCATGCTCTACTGTTTCTTATTCTGTATTCCTTTTTCCTTCTTAGCCATACAATTGCTGGGAGAGGTTCCTTCTGCATATCCCTTCCCCACAGCTAATACACTGGGTTCAGAAAGAGTACGCTTGCAGTTCAGGCCTAGTATTCTCTGATGTCAGGAAGTTCACATAGACAATACAGAAGCCAAGAATGTGGCTCCTACCAGCTACCCACGGCTGAAACATTATTACATAACAACGTAACATTATTGCACAACTCCTCCTCAATCAAAAGAGCTATTTAACTTTCATGGTAGATTTTAGGAGTTTTTTCCTAAGCGTTTGTGGCAAATAAGCAAGACATGGTAAATAAGCAAGATGTCTAGATACTTTACTTAAGATTGTACCAGAAGTAAACAGTTTCTGGTTTTGATTTTGTCTTTTTTTTTTCTTTGGGGGGTGGGGTGGGGTGGGTGTATCATGTGAGACGCTACCTCTGAACTAAAAGGGAAGACTATTAATGCTAAAACAGGTATAAAGGTGCAAATCATTATAATAATAGGCAGACAATGCTGAAATAAAATTTTGAGTTAAAGTAAAGAAATAAGATGACAATATAAATACAATTACTTTACAACTAAAAAATTCCATGAGCTTCTCATGGTACAGCTATATATACCAAACTTCCAAGAATCCATCTACATTACTAGAAGACTTCACAAAGCATACAAGTATCAAACTGCAGTAGCAACATTCGGTAGACTAAAAGAAATCAAAGCATTTGTGTCAATTAATGCATCATTCACAACGTTTCACAAACAAGAAAGAAGACTCCCATGTGCAAGATAAAACCTTAAACACAGAAATAACTAGCAAGACTGTCTTCTGAAAACAGAGCACAGACATCCAACAGGAGTGGTAGAATATGTGTAAACCTGATCAGCATCTCTTCTGAAATATGCTACAGAAAAACAAGTGTGATGAAGATTTGAATGCAAGTAAACATAACCAACCACAAACAACATATGAATCCTTTGAAAAGGTCTTGCTAGTACCAGGGAAAATTTGCAGAGAAGCACAAGCCATGGAGTCAAAGCCATAAGACAAAGGTTAGAAGAGCTAGCTACAGGGTGTAAAGTTGACAGGATTACTGAGTTGATGTCACAATAGAAACGTCATGCAATACTTGCGAAGATACAGTCAGAAAGCATCATCTATGTCTGGCAAATAGGTAACCTAACATTCAGGCAAGTTCTGTCACTGTTATTTCAAAGACATTAATTTGAGGGTCCTTCCTGAAAAGGAAGTCCCAAACACAAGATATTTATTGGGCAGATGGGAACTGCTATTTCTCTAATACACACAAAGAGAAGAGTCTTTTCTATAGACTCCCACATTTCAAAGATACACATTCTGAAAATAATCAGCCAAACTTCTTCTATGGTAAAGGCTATACCAGCACTAGCTTGACCTCTTTGCAGTGCTTGTGTGCCACATACTGTGAAACATGCTACTGACCCTGACGAGGGATTCAGGATAAATTCTTAACTGCCTTTAAGGATGAAAGATGGTGCTTGATCATTTTAAAAAGTTCCCAACTAACAGCAAGCCGCAAATATGAAATAACAACTTTAATGAAAAAAAGTTCTAGTGAGGCCAGTTGAACAGATTGTTTAAATTCATCAATTTGTTCACATTTTAAAGTCACCATAACTTTACAATTATTATAATGGACAAACTCAAGTTTCCTCTAGGTTAAAAGCCAAAATTCTTTTGTGACTTCTACAGTTCAACATACAATATTTTACAGCATAGCTCTGGGAAGTAATATAATATGCTTCTGCGGCATGTTATACAACTGAATATAAAGATATAGTGATAAAACTAACAGAATGAAAAGGTTAGGAAAAATCTTGCATTCTGGCAGACTTGCATACCCCCCAAAATGCATAAAGTACAAGTGAAATGCAATTATTTTTATTGCCTGTGAGCTAAACTGGTGACCTACATTTTAACATCCTGAATATAGGAACAGAGATATTTTACCCAGGGATTCAAAGAAAAAAAAAAATCGAGTTCATATTCCTCATGAATGCCACCAAATGATGGCAAATCAATAGTCACTACTTTACTAACATCATCCTTTGGATCCAGTCAACTAGCATATCTGAAAATCCTTCCCAGAAGGACCATATGGATACACAAATCTGTTTTAAATACTACCATTGAAACACCCACAAACAACCCAGCTTTCAATTTGGTTACAGGTGGAATATAAATCGCTAAAATCAGAAATACTTCATAGGAAGGTAAGCTCCCTTTCTGAAGCTATAAAATTCTTTGCTGAATTGTTGGTTGTAGGGTAACTGAGTGAAATGAAAAGAATACAAGGTCATTAAATGAGGCATCATTAGTGCCTTGAGCTATGCGATAACTGAATTTATTCCTTGTCACCAGAAGGTAACTTTATTGCGCTACTGGCAGAGCACCTTCCTTTCTTCTGTAGTACTCTATTCCTACAGCTTACTGCAAAAAGAGATTTTTCAAAAAACATTTTCAATTCCCCAGCAAGCATTCCATTCTTGAATGGTTTTTAAAAATTCATAGAGCAGCAATTCATAGAGCCATGTAAGCACACTGAACTTTGAACTCTGAAATTCAGCTCTAGCTCTTGTATTACAGTTAACATGCATTTTTTCTCTAGAGTTTCTTACAGTCTTTATCTGAATGCTTTAAAGAGCCACAACATACAAGTTCCTGACATCATTCAAATAAAACTGATTATAGGGAACGTAGGATTCAAATTAGCAGGACAAGATCTATGCACAGTAAGTAGCCTGTAAGATACAAACAGGAAATACAAATGTTGTTTTCTACTTTGCATGGAGTGCTTGTCAGACAGGAAATTCAGTTTGCAGACGTAGGTGCGAAAAGCCAGAAATACAGAACAAGCCCTTGATTATCAGCAGCAGACACTGTAGGAAACCATGAAATAGAAAGAATTCAGCACTTACAGAAGATGTCTAAAAAGTGTAAGGACATATACAATCACTGATTAGACAAAGCATTTAAAGCACTTGCACTTAAACATGATTTTTATGATTAATTATGAACTTGAGCACAATCTTAGAGTTGTGCATACTTACAAATGGACTGCCAATTCTTGAAGAGTCAAGGTGCTATAAAAAAAATGAAAAAGTAAGGCAAATCCTGTGAGGACAGACACTAATAACAGAAGTGTTAAAAAAGTGCAGAAGCCATGCAGATATGAAGTAGAAAGGTAACAAAAACTGAGATAGTTAAAAAAAGAATAGACCAGAATGAGATAAAGGTGAATTACCTTTATTCAGGTTAATTCACAGAGGTCACATCCCTAGAAATCATTCACTTGAGGGATCCATACCCATGAAAACAGGTAGATAACCAAACAGGAAAGGTTTCAGTGAACTGACATGCAACGAAACGACTTGCTGCCCAAAATTCAGTCAAAACCAGAACTTAACTTGAACTCAAGGCCAGATGAACAGATGGCATCAAAACCTACAGATTCCCTTCACCTACAGTATACAAGGGGCAAGAGATCATTGGCCAGCTGAATAAAAAGGAACGTACCTGTTGTCACGGATGGAGTGAGACTGCACTTCACTCGTAAGAGAGAAGCAATAATAATTTATTGATAGAAAACAGTGAGTTAAAGCATGAATTAACAAATTTCAATGGTAAATGCGACAGTGAACAAGATTCGATGGCAAGGTACACTTGATTATTTAGTGCATAGAGGACAGGGTCAGACATTACTGTCAGGGAGACCTTCCTGTTGAGTCATGAGGTTCAGAAAGGACCCCCTTGCTTTCTAACCTTCTCAGAGAGGAGTTTAGGTGCGGCTGGATCCAATCCTAATCCCAGTCTTGGTCAACGGTTTATGTCTAAAGGATTATAGATGCCCAATCAATCCTTTATATCACTTAGCTAAGATTTCAAAGTTTAGCATGCTATTAGTCACTTACCGAGTATCTGTTGTGGCAAGGAATCTCTCAACCTCGAGGAGTAACCTTGAGAGGCGTCCCTACGCAGGGGGAGATCCGGGCGTGCAGCTCGCTGCCATACAGGAGAGCTCAAAGGGCTCTTGGGCCACTCACTATTTATAGGGGTAAGATGATTGACTCGTAGTCATATTTACATACTGACAACCGTTGTTAGGTGTGCATATTTCTCACAATAATCAAGGGCTATTGTGTTATCTGGCTTCTGAATCCACTTCATTAATGGACAAAGCTATCACCATCAGCATCCATTAACGACTGCCCCTGGCAGTTATCACTTAAGCAGGGTTACAGGAGATAAAGGTCAGGTTGGGTGGGGGAGCACACCATCACACCTGTGCAATTTTGGCTAAGACTCACTTTTTATGATGGGATAACAATTTCCCTGCCTTTGACTCTGAAGACTAAATCACCCAGTATTTTTGAAATTTTAAACACTCTAGGGATAGAAACCCAATAGGTGGATCCATTCTTTTCATGACAACCTTATTCAGGCTTCTATTTCTTAATAAAGAACATCTGAACGCAATATTAAACGTGTTGAGAGGCTTTTCACGTGTCTTATACCTCAAACCCAATGTTCTCTAAAAACCTCTTCTCAGCCATGCAGAGACCACATGAAGCTCTAGAAGTAAAATCTGATGTGAATAGTCCTTGAAATTATTCAGTTCCTGAGCAGGTAGAAATGTGTCTTACTTTACAAAGATTTTTTACACATCTTGCTTACTAGGAATATTTTGTCAAGTGTTGGGGTTTTTTTGGATGAGAAATGCAATTTCCATTATAAAAAAAATAATCCATTACAGACTTCCATATTTTTCATTTCATATGTCCATATGTTCCATAAAGTTCTGCATGTTTGTCATCCTGATTTGGCAGAGAAATAAGTAGAATCAATGCAATTTCTGTAGTATAAAAATTCTGAATTTCTCTTGCTTCTGTTTCAAGTCTCAACTTTCAACTTTTGGCAAACATTATCTGTCAAAATATCAATTAATCCCAAATACAAACAATTATTCTTTTCTTCCATTTTCATAAAGGTGTTAGCAACATTTCAATCAATACCTCTTTCCCCACTGGGCAAGCAGCAAAGTACTTAGCAGAGCTGTGAAAGACAACATGGTGCCCAGCACTTCATGGATGGAAGGCATTGGTCCTAGAGCTCTGGAGGTAGCCTTAGAAGTGTTTGCTTTCTGTTTGCTTACTGAAAACCTGGAAGTTATTTTGAACAATTCATAGGGTGGTTTGGTGTCCTGGTTTCGGCAGGGATAGAGTTAATTTCCTTTCTAGTAGCTGGTACAGTGTTTTGGATTTAGGATGAGAACAAAGTTGATAACGCACCGATGTTTTAGTTGTTGCTAGGTAATGCTTACACTAGCCAAGGACTTTTCAGCTTCCCATGCTCTACCGACTGAGAAGGCTGGAGGTGCACAAGAAGCTGGGAGGGGGCACAGCCAAACTGGCCAAAGGGACA
>NW_008796218.1:4942680-4965906 GCF_000699145.1 Aptenodytes forsteri
GGGAGAATCACCTCCCTCAACCTGCTGGTCATGCTTCTTTTGATGCAGCCCAGCATATGGTTGGTTTTATGGGCTGCTAGTGCACATTGCTGGCTCATATTCAATTTTTCATCCACCAGTACCCCCAAGTCCTCTGCAGGGCTGCTCTCAATCCATTCATCGCCCAACCTGTATCCATGTTTGAAATTGCCCCAACCCAGGTGCAGGACCTCGCACCTGGCCTTGTTGAACTTCATGAGGTTCGCACAGGCCCACCTCTCTAGCCTGTCAAGGTCCCTGTGGATGACAATTCATCCAGAATTCCCTGCAGTCTGCAATGAGATGGTATTCCAGTTCATATCATCTGCTGAGAAAATGAAGTTTTGGATTCTCTCTCATTGTGGATTGCTTAAATCCTTCAGTATTGCCCTTGGATTTTGAATCTAATCAACAAATTCTTCTCTTCTTTCACTGCAAGTCCTCACTCTTTAACCCCCCCCCAGTTTACACCCCCCCCCCCCCCCCAAGTCACATCCCCAATTTCTAGATCTAAGGGGACAAACATAGTATAAATTTCCAAATATCAATTTCATCTACCTTTTTACATAGTCAGACAAAGAAACACAGACACAGAACAATATTTTTTCTCAATAACCAAACCAAAGCTGACCTCAAATTTCTATACTATGAGATTTGGTGTCTCCTCCACTTCAGCTCTGTGTACCTTAAGCTACTGTTAATTCAAGGGCCATCACGGTGTGGGCCTTGCGATAGGTCTGTTGCTATGTTGCCATCTCAGCTATGTGCAGGCTTCTCACACAGACCCTTCTAAAGCCCTGCCCTTGCTGCATGTTAGAGAAGCACATTCCTCAGCACAAATTATTACTTAGGAAAAGGTTTCAAATCTGAACTTAAAGAACACACCGATTTTTGTGTATGACACTGGCAAATACCAACTCCTGGGTTTTGTTTGGTTTTTTAACTACTCCATTTATTTCAGTAAACTTGAGTTTGGGGTAAGATGATTACAATTCTGCCTGGACTTAAAAGGCATAGTTTTCTTACATTAACCATGTTCTTGCTTCCATTGTCAAGTTGTGCCTGTAACAGGATTTTTTTCTTAAGTTCTTTTATGAATCTCCTTCCTTCAGTAATTGCCATCATTTCTTACATAGTCTACAGATCAGATGTAGTCACTAGAGCTTGTACAGTTCCTTTCACCAGAGAGAGCATGCATGCACAGCGAACAGATCTCCAGCTACCACATTACCTACCATGCAGAAACACAAAAATAGCACTACAAGAAATAAAAAACCTAAGACAAACAAAAAGTAGGCTAAAAAAACCCCCAAAAGACATACTGGAAAAAGTTCAGTTTTCTTAAGAGCTGATAGATACTCTAACACTGATATCCTTAATAACAAACGGCACGTTAATCTTAATTTATATAACAGAACGTCTAAACAGATCCTCTAGAGAAGTTACGAGAACACCTGCAGATACATAGTACATCTTAAAGAGCAATGCAAGGCTATAGATATGCATGGCATGACCTCATTCATATTGTTCTTTCATAGGACTCAGATCTTTAGTTCAACAAAAAAAGGAAGAAAGTAACAAAAGGAGGAAGGACTGTCTTTTGGTTAAGAACTGGGAGACAGGAAACCTGGATTCTATTTTTGGCTCTGCCACAGAAGTCCCTCATGGCAAAAAATTCCAGCTTTGAGGTGTCAGATGAAGGAATTGATTTTGAGAGATGAAATGCTAGAAAGGACTTAACCACAAGTACCTAGATTTGAAAGGCTTGTCTACTTTCTCTGCCTCATCTCCTTCATCTGAAGCAGTGATAAAAATTCTCATCTATATTCCAATAATGATGTAAACTTCCACCAGAAAACAACATAATAATAGTATTAAAATCAGGAAAAAGAAACTAAATACAGACACCTATTAGGTTTACCTTCCTGGTCCTCATACTCAAAGTATTCACCTTTTATAAACAAAAACCCCCCTTTAAATATTCAGCATTGCCTGTTTGTATGCGAGTTGAAATTATAACCTCCAGTATCATCTTTCATTTTTGAAGCTGTAAGAATGTTTAGAAAAATGTATTAAACAGTCCAGCAGTATTGCATTTCTGAAGATCAGGAAGACAAACTCTCTCTGCCCCCACTGCCACTTCATTTTCAAGAGTACCTCCAAGATATACAGCCCAAATTTCAACATCTTTCAGCAAGGTGAAGGGGTTTTTTCAGTTTGAGGGTTTTTTGGTTTTGTTTGTTTGATTGATTTTGGTTCTGTTTGGGGTCTTTTTTGGTGGTGGTAGCAATGGTGGTTTTTTACCTGATTTCCATAGAAGACCTTCCTTTTTTCCTTTTTTAAAAATATGTCTAATCATACCCTATTTCTCACAATTGCAACACTGAACTGAACATATAATCTGAGAAGCAAAAACAGTGTCCTATTTCACTTTTTGTTATGAGTACTCTTTCTTTAGCTGAATGACTTCAGATTCAGCACTCCAAATGTTAAGTTTAGTTTACTATGCAATATGGAAAGTACAAGAAACCGTGACTACAGTGAAAAAAACCTGGGTAAATTATAATTTTAACTTAAAGAAAACAAAAAGGCCAATGAACTTTCATTACACAGGAGTAGGGGGGAGGGACAGAAGAGAAAGGCAGCTTCTTTTACATTGGCTTTCCCATCTGGAAAAACTCACCAGAAATATGGAAAAACAATATCAATAGAAAGATGTGAGGAAAGGGTCACGACATTTTTCAAAAGCTATACTAAAATAATTCTACTGCAGAACGGGTTTATATGCATCTCTAAGGAATATATACACACTTCACATGCTATAGTGAACTGGCCATCACTGATGGCAGCAGATTACTTTTTATGGTCCTGTAAAGTGCCTTACGTAGCACTACTGACAGTTTTTTGGAGAGTAACTAGATCAATTCTTTTAAAAAGTGATCTATTTCCAACTTTTTCTCTCCTAAGACACAAAACTATCACTAATTGTAAGTTCCCAACTCATTGAAACAGAAAATAAAGTTTCTGTAACAATAATTTGGTTTTTTCCTCAGGATACTGTATAGTTTTAAATACTGTATCCATAGCAGTCTAGGTGTCAATTAGAGAAAGTAGGTCTGACAGTATGCTAGAAAATCACTAGCATGGTGACTCAATACTCTAGAGACTTTACAATACAAGCTGTGATTTCCCACAAAATCTGAGGAGAGAGAAGAGTGTAAACAACAATTCATGCAGCACAGGGACTTGGTTTAAGGCCCCAGTTCTACATTCCAAGATAACTGTTGACTTCAATGGCTGCTGTGGAAACAGTTGGAATCAGTTTGTATGTGTATGGTACACTTTTCCTATGGAGACAGATATTATTGCTTGGGGATGTGTCTGCTCTTACTTCTGAAGGATTCTGACCTAAACATGAAGCAAGGCATGGTTGTGGTGCTACACAGGACTAACCTCAGCTGGATTTGTGTTACCTTTTCCCTGTGACAGGACACAACAGTGCATGCCTTTAAGTTAATTCAAGTCCCTCTCATGAAAAACAGGAGCATGAACTGGAATCTTGAGACAGGCATACAATTTAGGCTTGGTTACAGGAACAATAAAGAATAAATAATCCTTGAATCTTGTTAGTTATTTTGAAACCTGACTTAATCCTTTTAAATTCCCTATAGGATCCATATCACTTCTTTCTCTAACCCAGAGAAAAATGTTTTGTACAATTCCTGGACTTTATTGATCTAGTCCATACTGTGTTCTTTCTGCCTAATTCTTAGGGTAAAAACACATTTCATCATTTTCAGTTCCATCCTTCCCTATGCCTTCACCTGTCTGACCACTGACAACTTCAGCCCGCCCATCTTGTTATATGGGCTTTCTCTTAAACAACCCTCATCAAAAGGAAAAAGGATTCTCTTTCAAAATAAACATGGAAAATAGGAGCTTCATATTTACTTGGCGGTGGGGAGGAGTATTTATTTATTTTTAAATCTCACTATATAGAATTGCCCTGCTGAGTCAAGCAGTTTGCCAGAACATAGTGCTTGCTGTATGGGACTTCTCCAGATTACTTCTTGTGCTAAGATACATTGTAGTGCGGAGTCGATGTGAGGTGGCATAGTTTTGTTCACATAGCATGGCAGAGTTCAGCTTCCCTGAACGCAGAACTGACCTGCAGGCAGTTTCCTCTTCCAGAAATCTGTAGCCTACAAAATTCAGTGCTTTTTAGTTCTGTGTTGCATGCATTATTTCTACTCCACATTTCCAGTTGCTAGCATAGAGAGTCTACAGCTAATTTCCCCATTTATGTATCTGCAAACAAAACTTGCCACCATCAACCTGGATCAGCCCTTGCCATCCATAGGACCTACTGCTTTTGGTTCTGTTTGCAGCTAGTTTTCTACTACAATAAGAGGCTTCACTGGCCCATTTTGCAACCTAAGTTCTCAGCATAGCAGTTGGCTTTCACACCTTCTTTGACTTTTTGATCCAGGATTCAGGTTCTGGAACCCGTTAGTTATCACCAAGCAATTAACCAGGATGTGTGGTGCCTTATCTGACCATTGGGTTAGCCTGAGCATTTCCATAGCAAAGTCATTAACCTGTCTTCACTACTGTGTGCATCTGAAGTGATATTCCATGGCTCCATCCCATGGAAGAAAATTAAACTAATAAGTGAGACAGGACACCTCATTGCTGTTTATACTAGTCCGTTCCGTGCTTGGCTATTCGGGGCTTCTAGGACTCACTGATTTTGAAAGCAAGTTTTGGCTAGAATGTAATGAACAGTACCAGTTACCTCGGCACCTGGGATCCCCAAACTCTGTTCCTCCACATAATATTTCTTCCAGAAGACAATATACTCATATGGTCTTATTGTGACCTTAATGGCATTATCAAAGTATCTGCTGGAAGACTCAAGTAGGGAAAGGTAGAGAAATATTAAATTCCTGATGAAGAAAAGCATTACATTTTGAGATTGCATGTCAGCAGCCAGTTGATTACGATAAAGACTTACAATCTGACCTGAAGAAAGAAGACTAGGAGAAAGACTGAACTTTTAATCCTTTTTATTTCTGATTTTATTCGTGCATTCAGCAGCCCCCCCCAAAAAAAAAAAAATAAAATCAGTTGTGCCACATATCAAGACTATAATTCAATGAGAATGCAGAATGTTATTGTATTCATTATTCATTTTTTTCTTTTCATGGAACCTCCATTATGCTAGAAGTGAAACTACACTACGCAGATGCAGGTCCTAGATGCCAACCAACAGCCAGATTTTAAAAACCTGTGGATTAGTAGAGTCACCAATGTCTCCAGTCCCACCAGGGCACTACAGACTGAAGAGATTATACTATAACCTTCATACCATTACCATAGCTACACCTGAAGAAAGTTAACAAGGTTAAAGAAATTTATATTTATAGTTTTCAGCAGTCTTCACAGAGTGCAGAGTGTTCCAGTGATTTCCATCATGACAAAGAACTGACCCAGTAAATACAGTCACATCTGTACTTCAAACATGTTCATCCATTTAAAATGATGACTGCATATTCACTCTCATGATTTACCAGACTGCAGGTATACAAATTTGCAAATGCCTTGAGAAACGCATCTCAGATTTCCACATTCATTCTCAACACTTTGTATGAACGTTACCTAAAACTGAGTTTAAAAATGAGTTTTTAAGCATCTTTGCATCCTCAAAGGAAAGTGCAGCTGCAGCTTTAGAGGCATTTAATCACTCAAGACTGGATGACGGAGTGCACCACTTACCGCTGAACAGGTAACGGAAGAGAATCTAAGTGGTCCTCGCCCTTAAAAGCCATATTTATCCTATTCTTATGTGCACTTCTCCACAGGCTGGAATCTAGAAAGAAAACAGTCATTTAGTAAACTTAGGGAAACTCAGACCTCTTCAGTCCAGGGTGGCATGGCATTCTCCTACTGATCTGTGGAGCTAACTCATTAAAAACAATTCAAAAGGCTTCTTTTCCTCAGGCTACCACACAACTCCAGCAGATAACCAAGGCCATTAAGTACATTTCATGGCATAAGCCACATAGGGTTTGCATATTCCTGAACTTCCTGGACTAGTGCACAGGTCAGACCCACCTGGGTTGAACATTTCTGAGTTAATATCAAGTTATTATTTAGCCTCATTTATTTTGAATTAACTTGAACTGTAGAGGAAATCGATTTAGTATGATTGTAATCCTTCCGGTTATTGTGAGAAAGATTGCAAGAGAAAGCAAATGTATGCTTGTGTGATTTCAGGATCATTTAGTACTACATTTACAGAAAGGCCTTTGATGTCTAAGTTACTGAAATATTGGATCCTGCCATGTTAAACGATATCATTTTTCTATCAGTTTGAAATGCTGTACACATCTTTTTCCTCCATGTTTTTCCTTTATACCTGGTGGCCAAGAGACACATCCAAACACTATTGTACTAGAAAGAGACAAGAGAGAAGGAGAAAGAGAGCCACTTCATTTTCACAAAAAGGAGGGGTGCTTTCTCCCTCCCTCTTCTTTTAATTAGCTCCATCTTACATTAGGGCATTACCCACTATAGATCAATGCATATTCTCAACAAAAGTCAGAGAGGATTTCTTCTACCAGAAAAGATGAAGTCATTCCCACTCACCCACACAGCTAGAGGAAGAACTAATGCAAAATACTTGAGGGAAAAGATTAATCCATGACTCAAGAAGAACAAGGAGGAGATGAATGAATTTGGAGGAGGAGACAGGAACAGTGGGGAAATGATGCTTCCTTAGATGTGAGGAAAAACTTGGGATCAATGGATCTCATTCTTGGAGAAAATACTTTGCACAGGAAATTAATGCTGTTTGTGTCACCAGCTGAGGCAGAATGGTTTTGATGTAGCCACTTGTGAAATGATGCCATCTGGTTATTGGCTGCATTCTGCAAGCTGAGTCAGCCAGCATTTAAGATATTTGCCACTCCAAATTGCTCTTAATTGACACAGAGTGGTCTTCAGCATCTTTCCTAGCAAACTGATCTCATTGCTAATGCATGTCCTTGTTTTTTTTCCAAGATCCCACAAACATTGTCCTGAGTACATAAAAGTATTACGACCAGAATAATGCATTCACATGCTCTGTCTACAATTAGCACCAGATTGCTTTGGTAATGGTGTCGTCCTGTGTTCCTCCCCACCCTCCTGAATTTTTCTGGAAAAAACAAACTTAATCTTCTTAGTCCATGCATCTAATGAAGGAGTATATTGAAATATGGGAGAAGAATCTGGGTTTTTTTAAATAAAATTAAAAATAGGCAGTTTAAGTGTTACTGAATTTTCTGATTTAAAAAGATTGCAAGTATCAGATATTTGATAGTGTGCCTGAAAATTCATATGCCCAAGTATGAAAATATTAGTATGTATCTTTCTGCTCCCATGACACACCAAGATTTGAAAAGCAAGCTTACTGTTGCTTTTTTAGAGCATATAGCATATGATGCACAGATTTCACTAACAGCTGGAATAAATCAGCAATCTTCATTTCTTTTTACTAGTGGAATTTTTTTGTCTCTTTTTCAAAGAAATTTAAGATTACCAAATACAAATAATCATATAATCAGTTTTACTGGAAATAGCCAATTATCTCGATTATCACTATCTTCATTTAAGAAGATACCCTTAATCAAAGATGAACACGTCTGCATAAAGTCTTAATATCCAAGAAGAAGTTTCCTCTCCTAAATCCTATCATGTAAAGGACTGAGAAAATAGTCTTTCAGTCTGCAGAAGTACAGACTTCATAGACACAAACTATCTCCTTCTGCTCAACATCAGGCACAGGATTTACCTTTTTATGCTACCAACAGAAAATCAACAGCTTCTCTCTGGCCAAGCTAAAGTTACTTCACCATAAGCTCAGCCCACTAACAATTTCTACACATACAAATTAAAGCATCTGCTTGTACTCCATAACTTGTGATTGGTGACATAACGTACACAGGCATAAATTAGATTATTTTGTGTCACTGTTCCCTGTAAATTAGAAACCTGAGAAAAATGCAGCTTTTTTATACACTGTCTTCCCACAAAACACACTTTTATATTATGGCTGAGAGCCTTTAAAAACATGATCAACTCCTACTTAGAGGTCACTTATGCTCCAGGAACAATACCAAAATGCCACACCAATATCTTAACCAGTCTGTCTCAAGACTATGATTAGCTATTAGCTCAAATCTTTAAGCCCAAGTTAATGTTGACCACATGAGGAAATGCTCTCTCCGAGCACCTGGCAGTCTGCCAGAGGACCAGCTGTACTCCCAGGATAGCAAAGTACTACACTAGCCCACCTAAATGCATGACTACAAGAGAGGTTGAAGACCCAGTGCCCGATATGGCACAGGCTTCTGGTCCTACTCAGAATGGCTCCTCCACGTGCTGGACAATTACGGTGCTCAGTGGCAGATGTTGTTCAGTTTTCGGTGTTCTCATTCACCTGTCTGGGTAAGACCAAGACCACTGTACTTCCTAGTAAAGTCCATGACAGGACTGATGAATCCTTCTGTTTAGTTGATGCTGCTTTTTATTAAAGGCCACAACACAGTGTTGAGCTCTAGTCAGCATTCCTAAAAGGAAGGTCTCCTACTATAGATGACCATGTAGATGACTGCCTAAGCATCATATCAAGTCAAAGCAAGAAACTTTCAGAGTATCAAATTTTTCATCTTCTACAAAAAACATCCTACTCAGGGTCAAAGGCTTCTTTACTCTGGCAAATACAGGACAACAGACATGAAAGAACACAGACACGTTGTTACTAACAGAAACACATAAGCTAGCAACCTGTCATGAAAACCTCTCCACGGCTTTTTCTCTGAGGAACTGAAACATGGGTAGGGCAATGTGCACAGCCTCTGCTGCAACTGCTGTCTGAGCCTCTGTGTGGAGGCACCAAGAAGTTCAATAACTTTCACACAATGGCTATACGCAACTAAAACAGGTGGCATGCACATGAGCACACACACTCCAGGACACACAAACTGTAAGCATATGCCCACATGCCTCTTAATCCTTCTCACTAGCTCCTTCCTGACAGAGGGTGGAGACAGTGTGGCAGCAAGCAGAGCTACAGATCTGAAACAGTGCCTGAAGTCAGAGACCTTTCTCCTAATGACCATTTAAAAGGTGACCATCTGACTTAAAATTTCTTAAAAACATATATATACGTTTTGTATATATGTTTTGCATGTATATACATACACACTCACATTTTTTAAGTATATACATACTAATAGGCAACATTAGCAGAGTTGTGCAAGAGAGGCTAATGTTTTTTTACACTGGCTTCAGTGGCCACTGCTCAGGCCCACAGCTGGTCAGAGATGCTGTCTAGGTAAACTTGTGCCAAAAAACCCACACTACTTATAGTTCACAATACTGGTAATTTTGGTACAAACCTGAGTGACACTTATGCTGAAATAATAAAATTGTCATTCCTGGACTATTATAAGGCCAATTTTTTAATACCTTACATGGGATTTTATATAGATAAATGTCTGCACATAGACTTGTATCGCAATTATAAATAACAACTTATAATCAGTTTATTTCTTTGGGTAGATAGCAGTGCATGCATGTGGAATTAGATATATTCAAGGCAGCAGACTCTCCTTGTGTCCTTCATCTTTCTCTTTGTCATGTCAACACTGCATTAGATATTAAGATGTTATTTCCTCATGTTTATTAGATAGATGTAGGTAAGCAGACCACAAACCACATTTCATTCTCATCGAAGACAGTCAGCCAAAAGCTTCTTTCAGAGAACTACTACACAAGAAGAAAAGAAAGCATCACACCTGAAACAGCATGTAAGCATTGCTCAAGAAAAAACAGCATCAGCAGAGGATGTGATGGCTAAACGATGTTATTTCCTCATGTTTATTAGATAGATGTAGGTAAGCAGACCACAAACCACATTTCATTCTCATCGAAGACAGTCAGCCAAAAGCTTCTTTCAGAGAGAACTACCACAAGAAGAAAAGAAAGCATCACACCTGAAACAGCATGTAAGCATTGCTCAAGAAAAAAAAAAAACCCAAAAAACACACCACCAGAAAGAGGTAACTTGCTTATATACAAGCACCAGGCCTTGATGCTGGCAACTGACAGAAAGAACTAAAAACAGCTTAAAAAACTGTCAAACTAGCCCACCCAGAAGTTAAAGAAGGAGGAGTCTCATCCTATTTACACCAGACTTGGCAGCACCTGTGAAACCTGTGCAATGCCTCATTAGCACAGCGGTGCAGCTGGGAGCTGTCAAACCGCTGGTTCCACAACAGCAGACTCCTCCTGCCTTCCTTACAGGAACTCCCTGCTGGGAGCCTCCTCTTGTTTAGCATTGGAGAGCAGCTTCTACAGTGCATCACGGCTTTTTAGCATCCTACAAAAGATGTTATTTCTGCTAGGAAAACAAATTGCATCTTGTAAAATCTCACAATTTAAATTTCCTTTCCATCATTAACATGTTAACTTATATTTAACAAGCTAGAAATTAGGAGGATTTTAGCAGTCAGGTATTCTGTTAGAAACACATCCATGTCCAAAAGTATCACAGTAACAGCACATATTCAAGGTGAAATAAGTGTGACTCATTTACTCTTGCTACTAATGGCCCTAAGGAAGTTCTCCATCACAAAATGATGTCCCAAATAATTAAGCCCTGAAACTCAGACAATTAAATTCACATTTTTGAGCTCATTCACTACACACATGTCCACCCTTGTAAAGGCTTAAATCAAAAGGCAAATCCATGAACTTTCACCACCCCATTTCTAACCCCTAACATCATAATTTCAACACTAAGAACATCTTAAAATAAGCTCAATCAAGAACATAATTTCTCTTTCTGAAAGACAGAAATCCACACATCTAGCCTTTGATTATTAATAATCATCAGAATTAGAAGAGCATGTTACCTATAAGTAATATGGTTAACCTGAGAATAAGAAGTCATTAGCTAAAAGTCATTTCAGACTAGATATCATTTGATTAATATGAACAGTTCCTGTCTGTAGGAAAGTACAATCTCTGTTCTGCCAAACAGTGCCTGTCCTTATTTTATAATTCTGGGAGTCTGAGAATCATTAGTTATTATTCTCCTGGTACACAGAATAACTGTTAATGGAATGCCACAAATCAAATTAAGAGCAAAATTCTGACAGCATTTATGTGATAGGTCAGAAAGTAAATACATACACTCTGTCCTTCAGCAACACGACCGGTCCATCAGAAGTTTTTCACACTAACCATTTGAGAACTCAGGATCCTGTTGTCATTTTGCATTATAACAGGCTTATATAGACATGAATTAATTACAATAGTAAGAGCCAACTCAGAATTAAGCTGGGTGTCACAAATCTAAGAAGCCATAAAACCAGGAGCAAGAAATAATGAAGAGTCCTTCAAATGATGCATTAAAATGGGTTGTATTAGCATGGAATCATATAAACAGGTTATGTACCACACCCGTAGAATGCAAAATTAAAACTAGAAGAGGGAGAGGTGGGAACAGGCGCTACCTGCAGCATTCTTTCATGGTAGCTGCTCTTGCAGAGCCAATAATCAAAGAAGAAACATTGCTGAGTAGTTTATGCCTTACACTTCAAGTATAATCTGAAGCATAAATCCATTTTCACTCACAGAGGGTTTTATTTTTAATGCATTTTTTTTCCCATCTTTTCTATTTTCTGCAGAGAGAGGATGCGATTTTAAACAAGTCTCTATCTTTAACAATATCCCTTTTTATATATTATGGATTCATAGGATGGTTTGGGTTGGAAGGGACCTTAAAGATCATATAGTTCCAAACCCCCTGCCATGGGCAGGGATCAATATCCCTTTATATATTATGGATTCATAGGATGGTTTGGGTTGGAAGGGACCTTAAAGATCATATAGTTCCAAACCCCCCGCCATGGTACCTTCCACTAGATTAGGTTACTCAACACCTCATCCAACATCCAACTGAATATGTACATATAAAAATATATCTATAATATATATTTTGTATAAATCTATCTAACATAGCTATTCATGCAAACCGAAGTCTGTGCTACTTCTTTTCTCTTCTGGGTTTTTCTCATCTTAGCCTGACTGTACACAGCTATACCTCAGAAATATGGGGGGGGGAGGGGAAAGAGTGGGCAGATAAATATCTATCTTAGTTCAAATAGATCATGTTGAAAATTACAGACAAGGAACATTATTTTGTAGACCTTAAGATAGCACAAGAAGTACAACATTGCCAACTGCAAATATCAAGGGGGGGTGGGGAGGTGTAGAAATCTGAAGCCAGTCCCTTAAGACATGGTCTTATTCATCTGCATACAGAGTTTGATTCCTTCATTCCACTTTCTGGTTTTAGAGCCTTCAGGATGTCCTCCTTGAACATATACAATTTTTTCTTTGTGATCACCACAACGCAAAAGTCTGCTTTTAAAGCAAGGGATGTTGGCTTGTTCATTCCATTTCTTTATTTTAGCAAATGGATCATATGGAAACACACTAAGTAGAATATCTGCAATGCAACCAGATCATCTGATTGCACTGGGAGGGGAAGCATAGACCCTTTGATTTAAGCCTTTGCAGGCAATCCAGCTTTCTCCATGACAAAGCATACATATAACCACACAGGTTAGAAATGGAAGAGATCCATCATCACATGCACTGCAGTCAGTCCTTTTGCCAAGGCATAAGTTTTCTTATAATGTATCTTTAGCAAATTTTCCTATTTAAATATAAAATCGTGGACTACATTATTAAAATATTTAAAATAAAGAGATAGAAAAGGGCATAACAGATTTTAAGATTTCCTTCCCCTTCCCCCCCTTCCTTAAAATTATTTTGGGCAAAAAGCCACTGGGCTAATCACTTGGTTGGCATCTTTTTTTTTTTTTAATCTTATCAGTGAAAGTGTTTAAAGCCTCCCCTTCTGGAAGAGGCACACCGATTTATATAGATGGCAGTATTATGGAAGCAAACTGATTAGTGGTCACATTTCTAGCAATTAGCATTTTAGATGCAGTTTTGCTGGAAAAGAATTTGCTTTTGAGGTTCAGGAACTGAATAATAGGTGGCAAGTTGGTGCACTCCAGAGCTATATTTTATCTTTTATATGATGCAGAATAATCACCATGTAAGAATGTTTGTTGGTTCTCAGGCCAATATTAATGCCACTTGCTACCATAAAATGCCAAGATGTACAATTCCTCTGTATTTACGTTTCCTGACAGACTGCGTAGTGCTTTCCCCCTCCCTTCTTAAAATAAACCAAACAACCAATTTGACATCACCTGCACCAACACAAGTCTCAATTCAAACACTCACAATAGGGGCATCCCTGTTCCTGGCCATGGCCTCTTGGTTTCAAAGGTATTTCTAAAGAGAAACAGATAAACTGGCTTTAACTGTATGGCTTGCAGACCACCTCTCTTCATTGTGGATCACCCTCGGCCATGGCGGCTCCTACATCAGTGGCCCCTACACAGTGCAAGGGCTTTCTCTTGGGAGACGCCCAGATGCCATCAGACAGAAGAACAACTCCCCCTCTCCGTTTTTTTTTCCTCCTCCCGCCCCCCCCAAAGAGTAGATATAAAGCAGCAATCGGGGACACAGCAGCTGTAAATTCAGTACCTCACAGGCACGGCTCTGAGGGCTCACACACCACCTGTGAGGGGAGCCCCTAGCCGCTGCCCGCCAGTTGGAACCGGTTCCAGCCAGCCCTGAGGGAAGCTAAAGTCCAGCAGCAGAACCCAGCGCCAGCCCAAACCACACCACCAGGGCAGTGGCCTCAGGGCTGAGGTGAGGAGGTGTCTGCAGCCACCATGAGAGGGACTGCGAGGAAACCACTGCCAACACCACCTCAACCTCCCAGGTCTCCCTGAAAATAAGGGCAGTTGAGGTGAGGCTGGGGGCTCCCCCACACTTCCCCCAACATCTGTATTAGAAATCAGAGGTTTGAATTAATTTATTGCCAATCAACACAAGTGAAATTCCCCTGCTTTGGTTTGATTTACCCTCAACACCATAGCCACATGCAAACAACATCCAGTCTAAAGGATTTCATCTTGTCTCCTCAACAGGAGGTGGGACCTTGTGTCTTCCCAGTCTCCTTGTGGAGATCAGAAATGAAAGGGCTGTTATTTCAACTAGCCACTGTGTAGGGCACAAAGAAAAAATAGAAGGAGGAGATTTTTGTGCCTTACCTTGTACAAGTGTGTACAAGTGTAGACTATGCTGCTCAAGAAATGCCTACAGAGTATCGCTGTTTTACTGTTATTTGTTAACGTGAGGCTTCTAGGTGTAATGAAATTATAGCCAAGATTCATTATTCCCCCAAAAAACATCTAAAAATTCCAGAAGGAACTTGAAATGAAAAGAGATAGAAAAAAATCATCTCCCTATCCAGGCAGGAAGTAGAGAAACAGAAATTAAGTGACTTACTCAAAGTTAAACATGAGACAAGTACAAATTGAAACCAAATATTGCAATGTTTAATACTGTAAATAAGTACATAGAGAAGACAACCCTGTATTTAACAGCTTCAATGAAGGGAAAAGAATAAGGACCTACACAACTCACTTTGCTGCAGGGAAAGATAACAATAATATCTTTGCACCTCTCTCTATACAATCCATTTTCTGTAATGAAAGGATTTCATCTTACTTAATATCCGTTCCAGTTAGTCAGACAGGCAGTCTGAAAGACATCTTTACTTACATTGATATTCCTCTAAAGAACAAAAAAAGTCTGACATTTTAACAGAGATGAGCAAAACAATATTATTAATTCAGGTTACAGCCCACACTAGCCAAGTCTTTATTAGAAGTATCGCAAGGCATTACATGGTAAACAGTGGTGATATTTTCACAATATTTGCCAGCAGCCATCAAGTTTTTCATTTTACAGAGTTAATATCTAGTTGTTCTTTTTTGTCATAACTCCAAAAACCTTAAAAACAGCTTTAAACCAATACAGATAAACACACATTTACCTAAAAGTTAACACAAACACAAAAGGCCAAGAGTAGCTCTCTCTAGTCATTGAGCAACTTCTCCCTTTGAATTACCAATAAACTTGTTACTTCTATCACTAAAGTTTATCATAATTTTTTCCCCTTTCCTCTACATATTGGGGAAAAGAAGGAAAAGGACAAAGAGCTGTAGAAAAATTAAAATGGAAGAAGATAAATAAGAGATGTCAAAGTTATTGCTTGCTAATAAGGTATCTCAACAGAATACAGGAACAGGAGATCAAATTTAGCAACAAGCATGCGACACACACCAAGAAACATGTAAAGCAAGTGCGGTTGAGCTATGCACTTTGAAGGATCCCAGCTCTCTGAACAGCGACTCTCCTCCACCAGGCTATCTTCATGCTAATTGTAGTCACTACCTTTAAGCATGTCTTTTCTACATAGAGACAAGAAATCCAGTAGATGAACACAAACTTCTTCCTACAAGCTGAAAGAAAATAAAATCAGAGTATATTTGTGAAATTACCTATACACAAAAAAATATGAACATTTGAGCTACAGCTTTTTTCCTTTAATAACTCCAATTAACACCTCCAGACAGCCTGTCAGCAGAACTATGTTGCCTAGTCATTATAATTCTACATAAAGGTCAAGTAATAAAGCGGCAGTGGGCTTTTTCTCTTTTTAAGGAAAAAATACTGCATTTATATTTTTGAACCACTACCAAAGAGTATCCGATCATCAGACATTTTCTTCTCCCTCCCTCCTTCACACAAAACAACGTGAAGGAGCTAAAAAGCTGTAATAGAACGCAGATAGGGAATCCCCAGAGGTAGAACTGCTCTGTAGGATCATTCCTGTGTTCTGTGTCTCAGGGGCAGGTATAACATGACCAGAGCACATCTGGAAATCCCTAGCAAATCTAAAGGCTCAGGGGGATTTTGCAGCCTGTACACATTAGATTAGATTTACACCAGAGATTACATTGTGTCTTGGGAACAGCTTGGAGCAGAAAGCGCAAAGCCTACTTCAAGTCACCATGCTGCACTCAGTCTTTGTGTCAAGAGCTCTGCCGAGCCTCCAGCTGCAGAGCTCCAGAAGGCCAAGTGAAAAAAGTTCAAGTGGTATTATCTGATGTAATGGCACAGTTTTCATGGGGTTTTGTGGTTTGTGGGGTTTTTTGTTTGTTTTGGGTTTGTTTGGCTGGGTGTTTTTGTTTTGTTTCCCCCTCCGCCCCCCTAGTTCATAGGCTGAAGTTTTAGCATGGAAGAGACAAGGAGGAGAGCACAGGCAACAAAACAATAGAAAGAGGCACAAGGAGAGGAGCATTGTTTGTTAGCAAGTGAAGTTTGGATGTTGATGGATGTACATATGAAGAACTATGCTGCACCCGAGAGCTTGTAACATTATTGATACTGACAGAACAAAACTGGATGCTCTTTTCCAGAAATGTGTCTATCAGTGAAAAGTTTGCATCAGTAAGGATTCAGTGAAAATGGGAAAGAAAGAGCTTCAGGGTTTGCCATTTACACTCAGTACAAGGACAAAAACATTAGTGTAGAGCAAAGAGGGCTTTGTGCTAGGCCTTTTGGTTTTTTTCTTTTGTTTAAAATCCAGCTATGCTGTAGAGTCAACACAACATCCTCCATCAGCTTATAGCAATATTGAGTAATACACATCATAACTCTGTATTACACATTACTATTCCTACAAATATTTTAGCGCAATAAGGGCCTGTGTAGTTTGATTTAAAAAGTGACTATCTACATGTCACAGTACTTTTACTAAGTAAAGACCCAACTTTGGAAGGTATAAAAGTTATGGCCTATATCTTCTTTCTCATTGGTAACTCCCAGATACATAGCAAGTTACTGGAGTCCAGCAACTTTGCATCTATCAGTTGAACTACAGTAACTGACTGTGCTCCTCATCTGATGTTCAGTAACCTATTATGCAAAGGAACTGGCACGCAAGTTTTGCGTACACAGTGAACTACCTCACAGTCTGCTCCAGGACAGCTGTATTATTTGTTCTCATGATTTTCTAAAAAGTGATATTGAAAGAACAGAAAAATTATCTTTTAAACAGTACAAGTCTCATTGCAGAAGAGGGCTAATGTTTTGATAAGTATTTCTCATTATTATCATGAGTTTTTAATAGTTTGTGATGGCACAAGTAGAGACACATACACCAGAATTAGTTGGACATAAAGGTCCCAGAGTCAAGCTTTTGCTATTAGCAGCCAAATTCAATGAATTCCTAATCATTAGGCTTAGGAGTGCTTAGATTCCAGACTTCATTTTTCCTCCCCACAGAAAAACATAACTGTGACCTTGGTTTTTTTATCCACAATTTTGGCTTGAGCCTTGCAGTTATTTATGACTATGCCACAGAACTTGCTCATTAATACTTCACTGAAAGTCAAATACAGATACACATTAGATTCACATTTGGAAAGTAGTCTGTTCACTCCCTTCCAATGCAAGCTTGTGCACTACTAACCCTCCAGGCACATGAAGACTGGTAAGACCAAGGAAATCTTTAAGTGTGGAAGTTCTCCGTGAACTTCCATTCCCAGAAATCTGGTGTTGACCATCTCAGGTGCAAATGCACCAAAACTTAGCAGAGATCACAGAGCTGATCCATTGCCCTGAAAACTTCAGTCTTCAGACTTGCTTCTGTTGTTACGTGCGACATGTGGGCTGTGGAGCAGACCATTTGCAAGAACAGGACAAGAGTAGCCAAGTAAACTCCAAATCTCTCCAGACAGCTCATGTCACAATTAAAATACCAGCATTTTTCCACCTACCACCTCTACAGAGAGCATTTCATGTTTAAGAGTTTCATACATCTCCATTTTTCATGGTCAGCCTCAGAAAACTCTGCTCATCCCCAAATACCCATCATCTCCCAATATTGCCAATGTAACTGAAGACAATAATTGGCCTCAGCAAGAAAACAGACATGTCCCTAACCCCTCATGGGGACAGAGTGTATATTTCACTGGCAAATATGGCTTTCATTATTTTCAGGGTGCCTAAGCTTAGAGATACTATCGACAATCCAACATTTACATGGATCCAAAGAATTGCCTGTGCCAACTACACTTACGTTATACCAGTAAATACTTGAGGGCCAGGCATGTCAAATAAGTTGCTAGGTATTGCCAGTGCCCATCTACTGATGTGCCAATGCCTTGGCATCCAAGAGGAAGAAGTATCTGCCATCTGAGCAGCCAGAGAGACAGCCTGCCTCACCAGCAGTAGAGACTGCAAATGTAAGTTTTTCCTTAGATACACATTATCTGGACAAGACTCAGCACAGAGGTTTCAGAGGAACAGCCCATGACCTCTCTCAGTCAGTCCTCAGGTGAAAGGATAGGATTCCTGAAGCCACATACCATCTACATGGAAACAGCCTCAAGTTGTGCCAGGGGAGGTTTAGATTGAATATTAGGAAAAATTTCTTCACCGAAGGGGTTGTCAAGCGCTGGAACAGGCTGCCCAGGAAAGTAATTGAGTCACCATTCCTGGAGGTATTTAAAAGACATGTAGATGTGGCAGTTAGGGACATGGCTTAGCGGTGGGCTTGGCAGTGGTTGGTTTATTGTTGGACTCGATCTTAAAGGTCTTTTCCAACCTAAATGATTCTATGATTCTACATTCATTACCATGACTTGAATGTCATGTAGGTAACTTGAAGGCTGTGTACATGGGCCAGCTTTTGTAGCTACTGTCAATACAGACCTCAGTGAAAAACTGTCCCCAAAAGCAGAATCAATACTTTTACAACAGTCCCAAACACTGAAATGTTTTTATTTAAAGATGGAGAGCTGTGACCAACAACATGTACATGCAGGAAAAAAAAAAGTCACATCCTTAAATTGGATGAAAAAATTTAAATTACTGCAATGGTAAATGTAAATCAGTTCTGAGACCCAGCCACCTAATTGTCCATTAAGATATCAAAAAACAGATTCTTGTTTTAATTTAATAGTCTTCTAAAAGAGAACCCAAGAAAACGCTAAGCATTACTCATGGTGGAACTACAGGACAGAGCTTTCGACTCATGACTCATCCAATAAAAGTGAAAGCAGTTCATAAGCAGATTCTGAAAAGTTTCAAAGCACAAGATGAATTTACCTTTAAAAAAAAAAACATTTCAGTAAGAAGGGGGGGGGAAGTCAGTTACAGGAAACAGAGCAGTGGTTACAGCTAGGGAATGAAAATAAGGAAATTGTCCTGCTTTCCACAACAAGGTTTGTCACCAACTTCCTCCCAGCTACACAGCAAGTTATTTAACCTGTCCATATTCTGAAGTAACAGTGTATCAAATTCTTCTACTCCCTTCAGTAGAGTGACAGATTACATTTGCAATAATGTTGGGGGGAGGGGGGGATTGTTTAATTACAGCCCTTGAACCTCAACTTGATTTTAAAATATCTGCCCAAATCTAATTCCAAGAATTGAAGATTTCATACATGTGGGAGTGGAATGCCTAGTGCACAAAAAAAGGTTTAAAAAAAGTAAAATGGTTGACCACTGACAAGAGATGACTACGAGGGGAATTCAATAGGGAATAAATGTGGAAAAATAGGTCAGGAACCTTAATGTCCTAGAACCCCTAAAAGATTAGAAGAATAAAGCAGAGCAAAGTCAAAACTTAGAAGGGAAATGCCTTTTTGTAAAACATGTGCCACTTGTTCCCACAAAGTCACTGTGACTCAGAAGCTGGTATCACATAATCACAGGATGGATGAGGTTGAAGGGACCTCAGTACACTTCAGAAAGAAACATTCTTATGGGTAATACAAACTACCAAAGTTACAATTAATTAAAACAATTTTTAAATCAAGTCTCACACCTCAAGACAGTTGCTACCTGTATTGCATCTCCCTCTTAAGATGTCATTGAAAGTGTGGCTTCTGATTTTAACTGAAGACCAGCCTTTTCCAGGATAACAGGAGACTGAACGGAAGAACTAGAGGGGTCCAGGAGGAGTCGATGAGAAGGACAGACTTACTAGAGCACCCAACAGCCCTGCCACTGACTTCAGTGGTGAAGTAAGCCAAAAAACGTATTGTACATTTAGGAGTTAAGATTAACTGGGACCTTTCTAAAATTACATATACAAAATACCATCTTCTGCAAATACCATCTTCTGCAAATAATTATCAAGTCATATACCCATAAAAGTCAAGAAAAGATATTTTATTACCTGCTCATCTTACTTATTTACAGAATAGAGCCAATATTAGTCAGCACAAGTAGCTGCTTGAAAGCAAGAAGGCTTCAATCAGCAAGGAAGAGAGGTAATTAAAATGAGGGAAATCCAAAGCACAGTTACACCTACCAATCATGTCATCTAAATTGTACTATTTTATTCATTAAAAATAAAGCTTTGAACAAAGATGCCATATTTTATGCAAGTTCTTGATTACCTTTCTGCCGAGGGAGCATGTAATTTACAAGAAAGAGGACTTAAAGCTTTAAGTGCCTCTGACTTAATTCAGCATGCTGTATTGATGGTCCCATTTAGATGATTCCATTTTAGGCTCCTCTAACGCATTAAAGGCATGACTTACTCACATCCATTTGGCTAATGATCCCCTACTGCTCTAAAGTAAATGACAGCTATTTACAGTAAATTATTCAATTAGATAGAGGGAAGTGCAGTATTCATTTTATATTGTTTGACACGGCAAAACAGAAGTGTGCAAGAAGGCAGGTGGGGCATTTTAATCTTTCAGAATCAATTGGTTAATCCACAGCAAGAGAATAAATATACTCCACAATACTTGTCAGCATCAGATTTTTATTGTAAACATTCTAAGACAGACTGAAGTGTTGCAAATCCAGATAATATAATTCTGCCCACTTCAGAAGTAAGTCATCTTACAGTGGAAGGAATACTAGTAACCAGCATCTTGTAGAACTGCTTTATTTTAAGCACAATTTGAAGTAACACACGAAGTGACTTTTTTTTTTTAAAAAAACACATGCTAGCAGGAGACCAAATTTCTATTTAAAAAAAAAATTAGGCATGAACAATTCTGCATCACATTTATTTGTAATGGGATTTATACTACTAAGTACCTACCTCAGTTTCAGAAACAGGACTGAAACTCCCAAGACATTTGGACAGTGGGGTATTTTTAACTCATGAAATCCTAGGAAAGGATAGCTCAGCTGTCCTCACAAATTAAGAGGGGGATTCAGAAAAATAATCTAATAAAGGACAAGCTAGAGAACTGCAGATTGGGGCTAAAACACAGCCTAGAAGAAGGGAGAATGATCACACTGCAATAACTCAAGAATAGTCTTGGATTTGAAGACATTTTCATACATTCTTCTATTCTTTTCCAGGCACTGAAGGGTGTGCTTTCATGCATGAGCACATGCACGTGTTACAATCCCCACCGTATACATGCTACTGTAGCCACCGCACCTGGAAAAACGCTGAAGCCATGACTGATGTCCCCTGTCAAACCCCTGCCTCAGAAAAGAGAAAATAAAGGAGAAGTTCTCCTTACCATGGGTATGAACATAAAGTCCAAGGTGCAGGTAAGGCTACTATGCATCCTGAGCCTGCCAGCAACCATGCTTTGCACAGTTCTCAGGTCTCCTAGCATTTAATACAGAGGGGAAGAAGGAAGAGGCAGTTGGTCTGAGCCCTCCTGGCTAGCCCTGATTTTGGAGAATTTCTCTCTTCTGCAAGCCCAGAGTGCCTCAGAACAAGTGCCGAGCACCCCAAATAGAAGAACACTTTCCTCTGGCTAACGTGCCAATGCATTTAATTTTCTGCAGGCAGCGGGCCAAGTTCAGCAAGTGCAGCTCCCGCTAAGTTTAATGGGAGTTGCACTTGCCTATGCCAGCAAGTGAAGCTTGCCGGGGGACTGCAAGCAACACACTACAGAAAATGTAGCTGTAGCCAGCGTCTGTGTTCAAAAGATACATTTGAAAGGCTACAGAATGGACTTTTTTTCTTACTGTTTCAGTTCTTCTAAAGCTGCTGGCACAATGAAACCCTTCCTGCTCTTAGTATGTACTCACCCACTTCCATGAGCAAGGATTCCAGACTGGTTGGTTGTAATGATGAATTTAGTCAAAAGACCAGCTTACTGCAACTAGACTATCATTAATTTAACTGTCATTTGGTGCCTATATACCCAAAAGTGCTGACCAGATTGTTTGGATGACCTCCCACACACATGGTTCCTGAATTCCTAAGGAAGGTCTGCATTTCAATGGCTCCACAGCCTGTTTTCTGCAATTTGATACTTATCGCTTATTTTGCTAGCTACCTTCCCCCTCTTGTGAAGAATTTATCTTATTTTAATTTCTAGCTCTACCGGAACCAAATATATTAAGCAAATTTTAGTCCAGATTCTCAGTGGCTCTAAGCTATGGATGCTATGCCAATTTTTACTAGGCAAAGATTACTCCATTATTATTTGCAGAAACTCAGAAATCCCCTTCCTTTGAAATACCTTTTAGAGGCTATAATGATACAATAGTAATAACAATTCTAGACCTTCGCAAGCAATACTTTGGTCTTTCACTCTCTAGTTGTTATCTCTGCTTGACCTACACCTCAACGTCTTCCTTGTTTGCCTTCCTGCTCTCAGACTAAACATATCTGCTGACATTCCCTCTGGTGCACAAAGAAGCAGCTCGGACTTACATTCTTTAAACATACAATGATCCTCTGATATGTTCCACAGTTATTTACTGCTGAAAAGTTACCTGCCTGAAAGGCACTGAGTTAAACCAGATTGCAAGCCAATTCTTCATCTGGTAAGAAGTTAAGAATAGTAAAAACACTTACCATGGCACTTGAAATCACCCAGGAAGCTCAAACTATTAAAAAAAAAGCCTCACAGATGGAAAAAACAGCGATAATGTGACTTTGGATCCACATTTTTAATAACTTAATTCACTAAAATAGACTTCTCTACACCAAATAATTGACATTTATTTTTTTTAGTTCTGAAATGCCCCACCCAGACAGCCAAACAGGAAAGCTCAGAGCAACTGAGACATTCAAGGTATTTTGCCAATAAAGATGCTACACATCATAGCTACACCAAGCAGTATTAAAAATGAAATATTGAGTGTAAAAAACAGTAGAACCATAGAATCATTAAGGTTGGAAAAGACCTCTAAGATCATTGAGTCCAACCGTCAACC
>NW_008796218.1:4966630-4975704 GCF_000699145.1 Aptenodytes forsteri
AGGTGCGGCCTCACCAGTGCCGAGTACAGGGGCACAATCACCTCCCTACTCCTGCTGGCCACACTATTTCTAAACAGTTGTTCGGACTAGGCTGCTTGGAATGGCAGAAGTTAGAAGACACTGAAGTGGAGGAGGCAGGAGGAGGCAATGCTGAAATTCCTTTTTTCCCTAAGCTCTTCACAGAGAAGTCCTTCCTTCCCCAGGGCCAGGATATGATGGGTGCATTAGCTGCCCACGCAGCCAGTGGGAGCACAGCTCAGTGGGCCACTCACATCAGTAGTGACAGCATGGCCAAGTTGGCCTAAGAATGTGGCTAATACTGTTGCCAAGAAAATATAAGAGCAACTATTGGAAGGAATGACTTGGCCTAGGATGAGTCATTTGACATCATCGCCTTTCAGATGGTACAGACAGGAATGCTGAGGCCCAGGGACTCACAGCTCCCATGTCCTCGTCCACATTTACTGCCAACCCCTGCTGTCCAGAGCAAAAGCCCTGTCCCTATTGTGCACAAGTTTCTCCAGAACAAGGACATTAACTGCTCCAGGCGGACTTGATTTACAAGTAGTATTTACAAAGCACCCAAACATCCCTTGCTGAGGGGCAGACCACAGTAAAATTATACCAAAATACAGTACAATTCCCTTCCACCTTATGCAGGGGCACTGCATTTTCATTCATATTACAATTAACAGACATTACGGGTCAGGCACACACATCAGCTAGAAAATGGCACGATGATTAGTTAGCCCAACCCTGCTAACATAACATCAAGCTTTGCTTGGTTTTGTTTTGAGGCTTTTTTTCTCAAAACCCTTGACATTGTTTTCTAGCTATAGTAATACTTAGATAAATAAAATAACAGGCAACATTTCCATGAGAGATATTGAGTATGCCACCCTATAATGGCCCCTCTCCCTAATTTCATAATTCACACATGTATAGATTAAAAAAGTATACACAGAGTATTTTTAATAGAACCGAGCACAAGGTAAAACAATTCCCTGAGGCTTTCCAGGTCTCCCACAATGTCAACAGCTGTTTTATACACCTCTGTAGGAGTGGAAGTGGAAATTTTCTTTTACATTTTCTTTCTCAGCAGCCAGAGGTCACTTTCTTCTCACAAGTCCTATGAATGCTCTCCTAAGTCATATACTTAGGAGCTAGAAATGGGAGGAAAGAAGCAAGAGCATTCAAACACAAAAAGGATGTAAGAAAATAGATACGAAAGAAAAATCTGCTCTAGGGAGGCACTTGCATTGAAAAGGACTATGACCTAGTGTGAGAAATAAGCAAAGAAGATGTACCATGAAAAAGTCTCATTGCATCCTATGCTTCTAGCTTAGCACATCAGTCTGTGTTGGAGACAGTAAGTCCCTGGCACAGGGCAATGCTTCAGCAATGATGAGAGCACATTTCAGGCACAATATACCGCGTTATATTTTACTCGTGCATCCTTCAACCAGACAATCCATGTTGGCTACATTTTTCTTTTGTGAATCAGCATAATTTGGCTCTTTTAAAATTCCTCTTACTTTTCCTTCATTTAATGATTTCTCCAGAAGTGCTTAAAATCAAGGACATTTTGAGAACGAAATTACAAAATCTGGCATATGAAGACTCAAATTCCTATAAATAGATGAATATCCCATTTTCTGGAATTCTAATCAGCTTCTGCTTTTTATTTCATCCCTATTAGATGGCAATCTCCAGAGCATTTTTATGACTGCTGAATATTCATTCCTGCTTTTTCCTTTAAAGGAAACCTGTTGATTGACTGATTTTGTAACTCGCATCAAAGTGCAGGCCCCAGAAGAAAAAAAAAATAAAGTGGATATAAAAGTACCAAAGTTTATACCTTATAAGGTAGAAGGATAACAGAATTTCAATGGCAAATCTCTTTCTAGTTGAGATGAGTGTAAAGCTCTGCACCTCATTGACTATACTTTGGTGTCTGACAGTGCTGCGCAGCATGGCCATATTCTAACATTTCTAGAGAAATCCAGCTCCAATTTTTTACCTACCTCATGTTCACAGATAATCTACATTTTCTCAGGATGAGAACCAATACCATGTTTTTATTAAATTGCTACTGTAACTCAGGGCTAGCAGGAAGGCCTCTTTCCTGGTTAGCACGGGCACTTTGAGAAAGCAGGGAGGCTGGAGCTCTGTGTGTAACAACACTCCTCAGTCTCCTGGTTTCTGTCTCCCACTCTGCTGCCAGCAATCGCTACTCTGACATCTACCAGCTGTCAAACCACCTCACCAGCACTGCAATGGGACCGCCAAGAGCGGCATCCAGCTTGTGTCTGCCCAGACACCACAGCAGCCATGTCAGGGAGCTGAGCAGTGCAGAGTCACAGCTGAAGACAGCACTGGGAGCCCTGTCCCACGCACGGGGGACAACAGTTGTCAATGCATACACCCTCCTTTTCAGTTCTGAGTCCATTAAAATATGAAATCAAACCAGACTTTTTGTTCATAGCCATGTTCCTACGAGCACCTTATATAAAAAGCAAGAGGGGAAAAGCTACCACACAACACACACCTAAAGTAATCTTACTTCAGCTGCACTTTGGCAAAAAGCCTAGGCAGCAACAAGATTTTTCCCTTTAGCTAGCAAACAGATCCCACTTCCCTTTTTCGGGGGCCCACATCCGTATATTCAACTGTAGTTTTCGTATCAGCATTTATAGCTTTCATATGGTTACCATTTCTAAGGAAACCACTTCCTCAGTATAGACACAGTTAGTATATTTTCCTATTTTCATATAATCCAGAAAGATTTGGCAGAATACTTGTAGAGTGTGGGAGAGAGGGAAGGAGAGACCGCAAGGGATAGAAATCAGACCTAGAAAAATCAAAGGTAAGTATGTTTCTAAAGACACAGTAGATGAAATATGCAAAAATCACTAGGAAATTATGTTTCAAGTTCACTGTCTGCCTTTCTTTTCTCAGTACAGCTAGTGCAACAGTTCCAATCTTTTCTGGTGGGATTTCATGTAAATATGAAAGCATTATCTGTAGAGGGACTAAAGCAGCCAGATCACCATCTTCACTACTAATATTTGCCTAGGTGCATCTAGCTCTGCTTTCCCAGAGAGCACAGTGCCCTGGAGATAATAGCGACTTTGCTCACCTGCACTGTCTTGGATATGACAACCATGACAGTGTCAGTAGAAAACGCCAAGCATTTATGTAAGTGCAATCTCTAACACATCTACACCTTGATGTAGTACATCGTGGTGCCTAGCTAACAGAAGCAGTAAAGGCAACCAAAGTCTCCAGCACAGGTTGGGTATTCTTCCACCTTCATTTTCTTTCTGTTCTAAAAAGCTTAGAAAAAAGCAAAACTAAAGATAGTTCCAACAGGCAAGGAGTAAATTTGTCATTTCAGTACTGAGTTTTGAAGCAGCAATTGCAGAATCCAGTATACGTAAACTCTTCAGGCTCCGAGACAAAGTCTGGCAATAAATACCACGTCTTCTAAAGAAAATAACCCCAGTCTTCAGCTTGCCCTGGTATTAGTGGCTACAGTCTCCCAGGAGCGGGCTTTCACCTACCCTAACAGTTTACAGGTCAATGCATTAAACTGATACTGATAAAGACACAAGTCTAAGAAACTCAAGAGCACACGTTCCAATCTGCCACTGCTGTGGCAGGGACTGATGTCAACCATTGCAGCTACTTGCTTCATCACACCATATCAGAATGATTTTTTTGACACATAATAAATACTGCCATCAAAAAACAACCAGCCACCCATCCTGAAACATCTCACCTGGCCTGTAACAGTCAGAAAAAATGAAATACCCAAAGGTCAGGTGCAATCAATGCCTTCAAACTCCCTTACATCTGGGCTGAGAAGAGATGTTCAAATCCTATATGCAGTGTATGCTTGACAGTATAGTTCCTGTATATGAAGAAAGTTGACATTTGCAAATTACTCAGATCCTGATCTTTGAGAACAAGTTGACCTAGTTTTAATTCTTCCTGTGCTTGCCTTTTTGGATAGGTTTGCTTTCCCAGCTGCAAGGCCTGGGAAAGTATATAACCCAGCCAGCCCTCAAAGATTGCTGTCTATGATATTTTCTAATGGTTTCTTTCTGATAACAGCAATGTTCTTGCATATATATTTTCTACCTGTTTAATGTGTCATTGGGACTCCAGCTGTCTTCTGATCAACAGGCCATTTGATTCCAGTGAACAAGTTTTCAAATATTTTTCTTTTCTCCAAATGAAAGTAGATCTCATGAATCAGATATTTAGAACAAAATCTCTCAAGGAATCAGATCAGATTCAAGGGATCATATTTTCAAATAGAGAGAAAACATAGCAAAAAGAATCAGAAATCTTTTCTAAATTTGCTGAACACTCATTTTCTGGGTCAAATATGTGTCTTCCAGGATAACACAAAGCACATATCTGATGTATGAGTTGGAAAATTACTTTTCTGAAGCAAAATATACTGTTGTAATATAGATTCATTAGGAACTTAACCTACGGTTAATCAACAGCTTCTGTTTTACTGGAGGACAGCATGGATGCCAACAAGAGATGGCAATCATGGAGCAGTGCCAGGTTACACCAGCTGAAAGTATGGCTCACTCCCTTTGCCATAGAGAGCTAGAATCTAAGAATACTATGCTATGGCCCAGGTTTATTAATGTGCATTTCCAGCTATTGTACTTTCTCTGAAATTTTTATACTCTGTCCTGAAGTAGGCAGTGAACTAGAATTTAGCATATGCAATGCAATGAACCATCCCTGGGGAAACACAGCATCTCTGGGTACCGCTTCCCTACACAGAAAACTCAGTTGTAAATGCTATGCTTCCTTTCCCCCATACGCTGGTCTTATCTTCAGCATAGGGCCAGTAACTGGAAACGAAAAGCTGCTTTTCTGTAGGATCAGAGGACAAGCTGAAACTGTATAATTTAGAAAGCCCTCTTCAGGATATATAATTTAAATTTTGTAAATATTAAGAATAAATCAGCATTGAGCCAGTTAAAAAAAGAAATCATTTGTGTTGTCACTATTAACTAGGGTATATGAAGAATAATTTTTAAATCAAAATAATTTGAAGAGATGTCACATAAAGAAGAAAAATATTTAGCTGCTCTTCCAAAAGTTTTGCAACTTTATCCACAATTTTTAGGAACTATTTACTGTGAGCTGTATGTTACAAAGAACTTTGATCACACAAAACATCCAACTAATAAATCAATTAACATTTCATGATTAGTAAAACACAACATTAATCGCTACCATAATTAAAATAGTCTGACTTAAAGAAAACAAAAAACAGAAATCCTTATCACTATGAACAAAGGCAATGTTCGTTTCCAGCCAAAGGCTGAGATTTTGGTTCTGGTGCTCACCTCACCTTGTAACAGTTACAAGCATGTTTAAGTCCATGAAATTTAAAAGTAATCAGATGACCCAAAGAGTTAGTAAGAAGAAATCCTTCCCTTTAAAAGCATAAACTGTTCCTTTGGATTATGTGGCACAAAAATGCTCACATTAAGGCTTAAAAGTAGCTTTCAAAACTATGATCAAGAACAACAAAGAAGCCAGCATACTAATGTAATATAAATGTAAAGTTCAATTTGTTTTTCACAGCATAATAGCACAGCTTAGTACTTAGACATGGCATTTACTTTTCTGTCTTTTAATCCATCTTAATAAATGAGCAGACATTTATCCTACAAGCCACTTTTTCAAGCTATCTATAGGACTGTTGAGTGCATTTCTGCCTGCTGCAGGTTTGCAGAGTGGTCAGCAGGAGAGTAGTAAATGCTTTAGCCTTGCATGGGCACATAATGCAGCATAGAGATGCAAAGCGCAGATGTACCTCTCCTAAAAGAAAAACAAAAATCTACATATTGCCCAAGAGATTGCTACATTTCCACATGCTCCCTCTTCAGGAACCTGTACAAAGGCAAACTAGCAGAGCTAAGATCAAAGAATTGCTCCAAGAGACATTTACCATCATTGACGTAATAGGCTTACCAGGAAGGGGATGAATTGTGCATGGCTCTACTTACTTTACAGTTCTTGTGAACACTAGCCCACCTACTAGTTTGGATACCAATGGAATATCAGATATTATTAAACAGAAGCCTTGGTCAGCAGTTGACATAATGCTGAAAGTAGACTCAATTCCTTTTACTTTCGCTGGAGCAAGGAATGAAAGCCGAGATCATGTTTTGTTACCAAAATGGAATTTTTAGAAGAGAAATGAAGGGGCCAATTCAGCCCTTTCAAAAAATCTACGCAACCTCAAAATAATAGTCAGGTCTGTGATGTGATTAAGGCAACTAGCATCACATTTTGGCGGCTGACTTACTGGGTATGCTTTTGGAATTACAAGGTTACATCCATCTGGCTGGAGGAACAGCAGTAATGGTGCTCATTTCCAAAAGAGCAGCATTTAATTGTTAATTTTAAGTAAAATTCTTTCTGAAATCATATCCTCTTTGGTTTCTTCCTTGGCCCAGTTTTCAGTACTGGGAACTGCTGAAGTCCATCTATCTCAGACAGACTCAATAGCTGGGAAGAGAGTACCTAATGCTGGAACAAGACCCCTCTGCCTGAATAGTTTCCCTCTGCACTGAAAAACCGCTGCATTCTCCCTCCCTTCAGGACAAAGGAGATCCTCAATCAATGTGTAAAAGTCTGTTTAAGAACAGGAAGCCTGTGAGCCAGGACAGTGCAAGCTGGGCAAGTACAGTCCAGCTCCTGCTGTCTGAATCGTGACAGCTCTCCCAGCCTTGGTTCAGCTTCCTTCTCATCAACCAGAAGGAACATATGTTGTTAAATGCTGAAAAGTCATTTGATGGTTATTAGCATTTAATTCAGCTCGTTTATGCTAACAACTAACACCTTTTGAAAAATTCATTTTATACAGTATTTGCCATCCAGCCTCCCAACTCCTTCTTCAATAATATATAAAAACAGCATGAAGAAACTCTACAAAACAGAATGGTATCATGACCGAAGAGAGGCAGAGGGGCGTGTAATGCAATCGTGAAACATAAGCGGAATCAAGCTCAACAGCACTCATTTTCTAGTATAACTAATACATCATTTATGATGGTTTGCTGTTAGCTGTGAGTTCTTACCTGAACACATTTTGTTTCAATGGCAAAGCATAAGCTCAGCTGTTGCTAGATGTGCTTTATCTTTGGCTTCATGCTAAGTGCAAATATAGCTCTCAAATTCACCTCTTTTTTGCAGGCCAGAATACAAATAATTCCTTCTCTGCGATGACTTATTTGACAAGATTGCAGTTCTCTCTATGAACAGCCTCAAAGTTCTGCAAGAGAAGTATTTTCTGTTGGTTTTAGTTTTGTGGGTTTTGTTGGTTTGGTTGGTTTTTTTTTTTTTCCCCAAAGCTCTTTAAACATGTTTGCATATCTAATAGCAAGAGAATGTAGAATTTTAAATATTATAAAAAACAGTAAGCTTTCAAGCACAAAAAGAAGCAAGAACAACCAAAAAGGAAATAGCATACCTATGTTATATAATTTAAGGAAAAGCTGCAAATCCAAAGAAATTCTTGCTTTAACTTACACTGCTTAATGTGCAAAGATACCTAGCGTTTCAGTCCCACCAAGATCCCAATCCAGCAAAGTACTTCAGGATGTTCATAGGAACCAAAATGAAAAACCTCACATGTTTAAAACCTGACACCTGCTTAAGTGCTTTGCTACATTAGGGCCAGCAACCTCAGCACTTCTCAGCTAAGCTGCTTGTGAATCTTCACTGAAATTAGTTGTGTTGTCCTTTGGTGGTTTTTTTTTTTCCCCAAGCTCTTTAAACATGTTTGCATATCTAATAGCAAGAGAATGTAGAATTTTAAATATTATAAAAAACAGTAAGCTTTCAAGCACAAAAAGAAGCAAGAACAACCAAAAAGGAAATAGCATACCTATGTTATATAATTTAAGGAAAAGCTGCAAATCCAAAGAAATTCTTGCTTTAACTTACACTGCTTAATGTGCAAAGATACCTAGCGTTTCAGTCCCACCAAGATCCCAATCCAGCAAAGTACTTCAGGATGTTCATAGGAACCAAAATGAAAAACCTCACATGTTTAAAACCTGACACCTGCTTAAGTGCTTTGCTACATTAGGGCCAGCAACCTCAGCACTTCTCAGCTAAGCTGCTTGTGAATCTTCACTGAAATTAGTTGTGTTGTCCTTTGGTGCTTGCCTTTAACCTCTCCAAGCACCCCATGGTTTGGAGCATGGGCCACCTGAGGCTTGCCTCAGCACAGCTGCTGTTTCTCCATTAAAATGCATAGAGCAAAAGTAGTTTCTAAGCCTTTGACATAGCTCTTGAGGAAATTAAAGAGAAACCTGGTACAGAAAATTTCAGTAAGAACAATACTGAAAAGAACACGCCCCCATGCATTACTTAGACTCAAAACATCTTTTTAATGCCTCATAGGGAATGGCTGCACAGCACACCTACCTTAAGGGCTATTTAGAAGCAGCTGCCCCTGGTAGTTCATTTGGAAGTGACACGCTTTTGGACAGACATGGTTTTCTGGTTAGAGCACCAGTCTGATTCTGTCCCTGGTTCTCATGCATCCCAGTGAGTCATTTACAACCTGATTCAGCAAAATGCATGTCTAGCCAGGAAGATCTAGAGCATATGCTTAAGGCCAATTTATTTCATTAAGATTTGAGCGTGTTCTTTGTCAAATAAAGTAAGTTTCTGCTTTGTTGGACTAAAGGCTTATGTTACTTTCTACCAAAAAAAATTTAAAGAGCAGAGGGCTATTCTTCCCTTTCACTTGCCTTTCTGTCCTGCCTATCTAGTCAATAAGCTATATCAAAATGAAACTTCCTTGGGTTGCCCCTTCATATTTAGCACAGTGGAATGGTTTTCAATACAAGTTTCTCAGTGCTGTTATGTGGTCCATCTTTATGCTGAGTGTATGCATTAGGCTCTTGAGTAGTGCTTAGTTATGATGTCCTTAAATACATTAGGACTTGGGGGTTTGTGGTTTTTTGTGGGTTTGTTTGTTGGGCTTTTTTTTTTTTTTTTTTTTGGGGGGGGGGGGG
>NW_008796218.1:4976344-5012768 GCF_000699145.1 Aptenodytes forsteri
TTTGTTGTTGTTTGGTGGGGGGGGGGGGGCGTGTTATATGAGAGAATATCAAGAAAAAACTACAGCATCTGAAAGTTTTGGTTTCCCCTTAAGCTCCAAGAAGGAAATAACTGCAGTGTATTATCTGGCAAGGTGCTGTTGCTGAGCAGATGCAGAAGTCTGCTTCCCCCGAGTTGCCTCAGCATAGTTATGCTTTTGACATGATGTCACTTGGACACAAGCTGGTCATCCAGCCCTCCAATCGCTCTAGATTAGAAATAATCACATTCCTCTCATTTATTGCTTTACACTATTCCTTCATCTACCAGTAACCTCAACAAATCTAGCTCTTGGTTGCCAGATTTGACAGGTATATGGGACTCACTCAGAAACCTGTATTTTCTGGACTGGATGGGAACTCAAGTTCAAAAATTTAATAGCTCTGAGAAAAATTTTCAGTCTATTTTATCCTCCATTGTGTGAACGTAACTCTCAGTTAAAGACCATTAGGGTAAATTGAATAACTCTAAGATGTGAAAATTTGTCCAACACGTTTTTTTAGACAAATGTACACAGATTGTAGTTGGCAATCTATTTCAAATGATAAAATATGAGACACATCAATATGCTGTACAGACTTTCACAGCTTTCACACTAGAAACACAATATGTAGCAACAAGTCTTTAGATGTGTGCTGCAATGAAGAAATAGTACCAAAAATACATAGTTGTAGGCAAATGATGGTCTTGGAAATGGCAATATAGATTCATGCAGAAAAAATAGCACATGAGCGGAGAGGATCTTGTGAATAAGAAGTTGAACACGGGACAACGATATCACAACTCACAAACTCAGATAAAAGTTAGTTTATCGTTTAGGGAAAAAAAAAAAAGCAAGGGATGGCAAATTGAGGCTGCTTTTGGTTATATGCAAGTTTGTCTCATTCTTTACTGATACCCCAATGAGTCTCTCCACATACTGTCCTTTTTAGTAACAAGGGACAATGCAAGGGCTACACGTCTGTTGGGAGGACAACGTTTTAACACATGAACAAGGTGTCAGCACACTGTGGGGATGATGCAGCATGGTGGCTGACAAATGTCTGCCTTTTCATCATTCAGCCTCTGATCCCCTGAAATATTATCCTATACAGCAATTATTTGCACAAAGAAGGGTATTTTGAACATCAAAAATGAAACCTCACACTATCAGCAGAAAGCCAGGTTACAAGGAAAACAACAAACATAAGGAAGTATATAAGATTGACTCCCTTCCTTTAAATAAAAAAAGAAAAATAAAATAAATCAGGTTAGCATAAGCCTTGCCTGCATACATGAGTATGTCTTTGTGACATCAGCTCACTGAGACACACCACAAAAAATTCCCAGGTTCTAGTAGCAACCCACCACACCTACTCATCTTTACCTTATAACAAAAATCCAAAACCCATGCAGGACTAAGTTCCCCATGTGTAAAGCAGGAACTCATTGTGCACAGAACTTTTGAGGAATCCTTCCATTAATCTGGGATCCCCCAACAGACAATAAGCCTATTAATACATGAAACATCCCAATATTGTTGGTCACATGCCATGTATCAGTAATGATAGAAATCCAAGTGTAGCTCTATCATACATACAGTAGCTCTGGCACTTTAGAAGTGAAGCATTCTTACTGCAGAGATACAGTCACAGTACTTAAAATGCAGTAGTCTAATACTTCCTAGGAGCTTCAAACTTACTGCAAGTGCACAGAACAGCATGAGTACATGTATTTGGCCATGAAAATCTAGACTGGCATATATTAATCTCATTTATCTACCCAACAAGAAATGTCTTTTCATATATCACTAGAAAGCACAGATCCTTCAAATGAGGGACTGTAGCAACCAGCACTGCAATGCTCAAAGAGAACTTCATCCCACACTCGCATCCCAAAGCGGTGATAAGGGCTCTCCAGAACAAATTCAATGGTCCACTATTGCGAACCTTATTTATCAAGTGAACCTGCTGACTTCTTGTCAGCACAAGCACTTCTTTTCATCACCAAAGGTTTGTCAGACCAGAGGCTATTATTTTGATACTGCAACATTAAAAAAACCCATACCTTGCATTTGATCTAATTATACTATTGCCTACAATTTCTAGTGGCACTTTAAAGTCTGGACCTTACCCTTCTGCAATAGCACTATAATAAATGACAGCTACATACTGTGAGGCCTAACATTTTTTATAGCAGTATCGTAAGCTTTCTTTTAGCAATACCTTTTTTTTCATGCCATAAACAAAGACTGCAATATACCAATATTGACCAGCACTAAATTATGACGGATTCCGGTCAACAGAGCTGACTTGCATTGAAGTTTGGTCAACTGCTCAGCATTCAAACAATTTCACTGAAGTTCTTTTCTAAGATGCATCACTTTTGTTAATTCAGAATAATATTTTATTGTGGACAAAACATAAACACCACAGAAGTTCTCTCATTGTTTGCTTGTATTTCAATGTATTCATGTAGTGGGTTTGATACATTTGCATGGTATTTGAGGGCAATATTACAAAGTAGTGCTCACCATCCAAGGAGGGACTGCACACAGCTACCATTGAATCAGAGCCACATCTAGCTTCTTTGTGTTTCAAAGGGGTATGAGAATGGGCAAAACGACTTCTTTGGCTACATAAAGGTAATTCCCCCTCTTGCTTAGCAGACTTCATAAACGGGGAGTAGGAGGCAGAGGGGTGTTTCGTTCCTTCCATGCACGCTGTGTACTTGTACAAAGAGGCAATAACAGATTTTATTAGTAACACCTTGGAGGTTCTGGCCTTTCTAGTACCACACTACCCTTCTCAGACAAGCTGTAAAATTGATAACTGATAAACTTAGCATAAAAGTGTCTGATGTATCAAGCATAAAACCTTTCAGATGGCTCCAACAGAGCTTTTAACTATCCAAGAGATTAAAGAAATTACAGACATATCTACAGAACTGAATCTGCTTTCACTCATAGTTAACAGATTTCTACCATGCAACCTTTTCATCATTTTATCAATAATATATCTATTAACTGCCATCCATTGAATTTTTATAAACATATTAGGAAACCATTTCAAGTTTAACCGTTTTTCATATAAGCATATATATCATTAACTGTATAAATTAATTTGCAGAGCAATTAATTTTAATCTCTCCCACCTTTCAAAGCAACACTAAAGCCATTATAAAATATAAGTTTTAAATTACATCCTGTTTTTTTCTCATTAACATTAGACAGGCACACAGAGTACTAATGCACTATTAAAACCGCCACTGAGACAAAATAAAAAGTCAGCTTTTATGAGTCCTACATGGGTGGCTGCTTTATTTGATTTATTACAGCAGAAGCCACGTAAAACACCGTGTGTGGTCTTTGGGAGAGAAGGTCCTTGGTAGTGGTGCTGCTGCTGCGGGAAGGGGCTGCAGCTTCCCCAGGCGAGACAGAAGCATAAGCAAAGCCACAGAATAGACCAGAACAAATGTAAATAGATCATGAAAACATTACAGACATGGGAAAACAGACTGAACCCAAGACAGGCACGTCCTGAACTCCAAAGGACTTTGAGGAGGAGACAAGACTTCCTATATTAGATGTGCTGCCAAACAATGGTCACAGCCAGGCTTCAGGATTTTATTTCCCTGCTGCTTTATTCTCTTCTTCCCCAAATCAACACTATATTGTTCAACAATAAACACAGCTGATTCTGCCCTTTATGCAGAATGAAGCAAGGATTTACCAGCTGTCCCAAAGCCATGAAAGGACTAAAAGAAAAGCTGAAGTCTTTGGCCATCCCAGTACATCAAGCTATCAAAGTGTTTGAACATGGTTATTGTTACATCTGCGTTAACATTAAAAAAAATAAACCAGTGATCTTGTACTACATTTGTGTAATGACCTATTAATCACCATCTCCACGCAAAGTTCATATCTTATTAAAAAAAGAGCTTGACAGATTAGCTCTAAAAGAGTAGAAATTTGTCAAACTTAAAAGGCTGTACCATAGTTCTCCCCCACAGCTTTTGGCAAAAGAGAGATTGACATAACTTTTCAACATCCCTAGTTAATTCACTGGCAAAAGGCAAAAGAATTTATACGCCTCTTGCGTAAGGTTATGTTAAAATTGCATCTATTTTTGCAGCAAATCTTACACATCCAAATCCATCTGTAAATATCCCTCAGTTTCCACAACATTGAAGCTATTGGGAGCCCAGCATATCAGAGATCAGACAATGATGAAACCCCTGTCTTCCCACTTGCAGTGTGTCATATGCAGATTGCGTATTGCCTGAAAAAACAAATAGCAAACCCCTGACAAAAAGGTAAGATAGGGATTTATTCTTGCTTTGCTTTTAGGTACCACATATTTGAGTTTGAACTCTACAAATTCCAGGAAGCCAAAGAGCAAATCAGAACAAAGAAATACCAACACAGCACAGTTTTCCCAGGTCTGGCATGGCCAATCTGCTGTTTTAGCAGTTCCTGTAGGAAGTGGTCTCCTTGCACATCTGTTAATTTCAGTGTTTGAGACCATTGCCTACTTAGAAAAAGATATTGGTCCTTCTTGACTCCTGGATCCTGTTCTCATGCGTGCCTATGACTAAATGAGACTTTGGGTATTCACTAACTTATTTTTGCTACAATTTACCTCATATTTACCTTCCTACACATACGTATAAATCACTTAAAAATGAATAGCTGATCTAAAGTCTTCCTAGGAAAGACATTACAGTATGTGCAATGAACCAAATTGTCTCCTCAGACACTTCTGAAAATTTGGCTCTGTAAGAACAGTTACCACAGAAAAGCCCAAAATACATTTCCCTACGCTCACCACACCACAGTATGTGATGTGCCATAGCCATTTCCTCTTTCTGAAGATGCGCATAATTATGGTATCTTAGATAATGCAGTGAGTGTGGAGAAATGGTAACTTTTGAAATGGAAAAATATGATAGTTTTCACAGTAATTGCAAGCTATCATAAATGCCAAAGTTACTTAACGGCGAGACAGAACAAAGGCTGGCCCCAGTTTGAGGCAATTAAACTCCACAGCAATCAAAATAAAAACAAAAAGCCTTTGTCAAAAATGTACTTTTTTATTTTTACTGGAAGTCGTGAAGCAGCTCAGCCTCAATGAATCAGAGATTAAGCCAAACTACAGGTCTCCCCTCCGCAAAGACTCTGGTCTGTGCCCTTTGTGCTTTCTCTGGACAGCCAACACTTTAGAAGAAAGAAAGAAAGAAGAAAAAAAAAAAAAAAAAAGAACAGCAGGCACCAACTTGAAATTTTCTTTCCAAAAGTAGCAGCCGGCAGCCAGGTCAAAGGGAGGCAGGCATTGCTTTACAGAGACCTGGAGCCATTACAGAGTTTGTCTGGCATTTAAGATATGATCTCATCTCCGCTGGTGGGCACTTTGTTTGTGGAATCAAATCCATAACAAGTAATGAACAGATTGATTTGGCACATAAAGTCGCACTTCATTATTTCTCCAAAATCTAGAGTTATAGTTACTTATATTTAGTATATGTAATAACTAATAAAGCAATTGAGTTAATACAACCTGAAAGCTAAAAGAATACTTTTACAGCACCGCGATGAGTCAGTTCCCTCCTTTGAGCAGTATTATTCCCTCTTTAGCAATATTATTCCCTCTTTCGCATCCCCATCTCATTTTCTTCAAACCAATTATCCCTGTGCCCATTCCTTCAACTTATTTTGGAGATGCCTAGGCGGGGTGGGAAGGGAGAGAAAAACAGAAAGTATTTTAAATTGAAAAAAGCTCTAGACAATTTGAATACATTTTTAACAAAGAAACCTTGAGGCAGTGTGAAAAAGTCTTTACATATTATCCTTTTATAAGAACTTTTCTCCCCTGGCTAGTTCACTGTTCTTATTATTCAAAGAAATGAGTTCTAGCTCCTTACTCTTTTTTCCCCCCTTCTCCTCTCTGACACACTGTATTGGTTTCGAAAGGAATTGGGAATTTTGAGCCTTTTCCGTACCCGGTGTGCTAGCTGTTACAGAGGCCTTTCATTAGGAGATTACATAAATGGTACTTGAAGCAATAATGGTGCAAAACAATATTCTAAAGGAACAATTTATTCATGCGATAAGAATTGCCTCATTTATTTTTCTATAGAAATAGATCTGATTAATTTAATGTTTCTATTTTCAAAGCCCATTAGACTGCAGTCTGCCTTTGGCAAATAGTACAGAGATTCACAGTGCTAAACAACGTTTTTGTTTTGTTTACAATAAGTTTTATTTACTATTATTTTGTGACATAGCTTCTTGTGCCCAGGTTTTGACAATGGCAAATAAAATTCTGCTGAAAATAGAAACAAACAACAAGACTGACACAAATAATTCCATCTTCCTAGCTGTGTCCAAAAAAATGCAAGATTCGAGAGAAAAGCTGAAATTATCTCATACAATGTACCATTAGGTGCAAGAGCTGCCAACCAGGATCATAAAGGCAGAAACCATGAAGGAGAACTCAAGGTACGTGGAACTTGATTAATCCCAAACTATTCTCCTGTCTGTCCTTTAGGCACAATTGCCAGCCTCTCCACGGAAATAGCTCCAAAATCTGCCACCAGGTGTCTGTGAAATATCTTCACTCTAGGAAAATGCACGTTTTATAAGCACCTTGTTTAGATGGCATGTTTATCCATGGAAACCCCAAGAAACTAAGAGAACAAAAAGAATATTCTTAAATCAAACAATATTATCTGGATCACATCCTATCACAAGGTCATTTTTCTGCGCGTGGGGGTTTTTGATGAGAGATGGAACGACAGAGTACTAGTCCATGAGCTCTGGCACTGCTCTTGAGCACTACAGGGTGGGTACCTGCCATTCCCATTAAAAGTTACAATTAAAAAGAGAAAAACAGTGTTTACCTTATGCAGTTTATGAGTAGGATCATTTCTGGAAAGGGATTTATAGGAGTCTGAAGCCCTACTGTTTCTTCCACCTCTAGAACAGGGGTTTTGGTTTTCTTTTTTGTTTATCTTAAAATAATTTCCTAAAGACAATTGAAATTAAGGTACTTTGTAAAGAAAGTAAGCTATTCTCTTTTGTCTATTAGTACAGTAACAAAGTACACACCCAGAGAGCATCCCTCCACCTTTGGCTTTAGTTTGGACAAGGAATTGTGCTGTAATTAAATGAAAGTCTCCAATGTGACAACCAGCATGTTTCTGTCAATCTTCATTGAACCTCATCTGGATTGTTATCATGCTCAGATCAGCATCAAAATTAAGATGGTGGTTCGATTTCCACCCATCATCATGAAGGGAGTATGGAGGATCCAGAAGCATTAGAAATTTAAATTCTCAAATTGAGAGAGAAGTGACATCTAAGTCCTCCCTATTTTGCATATTTGTCCTATTTTTGTGTAAAAATAAAATGTAGCAGTGGCACGTTCACAGCTACGACCAAACTGTTTTGCCATTTTTGTACTTTATTATGAACAAGCAACACTAACAGGTTGGCAAAGACCTTCATAGTAGTCCTGGCAATTTACAGCGTATTCTCTCTCTGCTTTCACATCGATACAAAACAATCCCCATGATGCTCAGACCAAAACAAAGACACTATTTTTGTCACATTGCGGCCCTTCAACACCAACAAGACACTTACCAGCACTACAATTTACTGTTACATCATTTTGGACCTGTTTGTAGTACCCAGGCCTATTTCATTGTTGACCTTTCTGCAACATGCATTGGGTCCTGCAGGATATTGTGAAAATAACTGTATAAATCCTAACTTTTGCTAGAGCTGAACAGATCCAACGTGAGATAATCTTCCCTGTACACATCTATTCTGAAGGTCTCGATGGGAAGTTGTACACTTTTTTGGATTGCCAGACAGCAGGGGCTTGGGTGCATTTTAGAGACAGAAAGGGAAAGCTGATTTGGGGAGGACTTAGAGAAAGGAAGTCAGGGAGGGGACAGATTTATACACTCAGGAGAAGAATGTTAACTCCAAATTACTTCCTAAGGAATTTACACCATCTGCTGTTTGTTTACACCATCAACAAGCTCTCACAGGTATTGGCTGTATTAATCCCAACACACACTTGGCAACACTTTTTCTGCTCACATGGTAATTATTAGCCAAACTCCTCTTTTTCTTTTTTAAACTCCATTCCCCCCAAAAAAACAGCTAACATGCACATCTATGTCTAGTTGAGCAGAACAAAAAAAATCAAAAATTTACCCCACCTTCCAAAGCATAGGAAACCAACCTCTAAGCAGGAATCAACACAAATTTGCATCCCTAGCTATAAAACCTCAGTTGCAGCTTGTAAGTGCAAATGTAGGTTTGCACATGTAGTACATAATCACAACCACACATCAACAGTTTAACTTTCAAAGTTAAACAGATTGAAGAGGTACAAAATTTTCTCTCCAAATTCTCCATTTCAGAGCCAGTTAATTGCTTCTCCATTTGTAGAGGACAACAAAATAGCAATGAAAGCTTAGAGGACACTTTACAAGGAAGATTTATTCCAGTTTCAGAGACACTATTAATTTCAAAATGATACTTTGGATTAAAAAAGCAGCTATTTACATTTATTTATCAAATCGCCTAATGTTGACTGTCCAGCCAGTTGGGGTTTGTTTTTGTTTGTTTGTTTTCTTGTGGCAACTAATTCCACAGCAGTCCTACTTCTTTGCACAGATGGTGCCTCTGCAGCAGGGCACTCAGGACCATCATATTTAGTGATTGCTATGGGTGCCTACCAACATCGCTTTTCTGAGGAACACAGCTAGGGGAGGGAAATGCCATTTTAAAGTTACTAAACCAGATAATCCTTAACACACAGAACAGAGAAAGGCAATTCTCTGGCCAGGAAAGCTTTCTCACAACTGACTGTAGAAAGCCTCATTTGAATGATGAGAGTAAGGTGGTGTTCCAGCCAAGAAAGTTGCAAATATTTTAAATGAGATAATTTGAGGATGCTGATGTTTTACATCTGCTCCTCCAGGGTATTTTTGTAATGTCCAAGATTATAAGGCCCTAAACCCAGATCTAGATTATGAATTGCTAAGAAGGAGGCATGTATTTTTACTAATTCATATATGGCGACTATAAGTAGTAAAATCCCTATATCTAGGACAAAATTCTGCAATAAATTCACTGTATGTAAGATGTGCTATATCATGCTACGGCTTCTTGCTCTAGGACAGAGGCTGGGGCAGAAGGTCTAGGACAGAGGCTGTCACAGAAGGCTCTAAGTAATATGAAGTTTAGAGAAAAGTTTGAGTTCATAAATCACAATTTGTTTAAACTTTAACAAGTGTTCAGTTGCCCAGTTTCAGTACTTTTGGAGCATACTGAATAAACTGACTGCAAAGCCTCAGATGGGTGCCTTGTACCAACACAAGGGAACATTACGTTTCCCTAACTAGTAGCTGTGTTCACATCCAAAGGGAGTGACATGGATCAGATTTTATCAAAGATAAAGTTTGAACTATCTTTTGAATTGTGTGTTGCCTATTTGCCAAATATAACAGCAAGGAATTACATCAAGTCTACCAATTACTTGACTTCTTTCCCATGATGGGATCTAACCATAAAAGAATATTCTTTGTTTCTTTAGGTTTATTTGCAAGTAATATATGCTTAAAGATATCTATTGCTGACACATTTTACAGGCTGATTATCTGTTGTTGTTTCTGTATATAAGTTTGTACAGTCACACACTTAAATATATACTTTTATTTAAATAAATTCTATCCTAGATCTCTTGAAAATGAAGCTATCCATTTTTCTTTTTGTTATAAAAAGTTTTGGCTCATTACCCCAGCTGTGCTTCCCACCTGGGCAGTGGCTTGAACAGACGATTATTCTGCAGGCTCCAGTTCCATTCACTTGAAAAGCCACAAACTTGAGCCATTGTTGAGAAAGTCAATTATTCAAAGCTGTGCAGCTTAATGGCCACAGAGTACTTTGCTGAGGGTGCAGTTTTGCCATGGCCAGAAATTTTGGCGGTGGGTTTTTTCCTAATGATTAAGTAGCCCCTTTTTGCAGGTACTTTTTTTTTTTTTTTTGGGGGGGGGGAGGGTTGGATGGACACGAAAAACTTCAACACAAAATCTAGAAAACTGAACCAACAAAAACAGAACCGTTTCTCTGCCATTAGGGATGCTCATTGCAGAGCAGGGCCAAGTGCAGGGTTCTGGATTTGAAGTTTTCAAGGCCTTTCCTGACACACTGAGAGATACTCGCATAGAAGATGACATCTATCTGTCATACGCATACAATTTTGGAGTGGACAAAAAAAACCAAAGCCACCCACTACTAAATTCACCAATAGATTCACCAATCTGTGCAAGTCACAGCCTTAGAAACACATCCATCAGACACAAGATGGATGGACACAAGAAAAACTTCAACACAAAATCTAGAAAACTGAACCAACAAAAACAGAACCGTTTCTCTGCCATTAGGGATGCTCATTGCAGAGCAGGGCCAAGTGCAGGGTTCTGGATTTGAAGTTTTCAAGGCCTTTCCTGACACACTGAGAGATACTCGCATAGAAGATGACATCTATCTGTCATACGCATACAATTTCAAAGCTCAGTCGGACTGATGGACAGTATATTGGAGACTTAACTAGATTTAAATATCTTGAAGTCATTCTCATAGATATCTATTTCAGTTACTGCAAACAGTTTACACCATAAGTCAGGGTGCTAACAAAGAGGGATTTTGGCCCCGAATCTCCAGCCTATGCAGAGCACGAGACAAGGACAAACTAAATGCCCAGAGAAACAAAAGACAAGCTACCTTCCCAAGTTCTGCAGCCAGTGAGGTGAAAAGCTGATCTCCAGGGTAAAGCTAGAGCAGCCTCCTGTAACATGCACTAAGCACAGCAGCTTGCTGCCCCTTAGGCTCTGTTGGCAAAGGCTCCTGCGGTACAGCAGTCACTCAGGAGAAGTTTGAAGAGCTCATGAGGGATTGCCCATGGGGAGGAGAGAGCCCATGGGGTATTGCTGCACCGCTGTGGAGATGCCTCCAAACAATATTGAGCAAGAAGACTCTCAGCTGCCTTGAGAGCTGAGCAGCCGATGCCCTCAAGAGCATCACCAAGGGGCCTTATTTTACATAAGAAGAGAAGAGGGGCTGGTTTCATACAGTTTCACTGCAGAGCCAGAGGACGATGGTGCACCATCATCATCTAGCTACACACACAGGCTTGGTTTCAGCTTAAAAAAAAAAAAACAACACAGAGTCAAATCCACAGAAGCAACCATACTTACACAACCTCCAGGTTCATAGAAAAAAGCTATGGCCTTCTTCTCATGTGCTGAAGCTGCCACCTTCTTTTCCTGTCTCAAATCGCTCTCCACTGCAGTGGTTGGTTAGTGACGTGCACTAATTTCATGTTTGTCAAACATAATTTAAAAACAGCACTCCATAAGTTGCTGAATTCAAAACCCAAGCACCAGCTTCTGCACAAAAGGCACAAAAAAAAAAAAGTACTCCCTTCAACACCCACTCTCAAATACTTTCCAAGCTTATTAGTGTAAATCTAACCCACCTGTGCAAGCTGGTAGAGAAGCACAGGCTGTGCTTGTCAGCACAAAACAGCAGTGGAAGGGGAGAAATAAATAAACACAACAGAAGCTATGACAGAGGAAAGCTGTCCTGCTTGCAATCAAGTCAATGGCAAAAATCCCAACAAGAAGCAGTGCTGCGCCCTGCATCAGCAGCCAAGAGCTCAGTGCAATAAACTTACTTTCCCCGTGCCTTCCTGTGCAGCTTGCTAAAGAAAAGAAATTCCCAGTGCGTTCCTTACACAGCGTATCCCTTATCTTCTTACTGGAAGCACAAGAAAATTCATTGTGACAAGACCCTGTGCTGTAACACTGATCGTATTTCAGTACAACTGATAAATAAAGTCTTACATAACAGTCTTCATTCAAGACACTTAAATCTGCAGCTCCAAATCCCCTTTATGCACTTTCAGTCACATAAAAATAAAACACCTTCCACTAGAAGAAAACCGAGCATAGTAGAAAAAGGCAATGTATTCTACTGGCCCATTAAACAAATGAAACATTTGCTTTCTGTTTGGTGTAAAGTGACAGCCGTCTTATTAGAGCTGACACTGATCCTCCCGAGAGGATTTCAGTGAGCGAGTTGCACAGGTGAAGGTCAAAGTAGCAAAGGAATTGAATGAAGAGAGGAAGGAAGCAGCTTCCTCTTAAGGACAGAAATTAGATATCAGAAAAGCTATTCCTAATGCAGCCCCCACTGGTTGGAAATACAGCACTTGCAAAATGCTCTGTTCGTGAGAAATGTTTCCAAGACACTTTTTGAATTTAAGTTTTTTAGACCAGGTCACTAGCTCTGTGTGCTGCAGGCACGACCCCAGTGCAGCTCTCACCTGCAGTAAGGGCTCCATGAATGCTGCCATGTCGCTGCCTGACTTACACACCATCAAAGCCAACACACATAATATTCTTACTTATGAATCATACATCACTTCGAACATATGTGAGAAGGATAATTAACATGGGATGATCCACTTTTTAAAATGAATAATAAGACAAACACAGCCGTGTTCTCTCAGTGAGTTTTAACTGTCCCACCAGGCACACACAGCTGGCTGGAGGGAGCTGAACGAGTTGTCTGGCTGCCCTTGGCAGACCTTCAACACCCAAGAGGAATTAAGAGTTTAACCAAGAGATGATCAGTTTTCACCAAGGTTTGTTTAGCACTCCCACTTTTGCCTCCCCAAGTCCAGCCTGGGCCACGGCCTCCCTGTAGCACCAGGACCTTGGCAGCCTCTGCCCCACAGCGAAAGCTAGAGAAGGAAGTTTGCATCCTCGCGAGGGGAGACGCAGAGCTGGTGACAGAGGGTGTAGGTCTGGTGCATGGCTCTGGAAAGAAATGGGGATTTGAGCCCTGGCAGCATAGGAAGGTGCTACATCTGCCTCAGGCGAGATGCACCGTCTTGTTGTGGCAACGACCCTAAGGAGAGATGGAGCCCATGCTGCCCAGATGGTCTGATTTTTGTTCCTTTTCATGTTTGCTTTGCTGAAATTACAGCAGTGAAAATAAAGCAACACATTTTTACTAACCCTGACTCCACTGCACTGAGAAGGGCAGCATATCTGTGTCCCAGTGAATGCACGTAGTCAAATCGAGGACGTGGGTGCTGGTGAACAAGCACCTGACCTGGGCAGCTCAACAGCCTGGCACAGGCAATGCAGGACGGCTCTTGTCCACCTCGCGCTGTGCCCCAACTCCAGGGCAAGCCAGGTTTGACTTCCAAAATTTGTGGAAGTCAATTTTGCTTCAACTGGGCAAATACGAAATGACTTTGGTGTGAGCCATGCCTTGGGAGCCCCCACAACCAGCGCATTTGTTACACATTTCACATTTTAAGAGAGCAGAAGAGCAGCTAAAAGCACTACGCCCAACCTCAGCCAGCACAGCCCCCTCTGGAAATCTCTTACTCTGAATATTTCAGCTCCCTTCCAGCACTGGTTTTAACTCCTTCCTGACCAAAGACCCAAAAGCATCAGAGTGAGCACTTTCTGGCTATCAGTGGCCCATCACCATCTGGGAGTTTTTGGTTTCCCTAACAATTCTTGAAGTCAGTGAGGTGCATTTGGGTTTGCAGGGAGAGGTCACTAAATTAAATCTGACGGGTGCCAGCATCTCTGGTTTTAATCTCAGCACTCTCCAGGCACACGTATATGATACAAGGTCACAGATTTTATTCTTCCTTCGTGTAGATATCACTTACTTAAAACTATGAGGGCCTATCCTGGCCAGAGACAAATTAATGTGGCTCCACTGACTATATTAGGGCTCTGCCAGGGTACACAGCCTGGGGATGTGAGCATATAAAACCAGCATCATTTCTCTAGAAGTAGCTTCTCACTGGTGTCTGTTAGGTCTGACCAAAAACTTTTCTCAGTAACTGATTTATTGCAATTTTGATGAGTTGGCATTCTGGTATCACAAATGATCATGTGCAGCTCCGTGTGAGAGAGCAATCAGGACCACAGAAACTAGATTATTGTCACTTGATCTAACCAGGGATGAAGGTCCAAAAATAAGCATGTTTGAGAGCAAATTTTTGATTCCTGAAATGCATCAGGCAAGTAATTTGGTCTATTGAATACTGTGGTCACTTTTCAGAGCTAGGCATGGCATACAGAGCGGTACTTGACCCTTTTCCTCCTAAACACAAAGAGAAGAAAGTGAAATGGGTTATTACCTGGTTCCTCTGCAATCAGGGGGGAAATTATGCCCATTTAGGCCATCAGATATGGCACCGGTGGCCCTGCGTCCCCACGGGAGCTCACACCAGAATGGTTCCCAACCGTTTCCAGCTGTGCTGCATGTTTTTCCCATATGACAGGAGAGCTGGGCAGGTTTACTTTCACAAAATGTTCTAAATTTGCTAGAAGAATAAGTGACACAGAAGAGATATATTATCCCCATGTGTCATGACTTTCCCAGCAAAATAAGAGTCAGAAATCCAACTTTCCGATTCTCAGTCCTCCTTCAAACCACTCCTAGTAGATTTGAGTTGGTTTGCCAGACTATTAGTTTTTTGTTTGGCAACACCTCTTTCTTATGCTAACAAGATCAATACAGGCGTGCCTGGATGTCAAAGGTACACTCAGAAATATGCACGTAAGAAAGACAGGACCTGAAAAGTTTGGCGTAGCCATAAAGTTTTGCAGAGTTCCAGATCTTCTCTGATCTACTCCAGTTTCAATCAACAGTTTCAATCCTGACGCTCTGGATAATATCCTGAGCTTGAGCACATCTCTATGGAAGACCCCAAGGAATAGGTATATGTAATCAAATGCATTCCTTGGCTCTACACAATTTCTATGAAATACTGAGGAAAGCCACTTGCATACTATTCATGCTTAATATAGAGCACCTACTCAAATAAACATGCTGAGGTAGAAATGAACTAATAACTACCTCTAATCTCTTTTAAAGGTCAGAAGCCCTCTAAAATGTTTCCAATGCATTTTCAAGCACGAGCCTACCCAAAACCTGTGGATCTCTTTCCTTGTACTGGGTTCCCAGCACAAGGTGCTTTCCCTCCCTGCAGAGCTTCGCCTGCAGAACTTCAGGCCTTCCCAGGGCTTTTTCTTTGGACTCTGATGTCTGCAGAGTGAGTGTCTTTCACCAGACAGTCTGCCCACTGCTACCTCTCACCCCATCAACATCTCCAGACAGAGGGTTAGAGTCCAGAAAACACAGGGGGGATAGCAGGGAAACAGCTGAGCCACTTTACTTGCAACTAAGCACAATCCATTTAGAAGTCCAATTAGAAAAGTTATGGTTAATCGCTACTCGGTAGGAAGAAGCAAAGAAGAAATCTTCTTGCTTAAGAGATAAGGACAACATTATCTAATCATTCCATTGAGTCCTCTGTACAGCTCTCCCAAACCAATCTAGCTTTCATCTGATATCCTACGTTATTCAGAGACTCTTCCAGCAATCAGGAAGAGAGCACGAGTACTCATCCTCTGAATTTCCTTTTACACAGCACTGCCACCTCTGACACTCTCAGGGACCCCTACGAAGGGCTACGAGACCCCCTACACCACAAGGCATTTCCATATGGACCAGTGCCACCCATTTTATGGCCCATTAAGACCAGATAGCCACCTGGGGAGATGACTGAAGAATGAAGAATGGAGTTAATTGGGCCAGGTACAGGGGAGGGGAAGGAAAGTTGGCACGTGGTCACTCATGCTACTCTAGCTGATTACACTGGTAGTAAACCTTGCACTCCAAGACCACATTTGCTTTCCAGGCCCAAGAAAAATATGTGCTTCCTCCTGTGTTCATTAAGTCGGTATGAAGACTGGTATGGAACTCCTGCGAAAAAAAATCTTCCCATGGCTGTGCCATCCTGTATGTGCCTCTCCAGCAACTTGCTTCAAGCCCATTTTATTTCCTCTTTCATCACCAGAACTTTCTGCCAGAAATGACACATTAAGTATTTGGCATTGAAAAAAATAAAAGAAGGTGAATGGGGAAAAACACATCTGCACACAGAGTGATGGTTGTAAAGAGAGCAAGAGCAATGTCAATGCCCTTCAGAAAAACAATTTACATAGGCCAAAGGATGACTGCCAATAAATACTAATATCCTTTATTAGACATTGCATGTCTTAACCCCATTCCCCTTAATGCTTTATTACACATTTTACCTCCTATGACACTGATGGAGATTTAAAGCCACCTCAAAGAGTACAAGAGTGTATAAAAGAAGCAAAGAAACATTTTGATTTCCTCTTTACCAAAAAGGAGGAAAGAAACTAGTGAGGATAGTAAAGTGTTAAAAATGTATAATCTATTTTTCAGTCTTCCAAGTATCCTCCCTACATACAGTCATGTAGACCTACCAAATCCATAAAATATTTCATTTTTGTCTCCTCCTACAGGTGCAGCACAATTTCAACCTCCAACACAGAGTACAGGTTTCTTGGTGAGATTTTTCAGGAAACAAATTAAAATCAAGGACTAGAGTCCTGCAACATGAAACTGCAACAATTTTTGAAATTGCACTGCCAAAAATACTAATATCCTTTATTAGACATTGCATGTCTTAACCCCATTCCCCTTAATGCTTTATTACACATTTTACCTCCTATGACACTGATGGAGATTTAAAGCCACCTCAAAGAGTACAAGAGTGTATAAAAGAAGCAAAGAAACATTTTGATTTCCTCTTTACCAAAAAGGAGGAAAGAAACTAGTGAGGATAGTAAAGTGTTAAAAATGTATAATCTATTTTTCAGTCTTCCAAGTATCCTCCCTACATACAGTCATGTAGACCTACCAAATCCATAAAATATTTCATTTTTGTCTCCTCCTACAGGTGCAGCACAATTTCAACCTCCAACACAGAGTACAGGATTCTTGGTGAGATTTTTCAGGAAACAAATTAAAATCAAGGACTAGAGTCCTGCAACATGAAACTGCAACAATTTTTGAAATTAATATTATACTCTTGTGTCAACCAATTCCAGTGAGACTCGTCATACATATTTACCTGTATGCATAAATCTTTAAAATATGAAATCCCAGATATGGTTATTTTTACCCGATTTATTTATATTATGAAAATTAAAATAGATTTTATGTTATTCTAGCATTTATCAGCCTTGACTTCATGCTTCATTTAGTAAAAGAGTGGAAGGAAAGAAAAAGCAGTGGATAAAAAGGTTTTCATGAAAATGGCCCTGTTTTAGGAGGAACCTGGTACAATTTTCTTTACACTGCCAATACACTTCCACACCCCATCTGGATGTAAACCACTTTAAACAAAAAGCACAGATATACCATTACAGCTTTTTTCAGTCTGTCTGTAGAAACTGCCACATGTGCAACTGAGAAAAAGTATCTAACCCAGTAATAGCTTTCCCTTTCCAAGAGGAAATATTTGCATCAGTGTAAGCAAGTTTTAGAAATACAGAAATAAGTGCTTAAAGGCTGAGCTATGTTCACTTTCCACTGACTCCAGAGATTGGACCGTTCACATAAGATGAAGATATGGTTCAAAATAAAGTAACGATACAAAAATATACACTAGGATACAGAAACACAAGGGTTGAAGAGCAGAAGAAAGCATTCTGAAAAACTGTTATCACATACACATTCACCTTCTTTTTTACATTCAAAGCATATGAAAGTTCCAGTCCAAAATGCCTTGACAGAAAAAGTTGCTCAACTGCCTAAACATCACATTTAACACACTCACTGCTCTTACAGAGTGTCGGTATGGATTTAATCTCACAGACAGCTCAGAAGACTATGGACAAATATTGTCACCCAATAATAATTACCATTTGTTCTCATTTTCCTTCTGTATATACCGACAAATATGCTTTTTCTGCTTTTTCAACTGAAGCAGCCAATTACCTGCTGTGCTTTGTAAGCTCCCATCCATGCTCCCCAGGAAACGGATAACGTCCCATGCAGCACAGGGGGGAGAGCTCACTCGGATGCAAAATAATTATGAACTTGCTCAAGTAAAGTCTCTCCACTGCATTCGCAGGCTGAGCTATGCGTTAGCTGTATTTATTCACCACTGAAAGACTATCATTTACAGTTATAACCCTGGCGAATACTGAGCATTTAAATAATTCTACTTTTGCTTAGCTGCACAAAGGGGTTTTATTCTTCTACCACAGCTGTACACAAAAGAATAGAGTGTCATTTCAGATCAAAACTCCTGAAGTTACTACTTACCAGCTTGTGATTATGTATTCAGTAAGCCCGATGAGCTGAAAAGATTTTGTTGCAGAAGAAAAAAGTTACAAAAAAACAGGCAAAGTTAAGAAAAATGAAGGGAAACTAGCATAAATCCTCTCTTCATTCATCTACTTAAATGCTCCTGAAGACGAAAAAGGACCTTAAAGAAAGTGCTCTCAGCAAAGACTACATCCTCTTGTCAGTCAAACCCTACATAGTTTCAGCTAGGCATCCGTCCAAAAAGACATGGAATTATTCTATTTTTGTCTCCCAGTGCAAGTGGAAACATTTTTACAGATTTGTGGTAAGGACTTCAATTTTTGTAGTGGTCAGCTAGTAGAAGAATGTAATTAAAGACCTTGTTAAACATAAGACTGTTGACAAAGGAAGAATTGGATTAATTTGGAGATAAATAACAATTCCATTACAGTACAGTCTGATATAGAAGCACAATAAAAACTTTCAAGAAGGTTAAAAATCCAGATGTGGTTTACTGGAAGAAAGTTGTAAAAAACTTCTTTTTTAAACACCATTGTTGTCAGGAGTAGTGGGACAACAACACATTTTCAACAAAGGTAGGCTTATCTTTTTGAATGAAACCATTTTAGTTAAAAAAAATTTAATGGTTTTACATGAAAAGCTAAACATTTGTTTTACCACCCACGTTATGTCTGGTATGTTACTGTTTTTATTCAACACAGGTGTTTCCTTAGAAGTAGTTCACATTTTGCCTGTTGCTGACTTATAAAATAAACCTAAACCTCTGACTTTGTAAAGTATGAAAATACCTCGGAAATTATGTTTCACTTCTGTTGCATTTAATTTTTACTCTTATTAGATCAATAAGAAAGTATGGTCGTTTCCTGTGTATATTCAGTCTGGAAGCTGACACTGAAACTCAGTGTACATCTTTACTGATCCCTCAAGCTCTCCAGATACGAGACTTTCCTCACAAGGGAAGCTTTTAGTTCAATTTCCCAGAACTCTGTCATCATTGAAGAGGCTGAACTTTTGTCCCCGTTGCCTTCTCCTCTCTGCTCCAACTTCCTCACCCCTTTCACGCTTGCTTGTTATTCTGCTCCCATCAATCCCCCTTTGATGTCCTCCATTGCTGCCCTCTTCCATTACACACTGATATCTCTTTTTAGTCCTTTTCATAGCTCTAAATCCCTGTCTTCTGGTCCTGCTCACCAAGTGAATGCCCTACCCTGCCGGTCAGTCTTAGGGTTTCTCCAGCCACCACTGCCTGCTGAGCTACCTTCCAAGCTACTCCTTAAGTATAGAAAGCTCTCTCCTGAATTAGTCCATAAAGTAAGCTGGTCCTGGCTGTCATTATCCTTCAGGTTAAAGCCTTCACCCAGATGCACTAGAAGACATTAGTCAACCGTAACAGTAAGTTGGAGGGTGGTGAGGAACAAACAGTGCCTTTTTTAACAGAGAAGCAAAGCACTCACTGTCCCCCTGTTCCCCAGTTCTCCATACTTACATGTTGCTTTTTTGCTCTGATGTTTCAAGTTTTCTTACAGTGTGAATGTCCTTGGGGTAGGAAATATCTCTTACTAAATTTTGAATTAGTCTTTAGTATAACAGGATCCAGTCTTTTTACACTGCTGGGCGTTATCGCAAAGCAAGCAAGAAATAAGCTCTTTCTTTAACATCTTGCTACTTGTTATCTTCTTCCTCAAATCACAGCTCTTGCAAGATGTAGCTTCAACTGAATGAAGAGATTCGTTTTAATTTTAGGGACGAAAAACAGAGAGGAAAAAAAACCTCTGTGTAAATGGGTGCACACACTTTACCAGAAAAGACAACAGGCTATTAAAGCTTCAGCAGGACAAGAAACGTACTTCCCTACATCTCAGGCACGTTACTGTGCAGGTTTCCTTAACCAGGAACATGACATGCTATCATCCCATCCTTTAGTTCTCATGTTTGCTGAGAGTGGGCCAAGAAAATGTGAAGGAGAGGAGCACGAGCTGGGGCACAGGGGTCGGTGCAGAAGGGCAAAAGTAAGCCCTAACTGCCAAGGTGCAGCTCTGCATAGATTACATTTGGGGAGGCAGGATAAGGATAAGGCAGGATTATCTTTATTAAGCTTGTCAGCCCTTTTCTTGCTGACATAGGCGTTGAATTTCTCCATGTAACCCTTAGTTACAAGGATCCCTGGTAATCCTTCACCCCTTGCCCTTGCGACAAGTAGAGAAGCATTTTACCTCTGGTAGTGCTGCAGAGGTACCCAGGAAACCATAATCATTTTCCACTCAGAGTTTCTGAATAATGACAGCTTCATCCACTCCCAGGTCCTACAAGCTTGCCTATATCTGCCCTGCCTGGTGCCTACTGATGGGCTATTCCCATTTCTCTTCTCCAGAGGAGCCATTTGAGCCCAACCTTTAGTTCAATCGCCTGGCACCCTCTCCCATAGTAAAACTGTGGCTGTTTTTACAGCTTGTCCCTTCCTGGGTGGCCTTTCTCACCAGTCCTTCTGCAGCTCCATCTGCACCTCTTGAGCCTGGTGCGACAGGGGAGAGGACTGTGCCTTCCAACCTGGGCCAGCAGAGAGGGTTTGATTTTTCTTGTGCCTGCCCAAATGTAGTGCCAGCTCTAAAAGGATGAACGGTGCCTTTAGGATGAAGAAAATACTATGGTTTAGGGCGTTTGTCATTTACCAAAAGACCTGTGCATTTATACGCTCAGCACAGCTCCCAGGTAATAAAAGACCCAGGGTGACATAATCTAGAAACCAAGGCTCTCAAACCCTATCTTCCACACAACAGTGAATAGCCTGCCAGCATTTCCATGCCTTCTCTCTGCAGCAGACAACCCAAAACAGACAACCAGCACTGATGCAGATGGCTGTTAAACTCCACTGCCAGGACCTAATATTGGATACAATTCCCAATCTTTCTGATATCCAGAATTTAGGAAAATAGTCAAGGCTTTGCACATACAGCATTCTTAATATCTAATTAACATCACATTTCTTGCTGGATGGCTATCAGCCACTATTACACCAGAATGACACTGACTTTTAAAATGGAGGTGCTTTATGGCACCTACTGCTTAACTGTCGTGTTCTAAAATTGCCTGGTCTCCAAAATCCATCCATTTTAAGGAGTTCCTGAGAGGCAAAAAGATCTGGATTAAGATTACTATTCCATTATTGGTCAGAGTGTTAATTTCCTTCCTGTGATACCAGGCTGCTTATCATTTTTGACAACACATTTAATTGCTGTTGCAACCCCCACAGCTTTTTCACAGGTGCTGTCAAGATTATTTTAATTAAAATAATATCTATACAGAGGTTAATGAAAACTGGGAAAAAATTCCAGCAGGAGTTTGTCATCCGCCACTCTTCGTTAGCGGGTTCATAAGAAACCAAATTCCCACAGTCCCCATGACTGATGGAGACCGAGTAGGACCCCTGGACAGCTTCCATGGAGCTATGGCTCCAGCTCACCCACTTTGCCATGCAGATCCAGAGCCCTTTCCACAGAGTATCTGTCAGACAAAGTCCTTGGTATTAGGCCCATTCTCCTTACTCTCCTCAGAAATACTAATGACCATGGGGCATATAAAATTTCCCTCCTTATGCCAGATGCTACTTTGACAGCACCGCAGACATAATCTGGGATCACCTGTAGTTTATCAAAGATAAGATGATTTAGTATCGAGAAATGCATTCCTTCTTATATGTTTTAAAAACAACTAAATGACACCACACGTGGGAATCCAATGCTTCCAACAGCAAATGCACTCAGACAAACACACCCACTACAATTTTTTTGAAAGCAGACTAGTCTCCACTTTAAATAAATTCTGCATATAATTAGACAAATCGATATCTATTGAACAACATTTTTCTTTTTTTCAGTTAGCAACCCTCACTTAGTACTAAACCATATCTCTGCAAACTGTTAATCTAGGAAATTACAGGCTTTCAGTCAAACCAGCTCAGTTTATTTCTATCTATGGTTACAGTCCTCAAACTTTGCAGGCTGTTTCAGTAAAGCTTCTTGCAGTAACACTCGCACAGCGTATAGCTCTCTCATTACTAACTCTTCTTCCATTTTAAATACTATTTACCAGCTGCCTGTGTGTCTTCCTTTGTGTATAGGTGGCAGCATCAGTCACCTTCCCTTCAGCTAGGCTGGGCTGCACAAAGATTAATGCGATGCAAAGCAATGCCTTTGGAGCCAGCTGGCTATAACTTTAGGCTCCTTTTCTAGCTCAGCTACTTGTTTTTTCTATGCTCTCACTTTCTGTCCCATGACCAAATCACCACTACCAGTTGCTTTTTATTTGAAAAAATGGTCACCGCCCTAGATGGCCCACCTCTGCGTTGTGAATGCACACCCATACCCGTTGAAGGGAAACTGCGAAGTCCGTATCTCTGTACGAGCAGCAGAACTAGCAAAGGTTGTTTTCCTACATTTTCCATGCTGTTTATTATACTTCCTAATCTCAGTTCCCTACCATGTCCCATATTACTCCCATTATGGCTCCCCTGCTTCCTTCTGCCAGACTCCTTGAGCCCATCTCCAGATCACAGAGACTGGCAGTTTCTGTAAAAGAGAGCAGCTAATGCCTCACCTTTCCCTTAGTAGGAAACCGCCTTGCGTCTCACTCCACTGGATGCTGACTATGATAAAACTTGTAGGAACTTAATATCTATGAGATGCCGGGATTTTACAGACTTTCCCAGTTACATAGCTGTCAGACATGTCCCACTACTACCTGCGAAGTGACCATCCCAATGTGAGGATACTAAGTATGACTGACAAAACTCATACTCCATTCTGGAAAGCAGAGCTCTGAATGTAATAGCATAACACAGTACAGCTGGTTGAACTTCTTACGGGCTTACTATTGTGTTACGTAATGCTCATGTAAAAAACATGCGGTTGTTAAGTAAACGATGTATTAGTACAAAAAAAACCTGGGAAGCAAACTGGAAGAAATCCCTTATGAGGTCAACATTTCTGCTCCTCATCAAGGGGAGACAGAAAACTGAGGACCTACTGCAAATAAGGAAAAATCAGTAGGCACAGGCAGTATCAGAGATATTTTCATGGAAAGTTTGGCCAAATGACTGGTTCACATTGCATCTGAACACGTCGTGTTCCCCCCCTCCTTCCTGCAAGCATGAGCGTTGTTCTATCTGCTTCACATTTGCAATTCTGTTAGTGGGAACATTTTTAATGTAAAGTTGCCAAACATAGATCAGCCTTGAATAGGAATAATTAGAGCAAGTTAGAAGATTAAAACCATGGGAACAAACTGAAATATACAACAACTTTTCTGTAGCTGTGATTTTCTGTGGGGGAGGCAGGGGATTCTTGTTCTCTCTCACTCACTCTCCATTGGAGCTTTTTCTAGTAAAGGGACAGCATTGTTGCTCGCTCTCAGACTCAGATTTGCTCATGCCTTTTTTGTGACTGTGATGATGCCTCAAAGCCTTTTCTATTAGCCTTTCCCATTACAAACCTTCTTTAGCTCATAACAGTTCAGATGCTTTCTGCTGTAAGGATAAAGGAGCTCTTCACTCCTCACACACTGCAGTGATTCTGATTACTGGGAGGATATTTGAAATGTAATATTGTGAGGAGAGGCGTAATTATGTCTGTATTTGAATGGAACTGTTCTAAGAGGCTTTGCAAAGGCAGACTTTCATGGCTGCTATAGGCCCTTGGGGTCAAGCAGTTCATTAGGAAATAATCAGGACCTGAAAATGGTCTGGTTGTTTTTTGGATACTTGGCAAATTCCACCACCTTCTCAGGAATCTGGCATTAATTGTTCACATTGTAAGCGCTCAGACTGGTCAGTATGCACTGGCATCGACACCAGCACTCCTTGGCACTCCTAATGGTACCACCAACACGCTTTTTTTTCTCCTGGCTACCGGATGTGATTGCATCCTGCAACTGCATTCACACAACAAAAACTATCCTTTCTGCTGAACCTGGATTTCCTCTTTTCTCTCTTTCTCATTGCATCCAATGCAAATTAAATAGCATCCCAAATTCTGTTAAGATTAGGGCACATTTCTTGCCCCGTAAAACTTACAGCCAGAACTGGCCTCCCAAAAACTTAGAAGGGGGAAGTAGCAGAATAATCTTCCGTCTTGGAATTTAAGGTTTGGATTTTAGCCCTTTCCGGTTTATCTCTTCCTATTTTACTTTTGATATATTCTCATTTATGTGCGTTTGCAATCCCTGCTTAGCCTTGCTCTGTCCTGCCCCCACAGCCCTAGGACTATTGGCAGTGCCTACAGTAAGGCACACACCGAAGCCCTTGCACGATTGCCACTTTAGTTTGCTCTTAATCTTCTGACTAGAAAACATGAGCTTCCTTTCTCCTTTTCTGTCTTCTTCACATATTTATTCCAGCAACTTAATAATGTAAAATTGTTGTACAAGCAATGGAGAAAGCCACAGCTGTTAGAGGAAACCCAGCTTTTCACTTCTCAGACAGGCTGACATACCCCAACAGCACTGAGGAGAAGGCCAGGTTTCTGCATGCTCTTCCCACCCGTACAAGCACTGTGGCCCAAAACAAGGAGTTTAACAAGGGTTTTGCTGGGATAGCCCAAAGCCAGTTTTTCTGAAAAATCTTCCCATTTTGTCTTGTTTATGGCCGCAGTGCTCAGCCTGGCTCCCTCATCCTAGTGAGACCTGCTGGATGCAGAGCTTGTTTGGAAATCTGGCCTGAGGAAGTGATCAACCAGTTTTTATCTTCTTTTTTGGAAATACTACCAGTCAGACTTAAGCAGAGTATAACCCTCTCAACATATGTCTCAAGGAAGGAACAGATCCGAATTTGGGCTTAAAACATCAAGGCCCCTTGGGAGCGCAGGCTGCAGGCGGCATCAGTCAAGCACAGGCTGAGAGGAGTGCCAGTAATCTCGAGGGCCATTTGTGAAGGATTTCCACGAGCGTGCATTACAGTATCTCAGGAACACATAACAGTGCACCCAAAGCAGCCCGGAGAAACACTACAGAAATCACATAACCTCTACCAAGGTCAGTTTTAATGCAGCAGTTGAATATCGTGTGTCTCGGTAACCACATCCAATCATGCAACAATGCCAGAGCCACTGGAGTCCTTCCACAAAAAACGGGTAGTCTCCACGTTCTAATGTCCTCCATCACGAGACAAAATCAAGGCTTTGCCATCCAAAAAAAATAAGCTGAATGGCTGGGTGGCTTATGTGCAGAAACATCTGGACTGGATAGAGAATAACACACAGAAAACAGCCAGCGAGTGTCAAAAGTTCAGAGCAGCGGTAACTAAACATCATCCTATTTCAGCCCTATAGACAAAGATATCACAAAAAATCAAGTCAAAAATTGCAGGCCTGTTGTGCAGGAGAAGTCATGAGTACATAACTTTTTAGAATAAATGGATTCACAGTGAAGCTCCCTATAAATTATGATATCTTAGAAGTCAGGCTCAGAGAATAAAGTGCCAAACCCCAGTACCATAGATAGCTCCCACCACCAGGCAGGAAGGAGGAGGCCTGTGACAGTGGCAAGACATAAATATGTATAATTTCAAGGAAACAACACCAGAACTTTTCCATGCCTCCACCTAGCAACACGGTCTCACCAAACAGAGCTAGCAAAGGTGGCGTGCACATCTGCTGTAAAAAATGCAGACAGCAGTCTTCTACCGCATGAAGTTGATAATATTGTGTTAAATCAAAACCTGCATTTTTAGGACTAACCATGTATCAGTCTCCTGCAAATTACTATCAGGAAAAGAAATGCCTTTAAGCAAAGTCACATACTCCAATAGCCGTATGCTTAGATATCCAATAGCAAAGCAAATAACTTTTTGGCTTCTTATGACAAAGTATCAGATTATTTGCTAAATTTTACTCTAGGATTATAAGGCATCCTAATAAGTTTTACTTTCCCTTTAATGAACAAGAAAAAATTGTAATAAATTGTAAATGATATTTTTTAAAAACATTGGCGCATTAAAAAATCAAATATTCTGTGACATTTGATGGTGAAACAACATCTGTACCTTGTTCTTGGGGAATTTCAAGTAGTACGACAGCTCTTAGCAGTAACTACCATTGGAAGGAAGCCAGACATCTAAAATGGGATATCAGCTGAGTTAAATTAATCTGCATATTACTATATACTTGGATTTTATGTTAATACAGTGCTAAAAAGACATTATTTAAGATATGAAGTCACATGCGGGGAAGCTTGAGTACTCCAGCTTTTCCTTGACTCGTTAATGCACAATTCAAAATGCTGCCCTGACTTATACGCTTATATTCTATTTTGTCTAAAGGGTTCTGCCTCATTGAGTACACAGTGCAGATGGCACTCAACAAACAGTATTTTACAACTCCTCAGCCCTCATGGCACTGCATGTTTCTCAAACCCTGTGGTATCACCCACTACTTTGCTCTTGGATTTTCTTATAGCACTCATCACTGCCACATTCAAGCCTAGCACAAATTTGAAATGACAGCATGATTCTCCCTACCAGTGCTTCTCTGCCATGAGTGGATACCAGCAATCAGACTATTATGTGGTAATTTTGAATGTTTTATTGCTTCCACCCAAGTTATGGGGTTTTGAAGAACAAACTTTCTTTTGGGAAGATGGGAGGTGTTGATTCCAAATTCATTCTATAGAGGGGTTTCTTCCTTCCCCCCACCCCCAATGTAATCTTTCCTCCAGAGCGGTAGATTGAAACACTGATTCACTCACCACCACTATCAGCAGGCTTCAGCAGAAACTCCCTTTCAGCACCATCCAAAAATAAACCTCGAAATATTTTTTATTTGAAAGGCGAGTGCAGTTTTATAGACACAGTTGGCGTCACCATCATAACTTTCTCCACCTCAGCTTCTCTGCCTGCGCTGGACACCCTCCTTTAACTTCCTCACTCAGTACATTAACACATCACTGATCATTATTAAACCGTGACAGCAGTAGGAGTACTGCACCTCGAGATACCTACCTTTTTGATGAGGCTGTACACTTCCTCAGCTTCCAAAGGCCAGCTGGGAAAATGCTTCATGGACTAAAATTATGTTATTGGTACGCACTGGTTTTTGGAACCAGCTCTGTGTTGATGTATTCTGTGTTCCTGTATTTATCTGTGACATTTATTAGGAGGCATCATCAGATTTGAGCCAGCAAGCATGAAGATGTGCTTCTCTTTAAAGATGTGTAGAAGTCCGTCGCTTTTCAGCAAAGCACTTGAACGTGCTTTTCATTTTATGTCCATGGCACTGGAGCATGCACTTAACTGTTTTTTTGGAATTAGATTGACTATTTCTAGATGAGTAATGGACAGCTACCAAACATGGTTGTTCCAGTTCATATATACAAGACATTCATTTTTGCAGATGCCTACCTGGGGAAACAGGTCAGGTGTACCGCACATGCAGGGTTGTACTTTGCGCTGCTCTCATCTTCAGGGGTGTTCACTATAATAACTCTCTCTGCATCATTCAGGACCTGATGAATAATTCAGCGGAGCTTCATTACTCCACCAGTCCTGTTTTGTTTACTGGAATATCATCCCGTGGTTCAGCACCCATCTGGCTATAGGCATAAAACCTGTGGAAAATGTAGCAGTTCACAAAGGCTGGAGAGAATCTTTTCTTTGATGCTGGAGGCCTACAAACTCACGGCACCTTTGGTTTTCTGTTTGAGACGGAAAGCCAACTGACCTAAGAAACTCAGTATAAACTAATCAATACGTACATCTTTTCTCCTTTACAGACTGTGGCAAAGTTCGGGTCTCTCACTGGATTACTTTGAATTGGAAACAAAACACACTGGAATTTGGGGAGGTCTTCCAAAGAGCAGCTCAGGATGCTCTGTTCCTCTTACACGTTTAGGGTAAGCCCTGTGAATTTTATTCTCAAAATGCAAACAAAATAAGGCTTGGTCTATACTGCAAAAAGTCTGCCAGTATCCCTCCCACACAGGTATTATAGTAGTAGACACATAGATTGTAACATAAAACACAGCAGGATTTCACTATCACAGAAATACTGTGGAGGGGTGAAGAAAAGTTACCACATATTTTGACCAGACCAGCTCGATAAGTGAAAATCTAAAGTCTATGGTTATTACACTCGATAGCAATGCTCCTATGCCCATGAACTTACCTTTGACCTTTTCCATTAAAACAGTTATTAGTAGTTCTCTATTTAATGGTTAATAATAGGAGCTCCTGCAGAATATAAACTCTTCTGGATTAAAAATGGGAAGTATATATTAACATCTTCATTTAGATCAATAGCAATACAAATAATTTATTTTCCTTTAGACCATCTGCAAAACTGATAAAAATCCAGAAAGATATTTCTGCTTTTCAGTCACTTCTCTTCAGAAAGAGAACAAAATCAGTTTCAACTTGAGTAGTAAGTGCCATTTTATGCAAAAAGAACAGAAAGTTGCTCTGACTCACTCACACCTCTTGACAACTGAGTTATACCAGAGACTTTCTGTGTCTCCTATGCCCTCTAGCTTCTAGAAGATGTATTTACCAACCACTCTTAATTTGAGCACGTTTATATAGTTTTAATTTCTATGCAGTCACTAAAAACCTACTAAAACAGAAAGTGAAATGCCTTCCTCTCTCTTCTTCCCAGATACAATTTTTACCTGAGACTGAAACGAAGACATGAAAATTTTAATCTAGATTCTCATTTACATTGTAGGCACTTCATACTTCTGTGGCAATATAAATGGGCTTTATAGGTACACATTATATTTATATCAACTTAGGGTCCTCTGTGAGTGCTGTAAAGGAGATTCAGCTCACGTGAGAAATGCCACCTGAATTCCAGGAATTGGATATACCGATCTCGAGGGAAAAAAAGTGAGTTGTGAGACATACGGGATATTACTTCTTAGTCTGACTTAATTACAAAGTTAAATAAGGTCATTAAATGGTATACAGCAAAAAGCACCTGATGTACAAATCGCAGTATTTTCTGATCAGTATGCTGGAGGCTGTACTTTGTGAAGCCCCATCAGCTTGAATTTCTGATTAGAGAGTAAAACCCGGGGGGGGGGAGGGGGAAATGGGCCCATAAAAAAGATAAGCCTGGTGTCCATAGCTAGAGATCCCGCAGCCTGCAGGAGAAAGCAGTTTCCTTGCGCCGTTTAGGAAGGCTGATGAAGCATGATCAGCTTAAAGCTGGCTGGCTGTGAGAGACAAAACAAGTTAACTTTTATCTTGACTTATCGTCAAGAGCTCCTGAACTAGAAGTGTATTTCACCTGCCAAATTAGTAACATTTGTAAGAGTAGGGGCTTTACCTCAAATCCTACCTGCCATATCATTGGAGTGGCACCAGTGGCAGCCTATAAAGCATAGCTTCTGCAAATGTTGCAAGGAATACCCAAATAAGCAATAAAACTTTTGGCGAGGGGAAATACTGGTGATTACAGCGAAAGGTCTCAGGGACCCTGAGGCTACCTGGGCTGTTCTTCTTTCTGCGAGTGGGACACTTTGGCAACCTGTGCTACCAAGAGATGGGACACAGTGCTTAAGGCTTTTAGTTACCAGTGCTGCAGCTGTAGATGCTGCTATTATAAGGTGGCATTCCATCATCTTTCAAAAAGTCACTGGAATAACTGAATAGGGACACTAATCCTATCAAGAACTTCAGTCACAAAGACGTTTCAGTTAGTTAAATACTAAATGCATGTGGGTTTAAAATGCACAATTACAAAACCAGTGCTTTGACACCCGAGGAGCAAGCTAACACATAGCTCTCCCACTGTCTAGTAGAAAAAGGTACAATATAGACATTTTGTCTCTTCTGAGAACCTTAGTTAGGAAAGAGAAGCAAAAGGCAGCTTCGCATAATGCAGACAAAACTTTTGCACATTAAAGTGTGTAACCTTACCAGGAATAAGCTTGAACTAGAAATAGCCAATGCATAAAGTTTATGAAAAAAATCTTTGTCTTCACTGTTACCATACATAAAGTGTTTCAAATGGCTTCGTCTCTGATCTGTTTATCTGCAAGTATTTTAAACGAAAACTAAGGCAGTTTTCGTTTAACCTCTGCAATTCCAGCATTTGAAGGTCAGATCTATTTCCTTTTTCCATTTAATTCTCTGCTTCTATTACATTAAGAACACAAATCTATACTCATTTTCATAACTAATTTAACTTTTAGATAGTATTTTTAACTGTAGAATGATAAAGAAGAATTTTCCAGCCTAGGAGGAAAGGACTGCGTTAACTAAGAGTAAAAACCTTGCTTGGAAAATATACACACACTCAAAAACATCACTGGCAGCATTGTCTTCTTCAGCCTCTCTAGGAGAACTGACATGCTAAAAAGCACCTCTAAGCTACTGAGCCTCTTCCATAGATAAAATCTGCCTGTCCACACGAATGTCACTGCACTGGTATTGTCAACCTTCCCCCTGATGCACTTGCTTGGGATTCATTTGCAGTAACAGGCCATTCCTACCCACTAGTAATAATAACTATGATGTTGTTCAATATAAAAACATGGTTATATCATGAGCTAAAAATGGAATTATAAACTATCTATGTAACTATTTTAGGAACATATGCTAATTAGAATAATTGGCTCCCTCCACAACAAGAGACAGTGAAGACCTATAACAGCCTTTCAAGCATGTCAGCAGAATAATGGGCAAATTAATGTGGCTGACATAATTGATTTGGACTTTCAAAGTGTTTACAAAGCTCCGAAGAAGCTATAAGGACTCCAAATAGCCATAGGATGAAGTTCTTTCATGGAGCAGAAATGGCCTGAGAGGGAGCGAACAAAAAGTAAGAAAAATATCTGGTTTTCTAAACAGCAAAAGAAAGGTGTTCCTTATGATCATGATTTATGACTTGCAGCAAAGCTATACAGGAAGACTGTGCAACAAACACAGGGCAGTGCAACCTACCAGGATGGAGGCAATTGGGGTCCATGGGCTGTCTCCACTGGCCCTGGGAGAGGAGGAGGAGGCACCCTCCAGCATGCCCAGCACTCTGGGCCACAGCTGCTGCGGGGAGGGTGGGAGCTGATGAGAGGCAGCTAAGCAGCACAGAGCCACACTCCTCCTCCTGCTATGACAGTGTTGGCACCTCAGGAGACAGGCAGGCCATGCAGTGGCCTTTATACACCTCTCTCCCGGGGGCCAAGAGGAAGCACCTTGGCCATAGGGCAAGGCTAGGGCTCCAGTCTGGAGGAGCAGAAGTTATGAGTCCTCCTTCCTTCCTTGTGGAGGGGCTGCGGCACAACCTGCCTCTGTGGCACCTGCCAGGCCTAGAGCAACCTGTCCTAAACCAACCTGCCAGCCCCTAGCACTGGGAACACCCAACCTTTCTGACCCGACTGACAGAGGGGACTTCGAGATAAGAGAACACCAGCAACACTTGACTAGTGCTGAAGGAGACAAAACACCATGTTAAGAAAAACAAGGTAACACACTGAAAACACTAATCTGACCGTCCTCTCCACCTTCCTGTGCTCTAATGTGAACTGTGGCCTCTCAGGGAAATGCCTGGGGTGTCTGGCAGACAGCTCACAAACAACGCTGCTTACTGCATCTGCACTTCGTAATTACACAAATTGTTTAGTGTTTAAAGCCCTCATTGCTTCCTCTCCTTTGCTTCATCCCGAGGCAATTTCCTTTCTATAGCATAGCTGCTGGCATCTCAAGCGCTTATGTTTGCTGGCAATCTTGGGAGCAGTTACTCAAGACAACCTTGGTAGGGATTACTCAAGACTGTTGTACCTATGTCTCTACCATACATGACTGTCACCTGCAGACGACCGCACTCCTTGCCACGTAGTCTCCTCAGAGAAGACTGGCTTGCAGACTGTCAAAGAGCAATTGGAAAATCAAATGGATTTTTTGCATATATGATATATGCTGTAGTTCACGGACACTGAATAGATTAATGCAATGTCAAATTGCCTCATGTGCTAATGTGACGATGCTATTAGGAAAAGCCATTGAAAAGAAGAAGAAATGTGACACAACAACAGAAGTAAATAGAAAAGCCAAACCAGCAAGAGTGTAATCATCTTTTGTGGACAGACAATATGAGCGTAATGAAGTACCAAGTGGGATCTGTGAGTATTTTCTCACACTTTAGGGGGAAAAAAAGCCTGCCCAGAGGTACACATTCAGACTTTTAAAGGTAACATTTGCTTTTGTGGGATCAGTTAGCTGGGATCACACCTCAGCCCCAGCCAAAAGAGTAATTGGTGCAAACAAGAATTGTGATAAAGCCAAGAATAGAAAGAAAAGAGACATGTTGCAATGACTCTTATTACTCCAAGGGCAGATTGGAAATCTCCTAGAGTAAGTATTGCAATGTTTGGCATAACTTAGAAATGGGAATTATTTACTTTCTGGGGGAAAAAAAGCTACTATACTCCTTGGATGTTTTCTGTAGAAGAGAACAACTTTAAAAGGCATAAAGAGCATCCAAAGTAGAGGACAAGTCTGTGCAGAACAGGGTAAGGATGTGGTGCCTTTTAGAACAGTAAAGAGGCAGCAAATGTATGCACCATGTGGACCCCTTCCAGCAGCAAAGGCAGCGTTCACCTGATCGTCAGAAGCAGTGAGCATGACCAGCTTGGAACGAAGTTGCCAGCACTCAACACGGGTGAAATCAAGCTTGAAATGCCCAGTTCACCTCTAACAGGTATTCACCTGTTCTGAGATAGTTCAGTCTAGAAAAATGCAGAGACCCAAATTCTCCAGCATGTTTTAAACTCTTCACCTTGTGGAGATGTTCAATCTGCTAATTAGACGTGACAATGCTGGATTAGATAACCAATATCAAAATTTACTACTGCCTGCTATAAGTTGCTTTTGGCAGTGTTCAGTGTCAGAAGCAATAGCATTAGCTCTGCTCCTTTCTCACACTGCAGATGATGGAAGCTTTCAGGAAGATGAATTAAATTCCACTAACAGAAGGAGAAAAAAGGGATCTAAATATCTGGAGAGCGCAACAGTGAAAATCCACTTGGTTTATTTCAAAGTGATGCTCTATCAATACATGCAGCGATGTCCTGGTGCATGATCCTGAACCAAAAACTCAGATCTAGGAGCAGGAGGCCACCTGCCCCTTGGCAAAAAGCACACAGCTGAACAGCTCCTGCATCTCTGTTTTGGCAGCTGCAAATGTCCATGGGGACACATGTTGGTATTAGCTCCTCTGTTATCCATCACCTAGTACCGTACCAGCTGGCCCACGCCCGCCTGATACCCCATGTGGTGCCACGGCCCTGTACGGTGGCTCTGGGGGCTCGAGACACCCCGGGGAGCCCACAACACCCTCCTGCATGTCCCCATCCCCACAGCCCGCTCCAACAGGCGAGCAGGTGAGTTTGCCTCATGGCATCAGCCCAAGTGGCCACCCCTGCTCACCCACCCCCTGTCCAGCTGGAAGCTGCACCCACCAGCAAGACAAAAGCAGGAGCAGGTGGGTAAATACCTCATCTGAGAAGGATCCCTGTATGCCCCCACTGTGCTTATTCACTGGCCACAAGATGGTACTTTTTTACTTCCCATCAGCTCAGAGTAGAGGACTGGGCAAAATTCATAACCTTTCCTGGGCCCACATGGTGCTTGTGTCCATATTTGTACTGGAAAACCAAACCACTAGAAAATAATCTGCAAAATTAAAGCCCCAAAACTCTATAATGACATGAAGACAGTCTACAATAAATTATCCTCAGATACTTCTTTCTCAGAAACTTCTTCCCCTTTTGCCTTTACTTGCAAAGTACACTCCCAAAGCCTTCATTTGCACACAGCTTAAAAAACCTCCTAATTGTTAAAGAAAACACACACTGACAAACATCTAAAAACATCAGAACCAAACTATAGTCATGACGATACTGCCTCATAAACAAGAATACAAACACTCTTGCATGACTGATCTGTATTGTCTTGGCTGACTGAACGCTAAGTAACTTGGGTTTGATGCCACTCACACATACTACACCAACATTTTATTTTCTACCAGCTTTCACCATGCTTAGAATGGCAATGTAATTAAAATGGAAAGGTAAGTACATTAGAAACCATACTTTCCCTTATTAAATGCTAATTCCAAAACAGATTTTCTCCTGGGGTAGAAGTTTGGGGTTTATTTAAGAGCTGACAAGTTTGGGTAATATTATCAAGAACAACACTTTTCAAAAATGGAAGCAATTTCTTCCACTTGTTTAAAATCAGTCAAAGCAATTGACAGCTTCTAGTGGCTCTGCAATTCCTTCTACCATGTTCACTGCCTTAAAATTTAAAAAATTAAAATATTAGTGTTTACACCTCTAGTTTTGTCTTGTTTTAATAATAATCTGTTTCTGCTAAAGCTCTGAGCCACTCAGTTTTGTGGTGAAGGGTTTCTATCTCTTCACATCACAGAAAAGGATGTAAGGGTACTCACCTTTTTTCCTATTTGCCCTTGCTTTTATAGTGCTATGACCCTCTGTCCTTTACAGGCATATTTATTTGGTGAGTGTATTGCACTGCTGTGCAGATAGAGATCTTAATGAGAAAAGAGACAGAAGATACAACAGGAATAGGTCTTGAGATATGAAAGTAACTATTCCTTTCTAAGAAAAAAAAACAACAAACAAAACAAAAAACACGTATCAAAAGTTTCATCCAACCTTCCTCCAACCAAGACAATGTAAAATCCAGCACCAAGGTTACTAAATCTGTTTTACGTTTTAGGTTTGTGATTTGGCATAGAATATTAGCCTGAGGAAATCCCTTTGGCTGACAGAAAAAATGCATAACTTAAACTGAAAAGAAGGACTAACAGTTTTTAGAAGGGATGGACACTACAGCTGTCATACAATTACATGAAGCAGCCTCAGGTGTCTCTCAGCAGAGAATGGCTGTAAATGGAAAAAATAAACTGCCTGAGCATTTAGACTTTAAAGCCAGAAGGAGCCCATGAACATTGCCTGGCTTCTTATTGAATATGAATCATTAAATTACATGTATTCATCCCAATAACTGTGCTTAGGCATTTTATCTTGGAGAAGATTAAGCTGTTGGGTGCTGTAGTAGGGAACAAAAGAGACAACCTGCCACCTGTGCCCAGAGGCTCTGTAATGACAGGGAAAGGTGTTACTGAGGTAGCCAGGTGATCTCAGCATATGACCCCCACTTTGTGCAAAGGAAAATGGGGAAAAATACCTGAAACCTGGCAAAGAATGCTTCCGGGCTCCAAAATTGGCAGTTGGGTCTAACCCAACCAGTTCCTCGTACAAACACGGGGCAGTGGTTGACCACGTGGGTATAGGACACCCAGTTGCGGCCAATCTCAGATACTTCAGAGGAAATGGAAACAAGCACTCGACTATCGCTGGGCAACAGATTTGCAAGCCAAGTCTGAGCATCCCTCCTTTGCCCATTTAGGCACTGGAACTTTTCCCTCTAAACTGGTTTATATCTTCTACAAGGTCTGCTTTGTACACTGACTTACCAGGGCTGAAATGTTCCCCAAGGAGTAAAACCATAGCCACGAATGAGCATGGTATAGAAAGCGGCGTCACTGGACAGCCTTACTGGCTATGCCTACATCTGGTTGACCACACTTCTCTTTTTGCTATTGCACCTGCAGCAGAGACAGAGATCATGAGAGCCTTAACCTCTACTTTGCACAGCGAGGTGATCTTCATCTGAACTGATGAAGCAGATTTTAGAGTCGGGCTGTGGAGCACAGAACAAATCTAAACAAATATCTGACTCAGCTACTAAACTGAAACAGCAGCAGCTTTGAGGAGGAAGTTGGCAGCACCACTTAGAAGTCCATGGATTGCTTCCAGCTACCCTCTTCTCCACTCACTCTAATTATTTATCCCTGATCTCTAAATAGACTCTGTCTCAGGATTGCTTAAAAGACATGTATATTTCCATAGCTTATTTTTCTCTTCCTTTCTAATTCACTTTTTTGACCTTAGACAAAAATCTATGAAGTATGTCAGGCCATTTCATCTCAACTGTATAAAAACATTTAGTCTTAAACCACATGTGATGAAGTTTGTCTCTTTGGTTTTATTAAACCAAAAATCTTTTTATTTTTCTAGCAGAAGCCTCACAAAGTGGCCCCCCCCCCCCCCCCCCCCCCCCCCCCCCCCCCCCCCCCCCCCC
>NW_008796218.1:5012976-5018500 GCF_000699145.1 Aptenodytes forsteri
GTCCCCTCCCCCCCCCCCCATCTACTGCTTTATAAATATATATGAAAGGCAGCTATTCTTTCTGTTCTGAACTCTTGACTCAAACCCTAGTATTTATAGTTAATAAGGCTGAAGCAGATCAATGGGCCGCCTGATCTGCAATGATGTTGGCTTAGTGCCAGATGTTTCTGTAAGTGTGTGCAAATGAAGAGTCAGCTTCTCCATCCAAGTGTATCTAAAATACTTTTTTTAATTTTGCATAAATTCACAAATGATACAATATTGAAGTGTTTTTTGTTTTTTTTTAAACATACTGTACAATCAGGTTAGTTAAGTGTTTTACATCAAGGCACAGCACACCGTATAATACACATACGCCTTGCCAGGCAGCAGTTTAGTATAATCCCCGAGTTTTGGCAGCAGTGCCAGGATAAGTAGCATGGACCACATAGGCTGGAAGATAAATAAATAATAGATGCCGTCACATTTTATTTGAAATAGAGTTGCATATAAAAAGAATATACAATAATTTAACTTTAATAACTAGATTCTCTTATACTATACATAAGAGTGTTTTCATTTGTATTAAATAAAACATTTCCAATATTAGGATGCAAAATTAATCTTTTTGGCTGTCTTGATTTATGGAGAAGAGTTGCTTTTGTTAGAAATTAAAGTTGAATTTTCAGTTTCATGGCAATCTGAAAGAAAGAAAACCAGAGTTAATGACATATTGATAATGAAATGTTACTGGTAAAATAAGCAAGTCATTCCAACCAAACTGTTTGCTTTTAGTTAATGCACTGTGAAGCTAGTTATCTAAGCAGGACATCTACAAAAGCTCTTCTTCACAGTCTAATCATGCTACTGTTATACTTGTAACATTTTTATACTGTTACTTGCCCTGCTTTCTCAGAGATTATCACTGTAGGTCTGTTATTCATCCAGCAAAACTAAAATTCTGATAATGCCACAGGTTGCCTGCATTGCAGATTTGTTTATTGCAATGTAGTTACCATATTCACATTATGATTCAGCTTTTTATATTTGAACACTTCTTCTTCGCCTGCCAAAGGCCTTGGATCCCACGTTGGTTGGTACGAAGTTGTTCTTGCCCACTCCTCCTGACCTGCTCAGGAAGTCCGCCAGACGATGGGTCACACAGGTTGCTGTGTTGCATGCCCTCTTCTGTGCTGTTACACTGCTTTTCAAAAGGAAAATAAAGAGTTAGTTCTCAAAGTATTCACCCCACATACAATGAAATGTCAGTAAGGGATGCTATGCCTCAGAAAGACTCTTTATAAAAGAAAAAGCAGGCTTACTGTGCAGCAGGTATTGGCAACTTCTGTGTCCGCAGCTTACAAGCTCTAAAAGATCCATCTTTATGTTTTTCCAAGTGTCAGGCTCAGTTTACAAAAGGTGGCTGAGCCCTTCCTTTCTTGGGCAATTGGACTCAAGACTAAGCCAAGCCAGACTTTCAGCAACACCCGAGCCATTCCCTGCCTCCAGCAAGTCATTATGACCAACAGAGAGGTGCTGAGGAGGTCCAGGTCTGGAGCATTTAACCAATCCCCACTTCCTCTAAAAGCTTAGATCTGTGTTTTGTTTGTAGTGCTGCTGAAGGACAGTAGCAGACACTGATCTAACTTCTCACTTCAACACCCATGCTCCGTAATACCCAGAAAACACATGAAATCCTAGCATCACTGATGACTACAGGAGCTTTGTCAGTGACTCTGGTAGGGCTGTACCTGCAGGGCAGCTGACCAGTTGCTTTCAGAGCTGAACCACACAAACATACTGCTCCCATGAAATACATGGAAATGTGGGAACCCCTCTTTCCTGGAGTTAGATCCCTGTCTAGTACAGCACTTCACCATGGGAGTAGTTCACCAACTTCAACAGAAGTAGTTCTGTGCTCAGAGTTCAGCCTACAGCTAATAATTTTGCTAGACAGGGGACTTCAAGGCATATGCATTCACACAGTCCTCGCTTGAAGCAATTTTCTACTAAAGCAATGACTTTCTTGCAGTAGGAGGGATTTCTCAGATAAGCATTACAAGACAGTTCATTAATGTTAACAATGAATGCTGTTCATAATATCAATACCAATTTTTTGGAACAGGCCTCTAATTACAAATAGATGCAGTGCTGCAACAGAAGAACTGTGAAGAACTCTGGTTTTGCCTCTTAAATTTACAATTCACCTACATTATATCATCTTGAATTAATACAAATATTTTAAAGATACCTGGGTTTTGAATATACAGTGTAAAAACCTATTGTAAAGTAAGAAGGAAAAAGAAAAAGAACACAAAATTCTTACCTGGAAGTGTTCCGTACCAATTTTAAACAGGATTACATACCTAGTTTACTTGAACAAATCTGTATGAGCTTGTCTCGATTCCTTTGCTTCTCAGGACCCTTACTAAGAGGACTGCATGCATGCCTGATTACATCAGTACATATAAATGTATGTGTATAATTTCAATTTCTAAGTTCTTTCAGCTTTTCTAGAATTACTGGCATTGCCTCTCTTGAATATTAAGACAACTTGTAAAATATTTCTAGCCATATCCAGAAATCTCACATTCTAAAACAAGTTATTAAACCAAGCCAAATCTAATCCTTATAGAAAAATAGGTTTATTGAACAAGTGCATGGGCAAGCACAAAAGAGTCTACTTGTACATTTAGCAGCCAGAAATGAAAAGCCTTGTTTAGAATTTTTTTTTAATCAGTGTCTAAGAAAATCATCTGAAATCTCAAGGCAGTGCTGTTGATTTTTATTTATTTTTCCCCTAGCTTGGTATGCATGTTATGTTCTCTGTCTTCCTAACATTACGCCCATCTCAAACATTCTCTGTCAAAAACAGAATCAAAATAACATAGCAAAGTTAGCAATCAAAGTTAGATCCACATGCATCGGGTCAAAAAAAAAGAGGGAGAAGGGGAGAAATAAGCATGTCTAGTTGTTTCCTAGGGGTTCCCCATAGTTTGCATAGCGTTCGTGTTCCAGGTCACTCAGCACATTTCGTTTCTTGCCAGGAGTTCCAGCCCCGACGTCAGTGCGAGGGTAAGTTTGCAATTTGTGCAATTCTTGAGACAGTTTGCCCAGCACACAAGTACTCAGACTGGCACAGCGTTTGGAAATAGGTCTATCCAGGCTGCAGGGGGGAAAAAAAAAACATGCCCAAAGGAAGAGGAATCTCAAACATGCACGTTCATGCATTTCGTCCCTAGGTAAATATCTACAGTTAGGAAATGTAAAAAATAAAAAATAACCCTTCCACATCACATTCCATGCAAGGAAGGTTCATACAAATGCAGTCAAGAAGGAAAACGCTGTTTTTCAATGAATTCAACTTTGTCAAAAAAGCAAGTTCATTAGCCTTTTGGATGCTCGTAGTTAGGCATCAGGAAGTTTTACTTCCCATGTATTCAGCATGCTGTTCAGTCTCTCATACATCACCACCATGCTTTGCAATACAAATCCTGTTAAGATAATGCAGATGTTCTCGCATGCCTTTGGTCTACGGGGAAGACTGGCTCTGCGTGCATTAGGAGGAACACATCCCCTCTGCCAGCAACTTTCCATGCCTTACAACAGCATGCACTTTCACGACAGAGAATCCAAGAGTGACTGAATGGCCCCTAACACTCCCACTAGGAAGACATACCTTTTGCTGCCATATTTTAACACAACCCCCTCATTCAAGCTCAAATCGCCCTCCACTTTCAGTTGTAAAAGACAGATAGAAGCAGGTTAACTAGGTGAAAGCCATTCTCCCAATACCAACATTAGGATGTCTCTGCAGTATCGTCCTTTACCAGTTAGGTGATCAGTTAGCCATAACACCAAGAAAAGAAAAAGTCTTGACCTGCAAGAGGGTCTGCTCAGATGGCTTTTGCTAAATATCAAACACATAACACCCCCCCATTGCCCTTCTCCTGCCCCAGGACTGCAGTCCTTACCTGTTCCCCTCAGAGGCTTGCTCCAGCTCTTCTGCTGTCATCTGTATGAACTCTTTCACCAGCGCATTTAATAACCTCCGAGCTTCGTAATCACTGAGCGTCACTCGATCTGTTATGGACTCCAAGCCAGGTCTAAGCAGAGGCAAGCAAAACAGCATGAATAAAGCCTGGACTGCTGCAGAGAGCCACGCACAGGAGAGAGGTTTGGTCATGCATTACTGCATGTCATTGACAGTGTCTTTCACCAGTGTGAGTATGTAAGCCACCCTCATGCACAGCATTAGGTGTTTTATAAGTGTAATTTAAAAGCCACACTGTCAAAAATAGCATCAAACGAAGCCAGCTTTCTCATTCACTGTAGCCTGTTTCCCTCCTAGGTCTCTAAAGAATCTTAAGTATTTTCGTACCATTCAGATAGAGCACTCAGCAAGAGGACCAGCTTCTTACCTGACTGGGGCCGCCTGGAAGCTATCCATCTGGCACACAACCAAGGCATAAACGGCAAGGAAAGATGAAATCTTCAGCATAACCATGATTTCCTCCCTACAACAAAGAGGTACATCAAGCAATGGCTGTTTTCCAACCCTCTCAATCCTGTAAGATCTACTAAAGCGGTAGTCATTGTTTCCTAGCCACAAGCAGCACAAATACTAAGAGCTTTTTTTTTCTTTTTTAATGTTTCTTTTGATTATTGCTATCGTGCTTTGGTTTTCTCAGAATTTTAAGATTACTTAGCACTATTACAGAGGATAAAAATGCAGCTTTTCAGAGCTGCAGTTCTGTACAGCTAGCTGCATTCAACTTAACGTAGACTTTCCTTCAAATTGGTGAAAAACACGTTCCTCCGACTAACTACTGCACACAATGCCATAGTCAGTGTGTTCAACACGAACAGGCACAGTTATGGGATAAGAGTCACAAGAAAAAAGTGTTTAGTGTTTAATATTTTTAAGAATGAAGTGCTACTGTTAGCACTTTACCTGAAACTGCTTGCTTCTCGGCAGTTAGCACACTAATATCCCAGTTCAGATTACACTATAAGAACCAAGTAGTTTAATTTCAACAAATATTTCTACTCTGAAACCAGAAAAAGGATGAGTTAAAAATTAGTCATTAGAGCAAAATCCGTAAAGAAAATATAATTGAAGATATCGGCTTTGAGACACACCTCTTTTTTTTCTCATAGCATCGGTATCTTCCACTCAAGAAAGCACATCGTTAACTACCGCACCAGCTTCGTTTTTGCTAGCTCCCAATTCCCGACGCGGCTCACCGGAACGACGAGGCACCTTCCAAAGGACGCCCCGCTTCCCCACGGGTCCCGGGGCGCCCTGGACGGTGCCCAGCACCGGCAGAGCACCGCGGAGAGCCGTCCTGCATGCCTGGCGGGACACCCCACGCCGTGTCGGCGGGGGAAAGGAAGAGAGAGACCGAGGACTAACTTTCTCCCACCTTCCTTGGCTCGCTTCCTCGCACACGCGTGTGCCCACGCGTACCCAAGCACATGAACGAAGGCATTACGGCCCCGTGCAAAGCTCCACGCCCCGGGAGAGAAACGGGACTCACGCGAC
>NW_008796218.1:5020174-5021007 GCF_000699145.1 Aptenodytes forsteri
GGACCCCCGCGCCCGTTGCGCGGCCGCACCGCGCCGCACCGCGGGACAGGCGCCGAGCGCAGCTAGATCGCTTGTTTCGCTACTTAAAATGGATGGGGGAGCTTTCCTGGGCACCTCCCGACGTTTCTTCGTTTATGTTTTTGCAGCAGCCGATGACAGGAATCGTGTGTTTCACCGGGAGGTGAATAAAGTGGGGGAGAACCGCGGGGCGGGTATTGTTTTGTTGATGCGCATTTATCTCTGAAGTTTAAGGAGGAACACGAACATACTGATTTCCTGGGCACCTCCCGACGTTTCTTCGTTTATGTTTTTGCAGCAGCCGATGACAGGAATCGTGTGTTTCACCGGGAGGTGAATAAAGTGGGGGAGAACCGCGGGGCGGGTATTGTTTTGTTGATGCGCATTTATCTCTGAAGTTTAAGGAGGAACACGAACATACTGAAAACCACACGCGAGTCGCTGATCATCCGATGAGGGTTTCTCCTTCTTCCCCTCGCTGTCAGCCTTTCGGGGCGCCGGCACCCGCTCCGCCAGCCGGTTCCCTTCCCTCCCGGCGCAGGGGGCGGCCCACCGGCGGGGCTGCGCGACTTCTCCGCCCTCGATTTGCAGAACGACGATTGCAAAACCGTTTAGTTTTCTTGGCGTTTGGGTTCCGGGATTTTTTCAGATGACAAGTCGTGGTTTGGTTTGGGTTTTTTTAACACGTATTCGTAGCTTTTGATGAGTTACAGCCCTCGGGGGGGAGGGAGGCCGGGCGCTCCGACCTGCCGAGCTCGCCTGCGGCCCGCAGTGATGGGAGGGAAACGAGCGCAGAGCCGCCCGGCGGGGGGGGG
>NW_008796218.1:5021119-5023964 GCF_000699145.1 Aptenodytes forsteri
GGCCCCCGCCCGGGGCCGCCCCCCGGCCCCGGGGCTTCCCTCCTGCCCGCTCCCTTAGCTCGCTTTACGGGCGCCGCTCGCCTGCCCTCCCTGGGAGGCTTCCTCCTCCTCCCCCCCCCCGACAAATTTAAAATTTCGTTTTAAATAGCAGCTCCATCGCACGTATGCTCATCACGGGAATCCCCCGGGAGAAGGAGTTTAAGTATTTGATTTTAAATCTCTTCCGTTTCCACGACTCCTGTTCTGATTTTTAAGGTAGTTTTTCTGAGGTTGCATTTTCAAACATTAGGTAGCACCTAAAGAAACGGCTCAGCATCGCTTCTGCTGTTTTAATGTGACTTGTAGAGCTACACCAACAGAAATAAAGTGTAGGAACTTAAATGACCGGGCTTCCACTCAGACATTTCCCTCTCTCTCTCTCTCTAACCCCACTGTTCCTTTCCTTTTCCTATGTTACCAGTTAATAGTTCATATTTGCTTTGGGGATTTATTTACTCCTTGTCCACATAGAATATTCCTGTTTTAACCTTAAAAAATCCAGACGACTCTGTTGGAATAGCATATTTCAGTTCTTCAGGGAGGAAGAAGTTACATTTCATCTTGTGGTTGATTCCGGTCAGTTCAAGTCCTTCTCTTGCCAGCGCGACTCAGCCTCGGGCTGGAGCCTGTAGGATGCAGTGATTACAGGATTTCAGATGCCAACATTTCTACTTCAAGCTTTCACAGGAAGAAATGTAAATTTAAAGCAACAGGTATGAATGCCAATAGATCTACTTTTGTGCACATACAGATGAAATAGTACTTGGGTGTTGGCAAGCACTTTGGCTGCTCCTTGCCAGAGCTAATGGAGGGACTCCCAGCTGGAACGCTTGTCCTATTTTTTCCCCTCAGCTATACGTCATCTGGTCTCAGCAGATACATTTTCTTTTTGCAAACCTCTCTGCTCTTATACGTAAGACAGAGAAGAAAGACAGTTTACCCAGTACAAAGAACTCCAAAGACCAGTTTGTCTATTTTTGAAGCTGTAAAAAAGATACAGGATTTTCACAAGATAATGGTCTCCTGTTGCTAGATGAATCCAAAACTAGAGGTTAAGTATTCATGGAAAAACTAGCACAGAGGGATATTTCCGAGCACTGCACTAGGAAAGGAAGACATTTACTGAAACAATCTGTTCCAAGGAACTTGTTCTGCTTTTTTCAGGGCCTGATAATATATCAGGTATAATAATCTATGGGTATAGGTTCAGAGCAGATGAAATGAAGAGCTCCAGAATGACTGGATTTTTTTTTTTTAAGAAATCAGATGATCTAATGCAACCTGCAGCTCCAAGTAAAAGGAATTTCCTCTTCAAAGAAATGTATTTAAATTTGTAGGGAGTAAGAAAAATCTGTCCTATTTTAAAGTGACTTTCTTTCTCTACACTGGATACAACTTCTTACAATAGAGAGGTGAGCATGATTCAGGTCTCTGGTCTCTCTAAGCTTGTTCTTCATAGCACCTAATCAAGGCTTTTGCAGATGAGGACAATTCACGATAAAACCAGCTGTGAAAATCACATGGTCTTTCTTTACGAGGAGAAGCTGGGGAGTTACTTATCTGTGTTTCTGGTGGATACCTAGTCTATCTAATTCAGGATCCTGTCTCCATGAACGGCCAGAAAACACCTAAGAAGACTCTACCAGCCATGTGGGGGAAAGTGAGCACTACTGAGCTCCTGTGAAAGCATCTCTCTAACATTTCATTGTAATCTGTTCCGCAGAAAATGATACAAGCTAAGCCAGAGTTAACAACACCGTGCTGTAAAAGCAAGCTGTATATTAACAGGAGTATCGTGTTTAAGGCCCGAGAGGTAATCCTTACGCGCTACTTGTTGCTGGTGAGATCTCGATCTGCTAGTGTACTCTGTTCGGGACAGCATGCCACACCTCAGAAAGACTTGGGCAAGTTGGAGAAAGTCCAGAAAAATACCAGTAAGAGTTATCAGAGATCCCATAACATGATTTAGGAGAGCTCGAAGGTTGGGGAAACCGTTAACAGAAGGAAAGACTACGGAGAAATGTGATAACAAAAATATAAATCCTTGCCATGAAGCAGTAATAATCTACACTCTGGTACTGTATTCAAAACAACAAAAATATATGGGCTTAAAAGACAACAAAGGAGATACCACACATTAGAAAGAGCTTTCTACAATTGAGATTAATGACATTTAAGAACAGGTTGCATTGCAGTTATGGCATATCTTTCACTGGAGGGTTTTATGGCATAGTAGTCTAACATCTGTCAGGAATAACATGTATAGTTGATATGCTCTGGGGAAGGAATATCATCAACTAAATATGCTCTCTTCATATCCTTCACCTCCAGTTTCTGTGATTCTGTAATTTTAATAGCTAGAGACTGGCTTAAACTCTGAAACGTAACACCTTACCTATCATCCAAACTTTTGTTAGCATTTGCTTTTGCAAAACTTACATCCCTATTTGGTCTAATCCTTTGCTTAATTCTGCTTCCATAGCCTCCAAAAGGCCATATTCAGATTTAGAGTAAGCTCACATCAAGCTTGTCCACACAAATAATATTTTACCTATCCATCCTGTAGGTCAGTTTGAATTCGGCCCAAAAATGAGAGCCTCTTTTTTATAAAAATGCAGTACTTTCCTGAGAACCAGAACATTGACATAGATCCCAACACTAAAGCGTTTCCTTTTTAATGGACATTAAATCTGGATTTAGGCTGCTTCAGTGACTGCTTGTTGTGGTTTAACCTCAGCCGGCAACTGAGCACTGCACAGCCGCTCGCTCACTCTCCCCCTCCCCAGTGGGATGAGGGAGAGAATAG
>NW_008796218.1:5024040-5030069 GCF_000699145.1 Aptenodytes forsteri
ATGCCCAGCCAGTCCCCGAGCAGCGGCCCGCCTGGCCTGCTTTTCTCTAGTTTATGTACTGAGCATGACGTGACATGGTATGGAATGTCCTGGCCAGTTTGGCTGTGCCCCCTCCCAGCTGCTTGTGCACCTCCAGCCTTCTCAGTCGGTAGAGCATGGGAAGCTGAAAAGTCCTTGACTAGTGTAAGCATTACCTAGCAACAACTAAAACATCGGTGTGTTATCAACATTGTTCTCATCCTAAATCCAAAACACAGCACTGTACCAGCTACTAGGAAGAAAATAAACTCCATCCCAGCTGAAACCAGGACACTACTTTTGAGAAAGGGGAACTGCTGTTGAACTAATTACTGAGAAATCTATAAATCAGTCTGGAAGCAAATTTTCTTCCAAAATGCCTTAGAAAAGCTTCCAGACAGACGTATGGAAGACATTTTAAACAGAAGATCAGTGTTGCATTGTTTTAATCTCATTGAAACATTCCTACTGAGCTTTTTTGCTCAGTACATTTTGCAGCAGTTTCCCTGTATATATTCAAAATCCAGTGCAGAATAATCTTTTAAAACAAACTGGGCCACGCTGTCCTGTACTGAGGTTTGCTTGGCAAGGCAGAAGGGGCAGACCACAAGGAAGCTGGCTATGGCTGTATCATCTTCTGTCCTGCATTACCACAGCTCAGCCTCTGAGCAGGTTCACAGAGGCTCCAGCCCTATCTCATGCTACCTGGCAACACGCTCCCACCCTCTGACAATCGGCAAAACTCGGCCGCGCTCCAGTCAGACCCAGTTCTGTCCCAGGCTGCACCTCCGATAGGCTGACAAGGGGAATCCCTCAAGAGGCACTCACAGCTCACCAAATACAGCCAGGGTCAGACTTGCAGTGTGACCAGGGTAGCACAAAGGGGATGAACTATGGAGGAGAATCTCACTCTGAAAATATTTCACAATTGGCACCTGTTTCCACTTCAGTTTTATGCATTCTGCAGGTTAGAGTTGAACAAACTCCTTATCTGGAAAACAACCTCAGAACAGAAAACTAACCTCGTTAAGCAATAGTGTAGTTATAAAACTTCAATTTGATTGCTTGCACAAGTGCTATGCTACTATCTTACATGTCATCAGAGCATATTCAAGGTCAGGCTGGACGGGGCTCTGAGCAACCTGCTCTAGTTGAAGATGTCCCTGCCCACGGCAGGGGGCTTGGACTAGATGACCTTTAGAGGTCCCTTCCAACCCAAACTATTCTATGATTCTGTGATTCTATGTCAGCAAAAATATGGTGAGAAACTACATCCTAGTCCTCAAGTTAATCCCATGCTTGTTCTTTACAGGAGGTAAGAAGGGTGGAAGATGTCATGTCATCATTTCATTCTTTGTCTTGATAGTACTGAGGTCTGATTAAGCCACAGTGTAACTTAGTGTTTTTCTCAGTCCCTTCCAGGACCATTCAGTTGTCCTGCCATTGTTAGGTACTACAGCTATACATCCCTGCTGCTTCCAGTACTGCCCTCTGTGTGAGGAGGACCTGGTGCAATTGTTTCTCAGCTGGCTGTTTAATTGTTTGACTCTTGACAAAAGGAACTTGTGCAAGGGCAACGATTTAGCCAGTACCTTCAGCTGCATCGGGGACCAAAAAAGATCTCTCTCCTTTTAGTGCTGGTAAATAGTACATGAAGGCAAAGGCTATTACGACATAATACTTGCCGATCTACTTACAGCAGAGTTTCTGGGAACCAATAGTCCTATGAGACTATCAATTAAAAAGGTAAATTTCTAAATTTATGCATAAAATTGACCTAAGTATACTCTGAAAGAGCCAGCAAATAAAAAATGCCAAAACTATTTTTGAAGGTACAGCCTTTAAGCCAGTGTCATAGCTTTCTGGGTCTGCCTGACAAACATAAAAAGTTTAGGCACAGTAGGACTGTGATTAAGGAAGAGGGTTTTTTTCAGCAACCGATCACCAAATTCACAAGGGAAAACATTAGATGTGTTTTTCTGTTTCAGCAAATCTATAAAGTACCAACATCATTATAGGCTTAGCTAAGGAGATAATTGTAACATAGAAATTGATCATTCATTATGATGATAGAGGTGTGTTAAAAAGAGCTATGTGAGTGTAATAGGTAACATCTGCACATGACTCTCAACTTGTCAGTGGGCTTATGAAATTAATTTCTTCAATGAGAAGCATGCCTATTTTACATACTTCTATACAGATCTCTTTCTTTTCCCTGCCCTGCCTTCAAAGAAAAGGAGCAAAATCTTTACACTTCTGGCTATAAAGAAGTTGTTTTCCTCCATGACTTCACTGGACAAGAAACATTATTATAGCAATGGAAAGCACTTTAGCCTGATAAAGGTTTACTTTGTTTTCTAGAAGTGCAGCAATGATGTCAACACTAAAGAGTAAGAAAGCTGAAACCTGTTTCAAACTGTAGCTGAATACAAGTTTGTGAGATATTTAATGGAACTTGGAAACTACTTAATTTTTCTCCCAAGAGTGTAACAGAGTTATCATCAGGATCTTAATATTGTTTCTAAAAGAACAGCCACATCTGTCAGTATATTTCTTCAAAAGTCAAAGCTATGTATAGGTATGTGTAGTCACTCCCCGTCAAAGAATTGCTTTCTGCTTTTCTTGAGAAGACACAGGAACACAATCATTTCCTGTTACTTGATTGTCTCCGGCTTCTCCTTACAGAATTTACAATGTAAAGTAATTGTAAATCTTGATGACTAGAATGTTTTAGAATTTAATAAAGATACATGCTTTAATGGGTTTCTTTACTCAGCCGTCATTTTTTATAATTGAAATCAAAAAACCTTTACTCATCCTATGAGTTTGCTCATTTGATCATCCGTGATTAAGATGAGTAAAACCTTCCCAAAGAAGCAATTCAGCACAAGCTGTCCCCACACTTCTGAAGAGAAAAAAAAAAAAAAAAAAAGGATCAGTCAGAAACTGGCAAGGAATCCTGCCCTTGGATAGCCACTGGAGTCTTGCATCCCTAAACCTGCGTTCTTAAGTGATTTCATCTGTCCACAAGGGTTTATTTACCTCTTACTGTTGACAACTTTCAGTCATATTTATCCATGCTGGTCCTTTTTTCCTCCATTTAATCATGCATCATTTAGAGGTTCTCGGATCTTTAATCTTGGCTGATTCACCACCTTTTCACATTTGGCTTGACCAAAACGGATTTTACTGTTCTACAATCATGCTCTTCAGTTTCTTTTCCTCTGTTACAGTGGATAACACCACCTCTCTTCTCCATCACCAAGGCTCAAACACTACGGTAAGGTCAGTTTTGACTGTTCTCTCCCCTGCTTGAAGATAATTGTCAAATCTTGTCTGCTTTTCCCCCCATACAAGTCTATTCCTTCCTTTTTAGCCAAACATTTGGACTTTTCTTACGTATCTTTTTTTCTCTTCTTGGGTCTTTCCTATGCTATTTTTCTTCCTGTTTTTCCCCTCCAAAATGCTTGCTGCCAAAACTGTCAATCACCTTTCCTCTCTTTTCTTACACAGATGCAGTAGAAATCGTGATCATCTAAAACTTCAGGTGCGTGTGAAGTACTACACACTTAAATAACAGAACATTGAAGATAAGCAGTAAAAATCAATCAAAGCAATAGTACCTTTTCCTGTGTTTCCTCAGAGACTTTGAGAACTGTTCAAGTATCATCTTATCGAGGGGAGGATGAGGGAAGAAAAGTACCAACCTCTTTTTTCCAAAGACAGAAGCTTACGTACATAAATGCTTCACATCCTTCTGAGACGGCAATAACAACCGTATGCATATACACCATACCGTACACCATGTAATTGCATGACGGATCTGGCACACTAACATTTCCACTCCCACTATAATCAACAGCAATTTCATCTTGCAAGTTAATTCTGTATAATTGTCTAGAGGCTGTGAATTAGTCATCCTCACACTGTTTTGAAGTGTTTTCTGACCAGCCAGCCTGCGTACCTCTATTCACCTGAATATGCTGAGCTAGTGTTTGGAGACCCCCTCTTTGTTTAAATGTGTGTAAGTAATCAGGTTTAAATCTATCTGTTTGAGTTTGCATGCTTCAGCACAACTGCTTAAGCACATTGCACGTCTTGTTTTAATCCTTGGCCATTTCTCCTCATTCTGCCTCTGGCTGGAGCCAAGCTGAGGTCCTGAATCTCTTGCCCTCTGGTGAGAAGTCTTAAGGCACTGACATTGAAATACTGACATTTTTTGCAGGTACGGCCCAAGTAATTCAGTTAAGACACCAGGCAGTATCATACTGGAAGAAAAGATGAAGAAATAACTTGGAAGAAGAATGAAAAAAATAAACCTCCAGCAGTGCTCAAGCTGCTTCTTTGTATTCTGACAAACTGGGTAAGATTTTGATATAGGACGCTGGCATTGACACATGCTTTACAGGCATTTTGCAGCTGGGACAAAGAAAGATGCTGCGGCAAATAAAACTGACTACTCGTTGCATGAAGAGTCACCTGAAAATCAGTCTCTCACTGTATTGACCCATGGAAACCAGCGCAGACCCTCGTCCAGGAACCAGCCCAACCAGCCTTCAGTGCATGACAACACACGGGCATCAACAACTCCGGCTGAGAAAACTGCGTCAGCATCGTTGCGCTTGCCTTCGTTAAAAGTTACTGGCGTATTGTTCTGTAACACACACGTGACAGTTATCTTTCCTTCTCAACCCGCCCACCCTGGGCAAATGTGAGCGGGTCCACTCTGTGAACCCTGTTCTCTTTTTACACTTCATAGCCTTGTGCTCTATTCAGCAAGCACCCAGATAGCCAGTTTGATTGCCCCGAAGCCTCGCAGATGCCTTGCAGGCAGACTGCCGGCCAAAAAGCTGCACTTGGTCACTTCCCAGCTCCGTGTTCCCCTGTTGTACCCGCAACTCTCACTTTCTCTCTGTATTCTCAAAGCAACGGCCTTTGCTGTGTGTGAGTTCTTGACCACCTGCCTTCTGAGCAACATCTGGGGCCCTCCTCAGCTTTTGTGCCATGTACCCTCAGGTCAGTATCGCCACATTCGAAGCAGAATGTCCCATCACAGGAACGTACTGAGAGTTAAGCCTTCAATGCTTAGATTATCAAGTAGGTAGTGCATTTTGATCAGTCAGGTTATTAATGAAGTTCATCAGCATAAATTCTTTATCGGTTTAGATCTTATCAACGTTCTTACGAATCTACGTACAGATACTCAGCTGAAGTCAACAAAAAAGAAATCTCAAGGTGGCAACACATAGCACAGAAATTTTAACAGGGCAGGAATGCTTCTGTTACGCCTAATATTGCTTGTAAAACAGCAGTAATGGAATAGCAAAACCGGAGCAAGTGGAAACAAATCTGAGTTTTTTATAAAGTGTTTCAGCAGGATGCCACACTGCGTGGCAGCACTGCTTTCTTAGCTCTGCAGTAAATGATCTTGGTCTCTTCAGCAACTCGAGCCCCATGTCCAGAGGCATCACCCCGCTGAGTAACACTGGCCCTTACGCGTTACGTATGTGATTTCCCTGCCGCTCGGCCACATCAACTGGGGACGTTTCCTTCCGCGCCCAGCTGCCGGCCAGCGCAGGGACGCCGGGCCCCGCCGGGCCCTTCCCCGCTGCCCGCGGCGGCGGGTCAGGTGACGCGAGGGCAGGCTGCGCAATACAGGGAGGTGCGGGCACGACACGTGAGGCTGCCACCCACCCACCCGCAGAAACGTGTCCGTTCCCCGCGTGGTGGCTGGAAAGGGCAGAGCGGGAAACGCCGCGGGACTGACTGGCTCGAGGCTCGCCGGACCCGAAGAGGCTCTGGGAAAGACGTCTCCAAACCGCGGACTTTTGCTGCCGCGGAGACTGAACGACGAGGAAATAACTGCCTGGTGCGCTTCCCAGTTGTCACGTCAACGTATGAAGCACGCCGTCCGTAGTGGTTTCTCAACGCCTCGCAGACCTGCAGGGAGCAACCTTCAGTCCTACTCCAGAAAAAAGGGCACGACCAGCCCACCGGGGGACCGAGACCCC